>NW_024080925.1:639346-656959 GCF_003009895.1 Hyaena hyaena
CCCCCCCCCCCCCCCCCCCGCAGGGGCAGCTACCGTGAGTACCACGGACAACAGTGTCCCCAGTGGCAGGGCCAGCACATGAAGCCAGGTGCACAGCTGCAGCACATTTCCTTAAGTGTTTTAAAAAGACCATATTAATCTTGATGTAAAACCCTAAGAGTGTATTTAATGTTGACGCACAAGATGCACCTTGTGCTCCCCTCCCCCTTTCTTCCTCTCCTCCTCCTCCATCCTTCTCCTTCCTCTCTCGCCTCCCGTTTCTAGTGTCTTCTCTCTTCCCTCTTTCCTCCTTACCACCTTCTCCTTCCCTTTTCCCTCCTCTTGGCTGTCTCCTTTCCCTATTCTTTCTTTCCCCTCTTTCTCTTTCCCCTCTTCTTTCTTCACCTGCCTCTTCTTCCACTTCCATATTTAATATTTCTTGACTTCATAATAGGTTATCATCTGATATAGATAAGATTTACAA
Source organism: Hyaena hyaena (assembly GCF_003009895.1). Classification (NCBI taxonomy): domain Eukaryota; kingdom Metazoa; phylum Chordata; class Mammalia; order Carnivora; family Hyaenidae; genus Hyaena; species Hyaena hyaena. Next base: position 639,810 of record NW_024080925.1, read on the forward strand.
ACCACATGTTTACATGTACAAACTGACCTTCTGCAATACACTAGGTCCTGTCAACACACTGGTCTTTAAAGGCATAGCTTGTATAGCTCTTGGGCAACTGTTATTTTTTATGTGTGACTGTAAATCCTTACTACTATGTATTTTTGGCTACCAGACTTCATTTATACTCGAAAGGAAGTAGAGTGTAGTGGTTAAGGACACCAGGACTGCACTCACCACACAGATTGTCTTTCAGATCCCTGCTTCATTTAGGACGCGTGAGACCTTAGAAAAATTGGTTAACTTTTTTCTCGCTCAGTTTCCTGATCTCCAGTATTGGATAATACCAGCTTCATAGACTTATATACATTTAAAAAGAGTTAATATTTGTAAACTACTTTAAATAAAGCCTGATGTGTAGAAAGCACTATATAAAAGTTTGAGTTATTCTCATCGTAGGGTTATTAGGCATGAATGAATGAAAACATGTGGCTAGTACTTGATACATGCTATGTACTCGGTAAGCTTTTAAAACGTTGCTGGTGGCCTAGGAGTAGTGACTCTGGCGTTGAGTAGATCAAGTAGTTCTCCTAAGGCATTTGGATTATTTGCTGTTGGCAATTTAATTAATTTCAAAATTTCTGATAGCCTTGAAGAGGTTTTAGAAGCTTTAACATCAGCTGGAGAAGAAAGAAAAATGGACAGATTTTCATCTATTGTGGAAGGTCTTAGGCATGATTCAGCTCAACTGCAGGTAGGTTTCATGTATAATTCTCTGCATTGTTTTATAACTTTTCTGACTGGCTTATATTTAGGTATGAAGGCTTGCATGCCACTGAATGTTTAACATTTCAAGTAAATGTATAGAATTCTAAGATATAATATATCATAATGTATTTGTATAGATGTAACTCTGTGTACACCTATTATTATTTCCTTAGGTTACTTTCTTAGATGCTGACTTACTAGGGATTTCTGTAAAATAGATCATCATAGTCCATGAATTGTTTATTTTCTGTTAGTCTTACTAGTTGATTATTACAAGTTTTAAGAAGTTTTGGCAATTAACTGAATTATGGCTTTTCATTGATTAGTTTTTATATCTGAAAAGTTAAGAGCTTACATAAATAATAAGGAGACCAAGGTACAGTAAGATTTTCAAAGATATTTAAATAGTTAAGTGCTGTTGGGGGGATTGGGGGGTTCAGTTAGTTGAGCGTCTGACTTCGGCTCAGGTCATGATCTCACAGTCTGTGAGTTCAGCCCCGCATCAGGCTCTGTGGTGACAGCTCAGAGCCTGGAGCCTGCCCCAGATTCTGTGTCTCCCTTTTTTTCTGCCCCTCCCCTATTCTAATGCGGTCTTCTATCTCTCAAAAATAAATAAATATTAAAAAATAAATTGAAAAAATATTCTAGTGCTGTTAGAAGGTCACTTTTTTTTTTTAAGGAAGTCACTTTTAGACTTAACCATTATAGTGTCCAAGCTGTATAACTAATATTTATGTATTTTCTCCTTTTTTTCCCCCTAAAAGAAGAGTTTTAATTGCGGGAATTGTTATAATTATTGCTAATAACCTGAGCATCTTTAAGGAAATAATTAATACCTGACTCCCACCTCTGAATGTTTTAAAAATTTAATTGGTGTGACCTGGCTATTGGGATTTTTAAAGACTCTCAGATGATTCTAATTTGTGGCAATAATTAAAAAGCAAAATGTGCTAATAATAGCTATAAAGTAAATGTATTTTATCCTTCTTAGTAAAAAACTTCTAGTTTTCAATTTACTTAAAGCTCTATGCAGCTGGGCCTTTCTATTGTTTCTCATTGTGGTAGGAATAAAAAAACCAAATCTTATGTTAAATTAAATAAAAAGATGGTATTTGATGAACAATCAGAAAATTTTAGAGATGGCCAAATTAAAAAAATTTATTATGGTATTTCCGATGATGGTGTTTGTGATAATGACCTTTCTGATGACAGCGTTTGTGAATGGCTGGTGGGGAATCCTGCTGGGATTTCTTTCTCCAGGCAGTAGGCAGGGTTAGAGATCTGAGTGTATGTTCCCTAGTGCATAGGTCTCGTTACTGGAGCTTCTGGAAAGAAGCCCCTCCTGACTCATCAGGTCTTGTCAGAAAGCATGAGAGTAGGAGCCTGGGATGTGTTATCCACCTGTGATGTGGACTTGCTCCTTCAGATTTTTGATGTGTACTCTAGAGTCGTCTTAGTTATATGTCATTGATCTCATTTCCCTTCTCCTTCCTTTTATTTTTTAATGTTTACTTTTGAGAGCATATGGGTGGGGGTGGGGCAGAGAGAAAGAGAGAGGAACAGAGGACCCCAAGGGGGTTTTGTGTTGACAGCAAAGAACCCCATAAAGGGCTCAAACCCATGAACTGTGAGATCATGACCTGGGCCAAAGTTGGACACTCAACTGACTGAGCCACCCAGGCGCCCCTCCCTTTTCCTCCTTTCTCATCTGGCCCTAGAGCTCCTATTTACCACAAGCCTAATGAAGAGTAAACACAGAAAAAACTGTGTAGAGATGAGCTGATTACTTTACCTGAATTTTCCTTTAGTACCCAGGTTACCTTTTACCCATATAATGTTTGTGCGAATAGCAACAGGTTGTGAGATTAATTTTGGTCATTTGTGTAGCATATTAGAGATCATATCCAATTTTTAAAATCTCACTTAGGGACTGTAATAGTCACATATAAACCTTATTCCCTAAATACTTTTTGTGCTAATGTATACTTTTTGTATCCATTAACACACACATCGCAAGAGTGGGAGGGATGGTGTCTTGAGACTTCTGAGTCAGACAGCTGGAATTTAAGACCCGGCTCTTCCCATCCTGGCTTTGTGATCCGGGATCATGCCTCAGACCTCTTCTATGCTTCCAGTTTTTCACTTGTAAGTTAAGGAGACTGTTCGGTTAAGCGTCCGACTTTGGCTCAGGTCATGATCTCGTGGTTCGTGGGTTTGAACCCTGCGTCGGTCTCTGTGCTGACAGCTAGCTCAGAGCCTGGTGCCTGTTACAGATTCTGTGTCTCCCTCTCTCTCTGACCCTCCCCTGCTCATGCTGTCTCTCTCTCAGGATTAAATAAAAAAATTAAAAAAAATATAAGGAGACTGTTAATCACTTCCTCATTGTTGATGTGAGGATCACATAGATTAATGTATTTAAATCTTAAAATTTTCATAAGTGTTGAGTACATGCTAGCCTTAAAAAGGAATTTTGTTCAATTAAAAACAGTCAGTGGAGAATGGAGACTAAAGGTGAGCTTCCTTTTTCAGAAACATCAGTGGTGTTGATATTAAAATTGTTACATAACTAGCGACACCTTGCTGGCTCAGTCGGTTAAGCGTCTGACTCTGGCTCAGGTCATGATCTCACGGGTCATGGGTTCAAGCCCCACATTGGGCTCTGTGATGACAGCTCAGCGCTTGGAGCCTGCTTTGGATTCTGTGTCTCCCTTTCTCTCTGCCCATCACCTGCGTACACACGTGTGCTCTCTCTCTCAAAAATAAACATGAAAATAAAACCATCAGAAGATTTTTTAAAAAACTATTACATAACTACAACTCAGCAATTACACTTGTGAACATATCTCAGATTAAAAAATATATGCTCATACACCTGCTCACATATTATTATAGCAGCATTATTTGTCGTAGACTGAAATTGGGAACAACCCGGATGTTCTTCAACAGGTGAAAAGTTAAGCTATGGTACACCTGTATCATCGAATACTGCTCAGTAATGAAAAAGAATGAACTATTGATATATACAACAGCTTACATGAATCTCCTGAGAATTAACTTGACTGAAAAATGCCAGTGCTGAAGGTTACACACTGAATGATTGCATTTATATAGTGTTCTTGAAAGATCAAAGTTTTAGAGACAGAGAACAGCTTAGTGGTTGCTTTGGGATGGTGTCTGAGAATGTGTTGGGTATGACCACAAATAAATGGCAGCAGAGAGTTGTTTGCGGTGAAACAGTTCTGCCTCTTGATTGTGGAGATGGTGACAAATGTATCCATAGGATGAAATCACATAGAACCTTACATGCGTGCACAAATGAGTGTAAGGCTGCTAAAAGCTGAGTGAGTTCTGAGGGTTGTACCGATTTTGACTTCCTGGTTTTCCTGTTGTATTATAATTATGCAAGATGTTACTAATACGTAGGACCTACCTGTACATTTGTTTCTTTTAGCAACTCTCTGTGTATCTACAATTATTTCAAAGTAAAGAGTTAAAAAAAAAATCTTGGTAAAAGTAGGGTCCCAGTTTGTTTATGGCAGTATTAGATCATCTAACATTTTAAAGCTCTGCGGAAAGGGGTAAAGAATGTCTTGCTAGGAACAAAGCCATGTTAGGGCGTCTGGGTGGCTCGGCTGATTTTGCATCTGACTCTTGGGTTTTGTTCTGGTCATGATCTCACAGTGGGTTTGAGCCCCACATCAAGCTCTGTGCTGACAGTGCGGAGCCTGCTTAGATTTCTCTCTAAGGTTTCTCTCTTTATTTATATAAAGATCTGATATTATTTTGAAATGAGTTTTTTAACAGCTTTGTTGAGATAAAAATCTATGTACCATAAAAGTTACCCACTGTGGACAGTTCAGTACTTCTGTGTAATCAGTGTTGTGTAGCCTTCACCATAATCAACTTTAGATCCTTCTCATTGCCCCTAAAAGAACCCTTCACCCTACCCCTTGGCAGTCAGCCTGCAATGGCCTCATTCCCTGTAGCTCTAGGCAACTAATCTACTTTCTGTCCCTATAGATTTTCATATTCTGGACATTTGATAAAAATCATATAATATGAGGTCCTTTCTGACTGGTTGTATTCATTTAACATATTTTCAAGATTCATTCATATCGAAGTATGTACCACAACTTCATTTTTTCCCCTCCAAATATTATGGATTTTATGTAGTTATTCCACATTTTGCTGATCATTTGTCAGTTGTTGGATGTGTGAGTTGTTTTTGCTTTTTGGCTTTTAGGAGTAATGCTGCCTGTGAACATTTGTGGTGATGATTTCTTTCTTTTAATGACTGCTTGTTTGCTGTATTTAGCATTAGGAGAATAAGGGTGGCAGCGTGGCTAGCCCCAACTTCTCCCCTTGATGGTTGTTTAAGTCATCTGCTTGATTCAATTCTTGAGAAATTTTATAACAAGATCTAGGTGGTTGATTATATATTTCCTTTTATGGAAGTAATTGCTTTAGGTGTAAGTAATTATATTTGCTTTTATGGTTATGTTATTTTTTGAAACACTAAAATTTCTCGGTTCAGTTTTTAAAGTTTAATTTTCGTTGAGAAGTGAAAATTCATTTTAGCACTTTTTTCTATTTTTCTGATAAGGCCAGATTAAATTTGTATGCTTTTGATGATGAAAAAACAATGGGAAGAATTTTAATTCTTATTTTCCCTACTCAACCTTTTTGTTGTGGGTTTTTACTCTGGAAGGAAGGTTTCTCATTATTACTAAGCTTAATGTATGAAATATAGCTAGCAGGTGGCAAGCGTAAGTTAGGAATTACAGGTGCTGTTTTCCAGATAGCTAACTTAGGGAGAAGCGTTGTATGTAGGGTAGTAAGTAGATTGTCTTTTTTGGGATTGCTGGTTGTTCTCTATTTCCTATAAAAAGATCATGCAACACTTCAGTAATACCTAAAAATACTTTCCTCTTTGGATATTTCTGAGTTTTCTATCAGTAAAGGATTTTTCGGAGCTAGCTTGTTACCAGTTTGCCCATAAAGCTATTGCTTACTAAGTGCCCATTTTATATCATTATCTGTATACTTTGCATTGATTGAAATGTACTAGGCTGGTTGATATTAGTGAATCACCAAATTAAAAATAAAACTTGTTTGTCACTGGATAAAATAGAAATGGGTTGTTTGCTTTTTAAATTGGAGTAAGTGGGAGATAGTAAAATAAGAACACAAAAACCTCATTGTTCTTTTTTTTTTTGCAAAGTATAACAAAGTACTTTTGAAAGGAGGGTTGTTAGGTTTTTTTTTGTTTTGTTTTGTTTTTTGGGTCTGATAATAATAATGAAGATAATGTGACTGTCTATGTTTTTGATAGAATTGAACATAACTTTCATTCCTCCCATGCATATGGTAGATAAAGAAAGTGAAAAACTGAGTCCCAGAAATAACTTAAAATTATTCTCAGGCCTTAGAGAGTCTTACGTAGCAGGAAAGAAGTACAAATATAAATATCGGACTTAAATTGTACATTACGTTCTTTTCTCAAGTGTATCAGAGAGATGTTTTCAGCTTCAGGCAGCCTAATGCACTGTGGGTAATTCAAACAGGAAATGGTACTGGGAACCTTAACAGAACTTGTGGCAGGCCCTGGGAGCTGTATGTGGATGGTATTACAGACGTAATGCAGAAGAAATGCCAGAGAACGTCCGTGAGTGCTCTAAGGGAATCATCACTCCCAGAATTCTACTCTGGTCAGAACCTGGGACACTAAGAACAGACAATAGTGCTTCTGCCACAGCATCGAACCTTTCCTCATGGGGTCCAGTCTCGAGATGTGTGATTGTCCCCTCACGTTGACTCAGTCCTCCTTACCAGAAGAGGTTTGGAATAAGCGTGGATGAACCAGGCCCTAGTTTCCGCTACGTAGTGAATTTATGTATTATTTTCATTTATTTCCTTTCATTTTTTCTTTTCCTTTCTATGTGTGTCTTCTCCCTTCTCATTTTCGAGCCATACTTTGCTACAGTATCAGAAACATTATCTAGATTCTCAAGAGTTTGTCCAAAGCCTTGCTGTTGGTCAGAGGACTGTTTGAATTGTGGTAGGTTTTTGTCAGGAAAGGAATCAACATGTGGGAATCCTTGAGCTGTTTTTTTTTTTTTTTTTTGAGTGGATGTTTGGCTTTGCTTCTGTGTACCTGTTCTCCGGTCTGTGGTGACAGCTTGCTACATGTTTCCGATGATGGCTTCCTCCGTCAGTCCTCTTGGACTCATGGGTGGGGAGTGTCAAAATTATACATAAAGAATCTGTGATTTTATGTCACTTATGAATTAATATGTTAGTCTGCTATGGTTTTATGCACGCTACTAGAATACATTAATGCCTGGATCAGAAACAAAGGACTTCATTACCCACAGCAATAGTTGTGGCTCGGGTACAGTTTTGTATCAGCCCCGATTTCCAGTTGCAGTGGTTTGTGTTTTAGGAGAAAAGCTTTGAGTTTAGGGAGTTCAACTCTTACCTCACAGGCAGCACTTATTTTGACTGATCTAAGCTATATGATGAAATCTGTCCAGTTTATCTCAGAGTATTTAATTAAGGCTCTTGGTCAGCTGACCTCTAAGCACGTTGAGGCCAACCTGTCATGTGGACCTCAGCCAGGCCTTCCAGGTCCTAGATCCAGTCAGCTAAACAAATCCCACAGACCATCAAGGTCTGACTTAGAACACCAGGAGGCTTTTTTCTTAATTTTTTTTTATTGATTTTTCCACTTTGCCTGAGGTCGTCAGGTACAGAATGACATATTAGTGATTGTACAGACTTCCTCTTGTTCAGCAAAAACAAGTATCTAGGGCAATACTTTTATCCATAACAACCCTGGCTAGTGAGTTGAAGCTGAGTGCTTTCCAGGGCTAATGTTGTATCATTGATAATGATTGATTGATACTGTCAACGAAACTCAGAGACAGATTTCTTAGCACCTTTTGGGTTATTCCCATCATAGGCATAACTGCCTGAGGGTGTACATAAATAGTTAATTTTTTTCTCCAGGACCAGTGGTAGCCTCAGTTTGGAGAGTGAGCTCTTTGTGGTTGTCTGAGGATTCCACAGTGTACTGCTAGTGTTTGCTTAAACACCTGAACGTCTCTTAGGATCACCTGTAAGGTGGAAGTTGGTGTTTCTGGAGAGACAAGCAAGTTAATGCCTTGCTTCTTCATAAGATATATGGTGTTGAAGGTCTATATGGTGCTTCTGGAAGGAAAGTATTATTTATAGTTCTTGGAGCCCCCCAAATGGGATCTTTATCAAAAGGGGGGCTACTGGGTAAAAGTGCTTACAATGCGGCCTCCCAATTGGCTGATAAACTGTAGGATTCTCAGTTCAGGATAAAACTGAGTGCAGTCCTTGCTTTTGGAGAGTCTAAAATAGGGTGGAGAGTCTAAAGAGAGGAACTCTGAATTTCGGAAATCCTCATCTTTTATAATGGGTTGTAATTGTGCCTGCCTTTTGCTCCAAAGAGACATCTTTATAATTATCTTTATTAGAATGGACATGAAGCATAGCTACCCATTTGCTACTCAAACATCCTTGAAAAGATCATCCAGAAGAATGGCAGTCAGTGCCTTGGCTTGCAACGCATGCAGAAATAGAAGAGCCCCAAGGTGATGCACCGTTATGCAATGGGGAGCAGACCACTAAACCTTCTCTTGTTACCTTCTTTTCCTTCAGTCTGATGTTCTTAATGTTTTTCCTGTCCTTCATTGTACCTTGGCATAGATAGAATTGGATGCAGCCATCATTATTTCGGTTCATGTGATACTACAGAGTATTTTTGCCTGCCTTAATTCCAGACTCAGGGGGCAGCAGACAAGAGTAGTAGATTATATTCCTCCAGGATTAGGTGGACTGGGATGAATGATCATGTCTTTCTAGGATTCCCATAGCTATTGCTCTACCCTGAAATGTATTTTCCAAAGAAGAAAAAGGCAGAAATATAAGCCAAGTCTTTGTTGTCTCAAGAACTGTTCCTAGAGGAAAATCAGGTCTCAAACATATTCAGACACCCGGCATGCACATGGTTTTAACAAAGGTCTCATGCTTCCATATTAAAGTGGATAGGGTGCTCACATTTAGAGAACAAGAAGAAAGAGTGAAAGCCTTCTGTTAAATAAGAAGTGTCATTTATAATACTTAAGAATCAGACAATTTGAAAATGATAATGTCTGCAACTTGCTTTGTAGAACAAGGCTATGTTAATCTAGTTCCTTTGAGAAGCAAGTGATTTGATAAGCAAGGTGCTAGGGGAAGTGCCCACTAGAGACCTGGAGAGGGCTAGGGGAGGTGGGGAGATGTCCAGCTCAGTGCAGACCTGACCCTAGGTGGAGGACAGAAGGAGGGAGCCTTGGGGGAAGTATCTTAGGCTGCTGTACAATTCCGGGGAACTTGGCAAGGTGGTTGGGGAATCCTCAAACCAAAGCCCTTCGTGTCTTCTTTGAGTATTCTTGCTGTGTGCAGACATCGGCTGGGAGAAGCCGGTGAAAAGTGTGGCTTTGGCTCAAATGTTGTGATGGATTTCACAGGGAGCAGCTGGGGCTGGGCTGTTAGTCATTTATATTCCCTGCAGTCAGAGAACTTCATTCCCATGGCTGCTGTAAAGACACGGGTTTTCTTAAAAACAGAATTTAAAAAAAAAAAAAAAACTCTTCAATTTCTGGATTTTATTGAGTTCAAATACAGAATAGATATTTGTAAAATTGATGGGGTTGCATTTTCATATGTCTCAGAAAGTAGGAAAAATTATCTTTAATTGAGTTATAGTCACTATACCTTGAAATTTGTTATTAGTCAATAATTGAGAAATAGGACACTGAAACAAATCTTGGATTAAATGCCCTTTTAGATACAGCCAAGTTTATTTGCTTCTGTTTCTTTTCTCTTCCATATACCTAAAATGCTCAGAATATTCCCAAGGTTAATTTTACTTAAGACCAAATAAAGATTTTCTTATAATCAATAGTCCTACCTTAATTTATTATTTCTTTTTGTTTCAAATATCTCCACTCTCCCCCACAAAATTACTAACTGAAGTTATTTTCAATTTCAAGTAACTTATTCTCACATTTAATGAAGGACCCAAATGAAGAACAAAGAGTGTAGAAAATTTATTTTTAGGACTCTTGGGGAGGCATTCCAGAAGGATGCAGAGATCAGTTTAATTCCTCTCTGTTGTGACTACTTCTGTTGGGGTTTACATCAGTAGGACTCATATGTCAATATGATTCAAAAGGATAAATGTATTAAAATGGACCGGTAAATAATATGCCATTAAGCTAAGACATTAAAGAAATAGAGTGGGAAAATCTAATGAGACCCCATATTGTCATATGGAGTACACAGCTAAGTAAATTATGGTGAACATTTTTGCCTAACATAAACTGCCAATTTTCCGAGTTTACATAAAAAAATGTATTCACTTATGCTACGATAGATCACCAGAAAGATAAACTTACCTCATACTTCAGAGGTAACTGCACAGAGGTTTCATATAAGCGGTCCATTAGTTAATTATTCAGTGACTGCTGTGTGCTGAGTTATACTAGAACCATAAAGAAATATACTCCTGCCCTTAAGAAGCTTATGTTTGGGAATCTGAAGCTAGCTAATGTTTCATAAGAAAAAAAGCAATAGTTAGGAGGAGGTCCAGCAATATGCATGAGAGGACCCAGAAGAAATTAATGCTGTGTCTCAGTGGAGAGTGTCTGAATAAATACTTAAAAATTGATTTGTTTTTCCAGTATATCTATACATATAAGTTGTAGCCTCTTGAATCCTACAGTCTATTTCTCAGTGTTTGTGTGGGTTCTATGCAGTTACATTGGACTCTGAGTTAGTTCTCTGTGTCTATTATTTACAAAACACTGAACTGGAAGTTGAAATAAAATCATAGAGCTTGACATCTGCTGATCTACTTTACTGTCTCTGTGTTTGTCCATATAGTGTGGTCTGGTTAGTTTTTCTTCTGAATTAATGCAGTGCTTTTTAAATTCTTGGGAGTTTCTTTGCAGTAGAGGCAAACTTCCTCTGTAAGCATCATTTACTCATTTTAACTTGATAAATATGAAATTTGATTGTGCAAAGGAAAGCAGCTGATTTCAGCTATGGGGTAGGAAAGATGAATAGCAGACTAAGCTTGGTCTTCCAGACCATGTAATAATTATTCACAGTTTTTATGTAAGTACTTGACTGGTACTTGTTTCTAATGTGACTTGAGCTTGTGAAGCTGAAATATTTTTGGTGTCATATAGCCTCGTTTTAGTTGGAAAAACATTGTGTTGGGGATGAACATGTTGACTGAAGTGTGAGCTTTCTTTTTTGTTTTGTGTTTTGTTTTTAAAGTGTGAGCTTACTAAAGAACATGCTTGCTTTGGCTTTGAGATATCCTCTTGAGTTCCTTCAGCATGATCACGGAGAAGGCATTTTCTCTGATGGCCTTTGGAAAAATTGGATGAGCTTTATGGTGGGGCCTCAGGCATCACACCTGTTAGAGTACCTTGGATTTTCTGCTTGACATTGTACAAAAGGGTCAAAGGTTCTTGTTCGAAGTGTTACACAAAGTGTTTTTTTCCTCATATTTGTGTTCACCATAGTGATAATTAGCCATGGTGAAATTGTGTCCTGGAGGAAGTTCAGATGCTGGGTATTCACATGTGAACAAACCTGCCTGTTTTCAAGGGCAGGAAGCTATTTTGCTGCTGAAGTGATGTACATGGGGGCATCTTCCTTTCTTTGTCTTGCTGATTAACCTCTTTCTAGGTCGAATGACTTTTCTTTGATCATTTGCCTTCTTCCTAAGATTTCCTTGGAGCGGCTCTATCCATTCCACATATTGAGTATCTTTGAGATTTCTATTTATGGTGTATTTACTTTGCCCCCAGTTGTGTGTCTGTGCCTTCTAGTCTCCTGTATTGTTTACATTTGTTTCTCTTTTTATAATTACAGTTCTGGCTGCGCATTTTCCTCAGCTTTGTCTGTGGGCTTTGCCAGCCCCCGTGCTTACAGGGCCACTGCTCTTGAGGAAACCACCAGCCATCCTCATAAGCCCTACATGGACATCCACACCCCTCCAGCTACAACTTTTGTTAAAAAATACTTTACTTCATGCAAGCCTCCTTATCGATAATCAGGACAAGAGTTACAAAATGAGCTTACAGTATTTGCTTTCTGAATCATCAGAACAGAGTCCATGATTTAACACCGGAGAGAAGGGTCTTACTCGCTGAAACCAAAGCTTAATAAGTAGTATTTTTAAAGTATAAAGATGCGTTTGGAGCAAGGAGGTGAATATTTTAGTGCCGATTTTAATGGTATGCTTTTGTTTGCTGGTTGCATATGGCACGCACGAGAAAGCAAGTGTTGTCCTACTTGGGACAGCAACTCTGTCTCTTTACAGAAACTGTTCTTATCAAGTCACCAATTTGCCAAATGCAACGTTAATTTATTAGTCATCTTATTTGACCTATTAGAGCCTCTGACTGAGTTGATCACTCTCTGTGTTGAGAAACTTTCTTCCCATACTTCCAGACCACCACAGTCTCCTTTTTCTTCTTTGTTTTTGATGCCCTTTATACTTAAAAAAGTTTTTTTTTCGGTTTATTTATTTATTTTGAGAGCGACAGAAACAGGGTGAGTTGGGGAGGGAGAGAGAAAATCCCAAGCAGGCTCTGTTCTGCCAGTGCAGAACCTGATGCGGGGCTTGAACTTACGAAACTAGGAGATCATGACCTAAGCCAAAACTAAGTCACACGCTCAACCAACTGAACCTCCCAGGCACTCAGATGCTTTTCTACTTTGTCTCCCCAGCCTTTAAAGCAAAAAAACCCTTGCCCTTGAAATGCCCCATCAGTTCCTATATGTCGTCTTTTCTTTATGCTTCTCCTAGATGTTTCCATGTGAGACCTTTGTTTTTTATCTATGGTTGCTGTGGTAATCTCTTTCTTGAACCTGGCTCTCCTATAGCCAATGTCCTCTACTTTTCTTCGATGCTCATCACTAAAAGATATTTCTAGCTTAACATCTCTAAAACCCAGCTCCCCTGATCTGTCTTCCCAAGCCTCTTTCTCTCATCTTAATGAATGATACATTTTCTACCTTAATAAATGATAATTCCATCCTTTTTTTTTTAATGTTTTATGTATTTCTAGGAGAGAGAGAGAGAGAGAGAGAGAGAGAGAGACAGCTTGAGCAGGGGAGGGTCAGAGAGAGAGAGAGTCACAGACTGAAACAGGCTCCAGGCTCCGAGCTGGCAGTCGGCACAGAGCCCGACGCGGGGCTCGAACCCATGAACAGCGAGATCATGACCCAAGCGAAAGTTGGATGCTTAACCGACTAAGCCACCCAGGCGCCCCAACAATTCTATCCTTTGAATTGCCCAAGCTAAAAACCCTGGAGTCAGTCTTGACTCTTCATCTTTGATAGTGATTTTTATTTTTATTCATAGCTGTATCCCTACTACTGAGAAGTGCCTAGGGGACACCAATAAGTAGGCTTTGAGAGAATGAAATGGTTGAGCTAGTAAACAGAGTGAATTCTGCATTCTGACGCCCAAGAAAAAAGCTTTAGTTAAATCAGGATATTTCCAGGTGAGTGGAAGCACTTTCTTACCCTCATCTATTTTATAGGCAGGTAGATTTTGTCATGCTGTTAAACAATTAGTATGCTAAATACAAATTAATGGAAATGATATATGCTACATTTTTGGTACGTGAAACAGCATGGTGATTCTTTATGAAAAATATTAAAATGCTGTTATTTCCTTGAGCTTCTGTTAATATCCCCTGCTGATACAGGCTAGGTACCCAATAACTAAACATTTTTTTTAATGAATTAATGATTCCTAATGTACATTTTCATCTCAGAATTTTAAAAGCAGGCTTTATCCTATTCACTAAAACCCATTTATTATAGCATAATACACTCTAGCTCCGTCCACATTGTTGCAAATAGCAAGATTTCATTCTTTTTGATGGCTGAATAATATTCCACAATATATGTATATACCCACACAACATTTTCTTTATCCACTCATCAGTTGACAGGCATTTGGACTCTCTCCATAGTTTTGCTATTGTTGATGATGCGTCTATAAATATTGGGGTGCATGTGCCCTTTTAAATCTGTATTTTTGTGTCCTATTATACTAAGTGAAATAAGTCAGAGAAAGACAAATACCGTACAAATACCTCTCCTTTACATCCCTTGTTCCCCTATTTCAAGTTGATCCTGAACTTTCTGATTTGGCACACAAACCTGTGCCTCATATGGCCTGTCTGCTTGTCCAGTCTCATCTCTAGTGACTCCTTGCGCAGCTCTCTTCCTTCCCACCTTCACAGACTTTTCGGGGAGCCTGAATCCTTTGCAATGCAGTGGAAGGTCCTCCAACATGTTAATTCCTTAGATGCTTAGAACATCTTATCTCCATCTTTCACTTCATCAGGCTTCCTTCCTATTTACCTTTAAGAGTCAATGCTGTTAGGGGCGCCTGGGTGGCTTAGTCGGTTGGGCGTCCGACTTTCGCTCAGGTCATGATCTCGCGGTTCGTGGGTTCGAGCCCCGCGTCGGGCTCTGTGCTGACTGCCAGCTCAGAGCCTGGAGCCTGTTGCAGTCTGTGACTCCCTCTCTCTCTGACCCTCCCCTGCTCGCGCTGTCTGTCTCTCCCTCAACTAGAAATAAAAAAAAAAAAAAAAAAAAAAAAAAAAAAAAAAAAAAAAAAGAGTCAATGCTGTTAAACAGCTGTTTTTATTTAGTTTTTCCGTTCCCAGTATATATGGAACCTATTTCTTCTACATAGTATATTTTTATCATTGATCTGTTTTCTTCATGAGGATAGACAGCACGTCCTGTTTACCTTCTGGCTCCTGAGCCTTTCCCACTGTCTGTAGGAACTGACTTCTATGACATAGACCTCTTCTGCTGCTGCTATACTGTATTAGTTTGAAATTGTGTGATAAAACAAGTCTTTATGTCTGAGTATACATTTTAAAACCTAGAAAGAACTCTTTGATCTTTACGGCGATTATAGAATTTTTTTGTCTGTAAAGAAAATTACATTTTGCTGTGTATTTGCATATTTTCATAGGCCTGTGCTTACATGACATCAGTTTAAGAGTGGTTATAGGTCATGATAATGGCAAATTACCATGAGAATTGGGGGATTTTAGGTAATGAACTTAAATTCATTATTTCAGCTTAATTTTCTATTTCTCTTTTTATAGAAAATTGCCTTTTAGGGTGTTTCCTAGAAAGAATTTGGATTATCCTTTTCCCTTCTTTCTCTTCAATTTTATGCTGCTATTGTTCTACACATTTACTTTACATTAGGTCATATTTCTTGCTAATTTTTATGCTGCTGTTGTTGCTGCTTTGAGTCATCTGTAATTTACATCTTTTCCAGAAGCCTCGTGACTAATGCTAATTTAATTGCTTAAATGTAGAGAAACATTATTTAAATGTTCTTTGAGATCTTTTAAAACTCCATACTATTGCTGAAAAAGTATTTCTGTGGGTACTGGGTAATGACTGGCAAGGAAGCGGAAAGAATGCATTTTAAATTTTGTGACGTGAGCCAGTTTCAGCTGAGTGAATGTGTAGTGGAAAGGTAGCCGCTGTATTTAAGTTTAGTCTTTTTTCTATTTTAAGTATTTCACTTTTCTCTATATTCTGGCACATTTCCTTCCTCCAGTTTAAATAGTCTTAAGTTTTGACAGTAGAGGCATGCTGGTCAGATTTTAGTATTTAGACATCAAATACAATAATTACGATATATTTCAACCAGCAGGACCTGAGGCCCCTGTTGGTGTGTTAATCCAAAAGAGACATTTTAAATTCATATAAACCTTGCCTTGAGGGATGGAGAAAGGACAATTTAGGGAACAGCATGAGGTTAAACATATTGATCAGTAGGCAAGTCATTCTTGTTGAGACTCTGGTAGATTGTAGACTTAGAAAAATAGCATCACCATCAACCACAGCAAGGACTTTGCTTCTCTAGAGGCCATCTCTTTTGCTTCCAGTCTCTCTAGCTTCCCTTACATGGATTTCAGATAATGAAAGATTTCTGTCAGGGCTACAAAAAAACGCAGGTCCAGTTTGAAATTCTGGGTTTTAAATAACTGTTAAATAATTGATGCAACTCATCAATGCCCTTGTTACAGTGATTTTTGCATTTTTATCACTTAAGGTATATGCTAAAGGATTTAATTAGCCAAGTTATTTCTTTATGCCTTTGGAATAAACATGACCTATATATGTTATTTTTGAATTCTTGCCAAAGCATAAGAACCATTGCCTGGTTAATGCTAGTAATTAATTGTGCAGTGATCATAAGATAGTTTTTGTTTATAACGACCCCATTAACCAGATGCAGGACACTTGCTGACCTTGAAGTGTTTGGAACTTTGGGTTTCTCTCGATGAATGGCAAGTTATTTTACTGTGTTAGGTAAGTATTACCTGTCCAGCAGAGATCTATAATTTTTCAACTAGGACATTCAATTTATGTTGTATGCACATACAGCGTGGAGTGATTGTCTTGGACAAAAACTGAACTTTTGGTTACAGTGAATTTTTTATGGAATGGCACCAGTGCCTAATGTCTCTCTCCTCTCCCACAGGAACCCCCCCCATCCATACAAATGAAGAAGAAAAGAAAAAAAGAAAACTCCACCAAAACTATATTTCTTGCTTAATTTGTCATTGACTAAAATAATTTACATACAAATTATTGTTTTAATAGATTCCCATGAAGGAAGATCTTTAATGATTCTTGGAACAAAACCTTGATGTTTCAGTTCTATTCCTCATTCTTTAATGTTGGAATCCAAGCCTAAGTCTCACCGTGCAATCTATTGTAGGTAGCGTGTATGCAACTCATCAATGCCCTTGTTACATCTCCTGATGATTTGGACTTCAGGCTTCACATCAGAAATGAATTTATGCGATGTGGATTGAAAGAGATATTGCCAGTAAGTGCCCTGCAGTCTCCTTATTAATATTTAAATTAGAGGAGTACTTGAATAGGGGGAAATTTAGATAAATTACCTTCAAGAATAATTTATCTGAGGGCGAAAAAGGCTTGAGTATAAAAATCTATTTTTGAAATATAGATAAGATATTGGAGTATTAATTAACACTTTAAGTGTTTGAATGCTATAAATCAAATGGTTGGTTTATTGTTTATATGTTTTTCATTAACCTTTTTGCATTATTAAAAAGAAAACCAGTAATTGTCATTTCTGTTTCATATCTCTAGAGTTTAAAATATCTGAAGAATG
Organism: Hyaena hyaena; assembly: GCF_003009895.1. NCBI lineage: Eukaryota > Metazoa > Chordata > Mammalia > Carnivora > Hyaenidae > Hyaena > Hyaena hyaena. The sequence goes on from NW_024080925.1 coordinate 656,842, forward strand.
ATGGCTTGGATATCCAACTTAAAGTCTTTGATGAGCATAAGGAAGAAGATTTGCTTGAGCTCTCCCATCGCCTTGAAGAGATTAGAGCTGAGTTTGAATATCCTTTTTTTTTTTTTTT
>NW_024080925.1:659655-689993 GCF_003009895.1 Hyaena hyaena
GACTATCTCCCCTCCAGTAACCCTCAGTTTCTTCTCTCCAGTTAAGAGTCTCTTATGGTTTGACTCCCTTTCTATTTTTTTCTTTCTCATGTTCATCTGTTTTGTGTTTTATTTCACATATGCATGAAATCATATGGTATTCGTCTTTCTTTGACTGACTTATCACTTAGTATAATACTCTCTAGCTTCGTTTATGTCATTGCAACAGCAAGATTTCATTCTTTTTATGGTTGTGTAATATTCCTACCTATAATATATACATATATAATACATACATATACAAATATACATATATAATATATACGTATATAACACATACATATATACACACATATATATTTATATATGTAGACACACACAAACACACACCCCATTTTCTTTATCCATTGATTATTTGGGCTTTTTCCATAATTTGGCTATTGTTGATAATGCTGCTATAAACATTAAGGTGCATGTGCCCCTTAAAATCTGCATTTTTGTGTCTTTTGTGTAAATACATAGTGGTACAATTGCTGGATCATAGGGTAGTTCTATTTTTAACTTTTTGAGGAACCTCTGTATTGTTTTCCAGAGTGGCTGCACCAGTTTACACTCCACCATTGGTGGAAAATTTCATTCGTAGCGTGAGAAGTAGTATAATGAACTGCAGTGTACCCATTGTCTAGTTTCAACAATTATAAACACATGGACAGTCTTGTTTCATCTAATTCTCCTCTTTCTTCTAAAAGGATTATTTAAAAGCAACTCCAGACATTATATCATCAGTGAACATTCTGGTGTACCTCTTTATATGACAACATCTTATATGCTTTTCTTTAAAGTATTTTAAAGTTTGTTTATTTATTTATTTATTTATTTATTTTTAAATCAAGCCGTTTTTTATTCATGCATTAGAACTTATACAGGTTTTTGGCCAACTTAAAGTAGTCCCTTTGAGAAACTACAAACTTATTTTTACTAGGTTGCCATGATTGAGGACATTCTTGGTGTCCCTCTTCCAGAATTCTTTTCAGATCATGATCGTGCTCTTATTTTTTTTTTAATTTTTTATTTTTTTTACAAATAGTTTATTGTCAAATTAGTTTCCACATAACACTCAGTGCTCATCCCCAAAGTGCCTTCCTCCATGCCCATTCCCCCCTCCCCCCCACATCCATCAGTCCTCAGTTTTTGTCAGCTGAATATCCTTTTGTTCTGAAGTTACTGAAATATGTAAAATTGTTGCTAAATCTCAAACAACCAAACTTCAACCCCCAATATATTAAACTTCTGAAGCCATTTCTATATAAACAATATAAAGCCAAACCTTTATGAATCAGATTGATTTTCATATAAACTTTTCCTACTAGTTTCATGTGTGTTTTTCTGAGTCCATGCATATAGAAATGGACGTTACAACCCACAAATGGATTCCACAAGGCCTCTTGTGTATGTGTGCAGTGTGTCTTTTCATGTTTGGCACCTCTGCGCCCCCCGTCCCCCCCGCCCCTCCCCATTCTCTCTAGCATTAGGAGTAGGGTACCTTTAGTCTACTGGTTGGCTCCTGCCGTACATCTTGGGTGCACACCCATATGGGCCTTTGTTCACTCGGTGGGTCTGCAGATCTCTGTGCTTTTCTAGAAATCCACCAGGTTCCTATCCTCCACTGGGGCCTCTTCATGGTGGATAATGCCTGGTACCATCTCTCTTGGTTAGGGCACTGTGTAGACCTAATATGGTATTCACAACCAGCTGCCTGTTACTCTCGCCACCACTAACATCTTGGCTTGAGAAAGGCAAATGGTTGGAGTTGATTTCAGAGGAGGAGACAGGGAATGCCAGGTGAGGTTGACCTTTGCACATGGTTTCCCTCTACTTCAGTCCTAACTACCTGTGTTGTACTGTGTGTTGAGTATACGTGATGGTATAGGGTGAGACACACAATAATCTTTTGAAGCCTTACAGAGCTGATTCTATCCTATGTTATTGGTTCTTTGGTGTAGAGAATAAATAAATTCGCATGTTCCTTAATCAATTTACTGAAGCATATGATATTTACAACATGGTGTGGAACACAGTAAAGGAAACTAGAGCGGAAGGATATTTCATTTCCATTCTTCAGCATCTTTTGCTGATTCGGAATGATTATTTTATCAGGTAAGAGGAAGCTATGTTCTAGTGTGAAATTCCACTAATAAAATTCTGTTAATTGTGAAATTTACCTGATGTTTGATTTGGGCAAGCTCATAATTTTCAGATTTTTATTTCTTTCTTAATATTGACTCATGGAATGTGGCGTTTCTTCTGGGCATATATTTAGACAGGTGACGGTAAAATAATATTACTGTTATTTTTTAAGCTGCACAGATTCTTGGTAACAAGTTTTCATCTGAATAAAAAATGTGAACTAGCAACAAATTAATAATTTATCTTGTGATGGGTAAAATTTTCTCCTTAGTCTTTAGGTAGTAGGAACAGGGGTGATAAGTTTCTTTTTATAAGTTACATGAAGGGTAGTAAACATTGTTTTTATTAGCATTTAAGTAGCTAGAAAGTGCCTGGAAAATATAGTTGCACTTAATGTTGCTAATGTATCAGAAAAGCTAGACAAATAACATTCAAGTTTGATTATATCACAGCCATTTTGAGCTTAACAAATTGTTTATTCCATCTCTACCTTACCCATCTGTAGCTGGGTAAGGATATGAGCACCTAAGTTCCTAGGTCATTCCGAAGATGACACATGGTAGCATGGATAAAACTCCTAGCCAAATATCCGGGCACATGGTGTCTGCTCAGTAAATGCTCTCTACATCCACTTTCCACTTTGTTACTGTTTTATGAAGGAAGGGAGATCCTTGAATATGAAACCATTTTTGTTGTCTTTAATTTACTTTGCTGAAATTTCATTCTCACATACTTTGGGTAATACTTCTTTTCTTACACTGCTTTCATGTGGAAGAATTTGCTAGAGATGTCTCATTCAGGCTGTGTCCCTTGAGTGATGTCAGAGGGTGTAATTCAGGCTTTTGATGTATTTGACAAGTGAATAGAATAAGAGTAAAAAAAAAAAGTTAAAACTTTGGGTTCTTTGGGATGAGTACAGATCATCCATCTTATCTTCTCTTTTTGCAGCACAAAAATACTAATTTATTTATTTATTTTTTAAACTTTTATTTTTTTTCCTTAATCTTTTATTTACTTCTGAGAGACAGAGAGAGAGAGAGAGAGAGAGAGACCGTGAGCAGGGGAGGATCAGAGAGAGAGAGGGAGACACAGGATTGAAACAGGCTCCAGTCTCTGAGCTGTCAGCACAGAGCCCGACGTGGGGCTCGAACCCATGAACAGCGAGATCAGCGAAGTCAGACCCTTAAATGACTAAGCCACGCAAGCACCCCAAAAATACTGATTTAAAATAAACACTAATACATTGACAAAAATATTAATACCAGTATGAATACATTGATTAAAATCAAAACAATACATTGATGAATATTTTTAGATATCACATCTAATTATAATACTATATTTTTTCCAAATGTACTTAAATATTGAAGCTTCCATTTACTCTAAAGTAACCTGTCTTTTTCTTTTTTTTTTTTTTTAAAGTTTGTTTACTTTTGAGAGAGACCGAGTGTGAGTGGGGGAGGGGCAGAGAGAGAGAAGGAGACACAGAATCTGAAGCAGGCCCCAGGCTCTGAGCCATCAGCACAGAGCCCAAAGGTGGGCTGAAACTCACAAACCATGAGGTCATGAGCTGAGCCAAAGTCAGACACTTAAGGGTGATTGAGCCATCCAGGCATTCCAACCCTGTCCTTTTCTTGATCTCTGTATGGTTGGTGCTGTTAACCTCTGATTGTTTGATGCCACTGGAGTTTTCCAGGAATTCAAGACTGAAAGCTGAATTAAAGGCAATCAGTTTATAATTAAATCTACATCAAGCACACACACCAAAAAGAATTCAAGAGTGTTGTTTGCTTTCAAAGTTTTGAATGTGTCTTAGTGCTGCCAGGGGGGGTTCTATATTACTTATGGTCCTTTCATTTTTACCCTAATCCCTTATTCTGTGCTGCAGAAGAGCACGTGGTTATGTCTACCTTTAAAATAAATTGTAAAGCACAACTTTCCTGGGGCATGCTCAGGCGATCCTGTCACTTGAGTGGAATTAAGAGTCTTGGAAAAATACTAAATCGTAGCATCACCAAAGTGACATTAGATATGTTGGTCATGTTTCACGTATCCCATTTTTAACTTGATACTTATTTATGTTGCCTTCTTTGTGGACTCTTTAAGCCCCAGGACCTGGGTCATTGTTTTAAGTATGGTTGGTGTGAAGGCATTGTCATTCCTGTGATTGCTGTGATCAAGACCATTCCATCTGTTTTTCTTCCCCCCATGTGCCTAAATTCTCATAGGTGTTTATTATCGTTGTTATTTATTCTTATAGAGAATATGTTTTTATTACAAGATGGTGGCAGACTATGATCATTTACATAATTTTTCATTCATGTAAAAATTATTTAGTTTTTGGGGCGCCTGGGTGGCTTAGTCGGTTAAGCATCCGACTTTCGCTTAGGTCATGATCTCGCGGTTCGTGGGTTCGGGCCCCAAGTCGGGCTCTGTGCTGACTGCCGGCTCAGAGCCTGGAGCCTGTTTCAGTCTGTGACTCCCTCTCTCTCTGACCCTCCCCTGCACAAGCTGTCTCTCTCTCTCCTAGAAATAAATAAAAACATTAAAAAAAAAATTAAAAAAAAATTATTTAGTTTTTACTTAATTACAGTAAAACTGTTTTTGGTGTGGAATTCTACGAGTCTTGCTCTTTTGGTTTTAGCTTTGTGGGTTTTTATTTGTTTGTTTGTTTTCACTATCTCAGATGGACCTGGATTTTACCTTTTAGAAATCTTTGATTATCTGAACATTTTTGTTGAATGAACATTCTTAACTCCTGTTGATATAAATAAATGCTTTTAATTTTTTATAAGTTGCTATGCTTTAGAATGTAAGATATTCCCATTTAAAAGAATTGGTGGATAGAAAAATAAGAAAATTTTCTTGCTTTCACATTTGGGACAAAAGGAAGTTTTACTGAAATGGAACTCAATTGGACAATGTACATGAAAGGTAACTTTTGCCCCCAAGAAAAATGAAGTGTAGAAAGAAAATCGGAGGGTGGAGTGGAAGATCAAATTCAGTCATTTTCCATTGCAATGGTTTACCATGTGCAAAATGTTAGACTAGTTGAATGTGCATGGGAGATAATTTCTGATATACGGTAAAAATACTAAAGAGAAAGCAAAGATGATTTTAAAATTCCTCCAACAAAAATGATGTATCAGTTAAGTAATGACAACTTATGTTTGTCCATTAATTAGGTTATTTACATATTCCCCTGACATATTCACTAATTAACCAACATGCTCATAGAGGTTATTTTCTGGATTTACATTTCTAGAATCCAGAAGTACATTATTTTTTTTGCTAGTGTTGCCTTGAAAGAGATTTTGCATGAAATTTCAGCTACTTTGTAAATGAGCTTATCATTGGGAGCTGTGGAGGTGAGAAAACATTTACTGAAATAATAATTTAAAAAAAAAGTCTACAAAATAAACTATGTTGTTAATTTAAAGCATATTTGTATTAAAACAACATAAGGTAACCATAAGAGTAAAAAAGGAATAGAATGCTCCATCTCGCTTTTCAAATGTGATTGATATAATTTGCATACCTTAACTGTACATGTGGTGGTTATGGCAAGATCATAGGGAATGGGAGACTATATATTTGAAAGAAGTTTAGAACATTGAGGAAAGCATTGGTAATACCTTCTTGCTTTGACATGTACCCAAGAGCACTGTGTTAAACATTTTTAATTGATGACAATCAATGACCGTCTGCCGTCGTTGCTAATGTTAAGTTGTCGTGAATTTTATTCAGCATAATGGGTCATTTATTAGGTGTGAGGTAAGTAGATCAAGGGCAGTAGAGAAGAAGCTCTACTGAACAGAAGTGCCATCACTTTCACAGTGAGAAAGATTTGGAGAAGAAATGTGTGCAAAAAATCATTGAGGGAAGAAAGAAGTTGTAGAGGTGGCTGGGGTGAGGGACTGATCTTAGTCAGATGGCACCCATTTTTTCTGTCATTTAAGATTGCTTTGTTAATAAAATCTGCTGAATATTTAATCTTTTAAATTTATTGGCTTCCGTTTTAAACGGAGTTCTTTTGCTTATGACAAACATAGGTCAACTGAAAACTGTAGTGACAACATGATCCCTATTTGGGCATTTATTTAAACTCTAATTTTTAGACAAAAATTGTTATACTAATTTTTTTTTCAGTTGTATATCATAGTATTTTTTTAAAAAAGTTTTTAAATGCAGTATGTTTTTATTGGACTCCACAAACATTCTTAAAGTAGTATACTATGTAGCTTTAGGAACCTTCCAGGGATTTTTTTTTTTTTTTGAAAAAATGTATGTATATATTGGCTTGTATTAATAAAATGAATTAATGGTAGATATTTCAGTATGTTAGAGTGGTAGGTTGATCTCTGTTGAGGACTGCTTTTAAGCACCTATCACTTCACCTTAATGGTTTTTTTTAATTGCTTCCTAATTGAGTCAAGGTTCTGACTTTTGTCAGAACATCATTAAAACACTGTATGTGCTAAAACAGTATAAAAACTTAATGTCTTAAGGTCATTAGAAGAAAAGGGGTGACCATTGTCTTTACTCTCACTCCAATGTTAAATCTGTCATGTCAATTGCTGAAACTATACAAAGGTAAATTATCGAACTTGACATCAAGCTTACCAAAATTGTTTGTTTTGATGTAAAGTTATTCTAATAAATGGAGTGTGCATTTACTCTTTTTCTTGGTTTCAGGCAACAGTACTTCAAATTAATTGATGAGTGTGTATCTCAGATTGTATTGCATAGAGATGGGATGGATCCAGACTTCACATATCGAAAGAGACTAGATTTAGATTTAAGTCAGTTTGTTGGTGAGTATTTCTTTAATACTTAAGTGGAAGTCTGTTTATCGTCCCTTACCCCACAGGTTAACTGCAGCGTCAGTTCTCCTAGCGTGACCTGGAGCATCCTTAGGGCCCTTGAGACCCTTTCAGGGGATCCCAAGAGACAGAATTATTTTCATAACAACACTAAGGCATGGTTTGCCTTTTCCGTCGTGTTGATATTTGTGCTGGTGGTGCAAAGAATGGTGAGTCCAACTGCTGGCACTTAGTTAGGAATCACGGCGGTGACCCCAAGCCTTGTTAGTAGCCATAGAATTTTTCACAGTAAAACAAAGCAATAAAAACTGCCATATTTTTTTTTTTTGAACTGAGTGTCCTTGATAAAGAATTGAAAACATTAATTTTATTAAAAATCTCCTCTTGGGTACACATCATTTCAGCATTCCCTGTGACAAAGCAAGTTGTACACGTCAAGCACACTTCTGCGTACGAGAGTACGATGAGCAAATACCTCTGTATTTGCTTGTATTGCAAGCTGAATTGGTTCATTAAAAAAAAAATTAATGTTTTATTTATTTCTGAGAGAGAGAGAGACAGCATGAGCAGGATCAGAGAGAGAGGGAGACACAGAATCTGAAGCAGGCTCCAGGCTCTGAGCTAGCTGTCAGCACAGAGCCCGATGTAGGGCTCGAACCCATGAACCATGAGATCATGACCTGAGCCGAAGCCGGACGCTTAACCGACTGAGCCACCCAGGTGCCCCTGGTTGATTTTTTTTTTTTTTTTACTTTGAAGGTATGATTGTTATAAAAACTGTGGCCACTCACACTTGACTGTTTGCCACACACTTCCTTAAAAAGGCAATGAAGTTGGTCTATAATGTCAAGAAAAATGGAAGAATTGGTTACCAATGATAAAATTCAAGCTTTCAGGGAAAAATTTGAGTTTTGGAAAGCTTTCACCTGCTGCTGTTAGCTTGACAGCTTTTCAGTACACAAATGTTTTTCTGATGAGATCAATGATGATAATAACCCCTAGGATTATTTTGATATTGTATAATGAGATGTGTCAACATTTGGAGAATCTGCGTGACTCCGCAAACCACTCTTTTCCAAATTCCCGTGCCTGATTACAAATTCTACATGGTTGAAGAATTCTTGGATTTTAAAGTAACAGAGTACACATGTGTGGAACAGGAGAAACTTAACAGAGGACCATGGGGGAAGGGAAGGGGAAAAAAGTAGTTAAGGAGAGGGAGGAAGACAAACCACAAGAGACTCTTAAATACTGAGAACAAACTGAGGGTTGATGCGGATGGGGGAGGGGGAGAAAGGGGTGATAGGTATGAAGGAGGGCACTTGTTGGGATGAACACTGGGTGGTATATGGAAACCAAATTGACAATAAACTATAAAAGGGAAAAAAAAGTAACAGAGTACAAAATATTCATTGATAGGTGATTCCACAGAGCAAGTAATGTGTAAGGAGTTACCATATGTCAAATTTTGGTGTGACATGAAAAAAAAAATCCATTCTTTTGTGTGAGGGTGTTTTTCTTCATGTATTTGAGTCTATGAAGAAGTATGAATGTATAGAATGAGAAAGGAATTAGATAATATTAGTGGCACTGATAAAGAAAATACTTATTTCTCTTCACAGGAGAGAAGCAGTTATCAGTTTCTGTTAGTGGGAGGGACAGATATGAGGAAAAATAAAGCAAACTAAAATGTGGAATGATTTTGAATAGGATCTGAAAAGGAAGTTTATTCTACCTGGCCATTTGGAATGTTTTTTCTTGAGTAGATGAGAGGTTTAGGCATTGAACTGTTGAGAAGGAAATAGACTCTTTGACTAGGGCTTGGCTGTGTAAGTGAAACATATTTACATAGTTATAATAAGTACATTGTATATGCTGATTTCAAATGTTTACAAAAAACTTAGACACACTGCAGAGGATTTACAGAAGAGAATGTCACTGTATTTATATTACTAGTGAGTAATTAATTAATTACTAGTAAAGAAATTAATTACTAGGTGAGTAGAACCTGGGGTAAAACAGTAGGAGAGAGCGAGATGTTGGAAAGTATATAAAGTAAGATAACTTAAATATTATAGTGGAAATCAGTAGATACTGTTTATTTAACAGTGATCAGAGATTTAAGTATTTATTTAGTGCTACAGAGCCAGGCTATTTAGAAAGCAAAATTATTAAAGTAAATGGGATTAGACGGGAAACATCATTTTCATCTTCTATAATAGGAAGCTATCTATAATGTATTAAATAGATGAATCAAGAAATAATGGTATGTACACATCTTATTTAGAGTTAAGAAGCTAACTGCCAGAATAATCTAATATAGAAGAACCATAAGAGGTCGCATTTAGGAAGTGGGATTGAGTTTTTAATGGAATGATTTGGCTGTTCCTTTTCATCATAAGCCCTTCTGTAATATGTTTTATTAAAACCATGTTTATTGCTTTCATTTAAAAAAGAAGGGATCAGCTACATCATGGGGAATCTATATGAATCACTTCTCCTAAAAGTATCTCATCATGTGGATCTATATTGTAGCGATTTAATCAATCTGCTACTGATAGACCTTTATTTCTAGATGTTGGCTAACAATATTTTAATGAATATTCCTGCTTAAAGGCAAGTCCTAACAATAGAATTGCTAGGTGAAGGAAAAATACATATTTTAATTTAAATTTTAGTACTTATTTTCCTAGTTATTCATTAGCAAAGTTCATTAATTATACTTCCGCTACAGTGTAGCCAAGTCATTTTCTCCGTGCTGTCTCCAACACTTGGTATTATGGACCATTTAATCTTTGCTGTGTCTCATTAAATAAAATTTATGTTTTTGTATTAGGGAAAATGAGCCACCTGTTCATACGTGTTAGCAATTACTAATTTTGTTTTTGCTAATTTTCCGTTTATTATTGTTGTGTTAGATGTCATCTTCTCTTCTTCCTTCAAAATACTTACAGATTGATGAAAGAAACCTTTTTGAGTATTCTATGTTACATTTGTCTAATAGTCTGAAATTAGAGTTGGGTTTGCCTTTATATTTTATGGCCTGGGTACCATGCTTGGAAAATCCTTCTCCATTCTAGTATTAGGTTTCTCTGTTTTGCTTATTTCATTACTGGCACTATTTCAAATTCTTATCTATGATTTTTTTCCTAATGTTTTAAAGTCATAATGATTTTAACAAGTACCAGAATTAAAAAAAAAAAAATGTCATTGCCATTTTAGATACTTGTGTAGACCAAGCAAAGCTAGAAGAATTTGAAGAGAAAGCATCAGAACTTTACAAGAAAGTAAGTAATTTTGACTAAATTTGCAAGACTACGTGAGGAACCACCTCACATCATCAGGCATGCTTCTCCTTTAGGGATTTTGGTTTGTTTCCGCTCTCTTTACCTTTTTGAGATATCTGCATAAATGTCCTCCTTAAGGAGGATTTCTTAGACTATTAAATTTAAACATTTTTAACTCCACTCCGAGCCCCAACCCTGTCTGTGCTTTGTTTCCTCTGTTGTATTTGTTATCTGACATGCTACCTGGCATATGTATTTACCTGTGTATCTGTGGATGTGTTGTCTATTTCTCCCTCTAGAGTAACCTTTATGAAGGATTTTTCTTTGTTGTTATGTGAAGGATTTTGTTTATTCACTGTCCCTCCACCTAGAACAATTCCTGCCCTCAAAACATTAAAAAAAAAAAAAAAAATGAGTGCGTGAATGAATAAATGATTGAACAAAATGTATACAGTCAAAATTTTAAGATTGGAGTATTTCTCAAGAAATCCTATATCTGAATGTTTTATTAACTTGCTTTTTGTTTTGATTCAAGTTGCTTCATTAGGTCCAGGTGAACATAAAAAACTGTTATTTTTATAGGTCAGAAGTATCAGATATTGCAAGTTCGGTTACTTCGGCTCAGTAGTATTGCTGACCATGCAGCCATTGTCCACTGTTCTTTAAGCTGGTGTTCTGTGCTTCATCTCTGCCTGGCCTGTGCTTATTTGACTTTCTCTGTTTAGAAAAAAATGATGTTGGTCTTGTAGGATTCTTCACATTTTAAGCAGTCACTTTGATTTAAATTATCGTGACTGGTTTCTCACATTCGAGGAATAAATGATAATTACTACTACCAGCATCTGATGAATATGCACTAAATAAAATTTTACTGTGTGTCAAGTACCATGCCTAAGAGGCTACATTTTTGAATTATCTGGATCTAGATAAATATTGAAAGAATCTTGCATTTTTTTTTTAACGGTTTAAGATAATACAAGTTGCAAATGGTAGACACTCTTATAAGTTGGTTGTAAGTTATGACAGACTTTGTGAATGTCCCCTGTAAGAAGTCCTGCAGTTCTCCCTACACACAGAGGCTATTACCTCCGGGGCCTCTGGCTGCAGGGTAGGATTCAGCTTATGCAGATGATACTGTCTTTGCCTTGCAGAAACTTAAACACATGACCAGTTGATTGAAGTGTCATATGTGCTACAGCTGATAGGTGATCATGTTGTGGGGTGACTCCCTCACCCCCCGATTTGGTATTCTAAGCCTTCTGCTTGGTATTCTATTTTAACTCTTCATGAGAAACTAGTAAACTTTGTAGTACTTGCTTTGGATGCATCCCAGGTAGTATAAATTTGCTCCTATAATCATTTTTAGATATATGATGTACATGAGTGTTGTTAAACGTGGTATCTTTCTCAACAAATTGTTTTCAAATTTAAAGTTTAAGTGTAAGTAGAAGAAAGACCTTGTTCAAGGTTACTTGCTTCCTTTTAGTCAGAAGTTAAATGTCTTAGGTACATTTAAAAAATATTGTTTGCTCCATAAAAGATTTCTATTGCCATACCATTTTGTATATATCAGCAAGAACTTCTTTCTGATAGCTTTATAAGGACACATGTAAATACTTTGCTTTAGGCAGGAAGCTATCATAGTTGCTAGACACATTCTTTATTTTGGTGCATAAATTTGAAAAATGAAGACCAGAAATGTCAGAAAATACATAGAGAATATTGAATTATCAACCTTCTTGTACAGATGCACTAATACATTTACCCTAGGGAATGAAATTAAGCAGAGCCTCAGCCTTAACTGTGTTTCTTGACATTTTTCCGTGTAATTTTGTAAGCGTAATATTGCTCTAGTAACTCTTTTTGGAGAAGAAGGCTATCATATCTGTTTTTATAAAGTATGTCTTTAATGGAGATTCATTTTATCCCCAAGGCTACTGTGATTTGACTGTAGATATTATAAAAAATGCTAAAGCAAAGTTTATATTTTGTCTGATCCTTCTATAAGGGAGGAGATAGAAATTTATCTCTTTGCTAAGTAATGCAGATACTTTAAGTATGGCCAAGTTAATGTAATAAATTCTCTTAGAGCGTACTAATTATGACTCTGGTTATTTTGGTATTTTTATCTTTGTTCCGATAAATAATCCTTTTCCTTCTGAATCTTACTCTAAGCCCTACAAGATAGGATAATGTACCTATTGATAGTGTGAAAAAGACTTCATTTTTTACTCTCCTAAGAATTTTTTTTTTTTTTTTAATTTCTTGCTAAGCAGCAGTAAACACTGAGCAGTCACAAAAGGGAGAATAGAGAACATGACCTCTCAAAGATTTTTCATGCCGGGAGATTGTGGGACTTTAATATACGATATTGACAAATTTATTCACAACATATAAAGGGAGATTTGACAGGAATTGGCTCCATTTCTTCATTCTACAAATATTTACTGAGTTTAGTTATAAATGTAAGGCTTTGGAAAGGTGATGAACAAAGTGGGTTCTCACCATTAATAACCTTCTGGGTTGGTGGGTGTTACTGAGGTGTGTGAATAGTACATTGTGATATTTTTATATTACAGTGTGTTATGATTGCTACAGTAGGAATACCCAATGTGGTATGTAAGCCTGTAGGAAGGATTCCTCATCTAGATTCCAGTGGCCAGGAAGGCTTACCCAAGGAAGTCATAGCTAATGTGAGGCGACAAGGTGAGATAGCCAAGAAGGAGGTAGATAGAAATTTATTGTGAATTTCAATATAGGCATCTCAAGGTTAATATTTCTGAAACCACATTTATTTTTCTTTTCCCTAAAAATGCCTTTCTTCCATGAATTTTATATCCCTATATTCCCCTTAAATTATAATAGTTTCCAGCTTGCAAAGCAATAGAACACCATTGTCATCTTAGAGGTATGCTCCCCTCATTCATTTCCTTCATTCAGTTGTACATTAATTTTTTAGTTTCTGTTTTCAAAAAAAAAAAAAAAAAAAGTCCTTTCATTTATTTTTTTTTTTCCTGTTCCCCTGTCTTCCACCTTCATTCAAACAAGGACTTCAATTCTTGCTTGGATACCTACAGCAGCCTTTCAGTTCTTGCTTGGATACCTATGGCAGCCTCTCAACTCATTCACATGCCTCTGGTGTTTTCTTTCAGTCAACCTTTCATACTGCTGCAGGCTGGGTTTGCCAAAGTGCAAGTCTGATCACGTTAATTCTTATTATAAATATTCTTAATAGCTCTCCATGGTTTATAGGAAAAAAGAGAAACCTTTTGATTTATTGAAAAATCCCCCCCCCCATTTTAAATGTTTTGTTTATTTATTTATTTTGAGAGAGACAAAGAGATTGAGCAGGGGAGGGCCAGAGAGAGCATCCCAGGCAGGCCCCATGCTGTTAGCATGAAGCCCAATGTGGTCTTAAATACACAAACCGTGAGGTCATGACCTTAACCAAAAGCAAGAATTGGATGCTTAACCGACGGACCCCAAATTTACTGTAAAATTCCTTTAAACAGTTTAATTCCTATCTACATCTATTACTTCATATCTTGCAATTTGTTTTTCTATCTCCTTTTATGGCTCTTGATTGCTTTTCATTTATACGCGTGCACTAAACCCTTTATTTGAAATGGGCAACTGCACTTATCAGTTAACTAGTCAAGTTCTTCAAACTTGGGGCCAATTATCACTCCTCCAGTAATCACTCCCACGCCTCCAGTGTATTTCTCCATTGCTGGTAATTTTCACAGGTTTTGTGATGTTACTTTCCTTGTACTTTGCCACCAGACACTACACTTACTAAAAGTGATGACCATATTGTATTCAACTTTGCATCTCTAACACCTACCACTGTGAGGAACACATCAGATGCATGCTATTACTTGTTGTATGATGAGAAATAGGTAGGTAGTGTGGGGCCAAGTCCCAGGAGGTTCTTAGATACTAGGTTAATGAGTGTGGCCTTTCAGTGTGGCCACTGTAAGTTTAAGAGCAAAAGTCATGTTTTTTGAGCCATCCCTTAGAAAAAGTTTGTAGAGGGGGAAGGTAATGCTGGTTTTAAAAATACGGTTTTTGTTTGTTTTTTTGCCTTGAAGAATATTCATTGGTTAGTTGAAAATACATTTATGGACTGACTAGTAGTCTGGAATTCAGATGAGAAGCTGAGCTGGAGATAGGAATTTGGGAGCCATCAGTGTATGAAGGGGGATTAAAGTGTGTGGATGTTGAAGATACCATTCTACCGGGCGTGTGAAGTGAGACCAGCGGGGAACAAAGAGAGTCCCAGGACCTGATAGCATTAGACGGTTGGACTGAGGAATAGGAACCTATAAAAGAACTGGAAGGAACTGTCAAGGAGTTAGCAAGAGGACCAGATGGGTGTGTTGTAATACAACACAGTTGGGCGGGGACAATGATTATGGAGACATATTTGTAAGTATTTATGCTGTAGGGCAGTTCCATTCGATATGGAATGATGACAGTGCTTTGTGACTTGTGTCCATTGTGCTAGCCTTCAGCCGTGTGTGCCTCTTGTGCTGTTGTGACTGAGGAACTGAAGTTTCAAGTTTGATATTAGCTAAATTAAATTTACATTCTAGCAGCCAGCTGTGGCTAGACGCTGCACTATTGAATAGTACAGGTATTAGATCAAGTAAGATGAGGCCCCGAGAAGTCTAGGGGCTTTGGAATTTGGCAAGCCATAGTTTTTAGAATGAAAGATGGTGGCTGAGTGGTATAATGAAGTGAGTGAAGTTCAACAGGCCATAAGAGTGAGTATGAATCAAGCACACTTTTTGAAGGAGTTCACTTTGAAGCAAGAATAAGATTAGAGTTAGGTGATAGGGGTGAGGACAGAAAGACGGAGGGTCACAGGGCAGTAGAGGGGTGAAGACAGTGGATTTAGCCAGTGCCTGGTGAGCCCTTTGTGACAGCAGAGTGTAGGTCAGCCTCTGAGACCTAAGCATGCTTTGGTTTGTAGATTATTTTATTAGGTTTAAGATTGGTATCTTTTAAATTATTAAGTGGTAGGAGGGGTTTGGAGGAGCTGCGGTAATACGAGTGGTTATGTTGGTGTGGTTTGGGTGAAGCACGGATATTTGTTTTTTTACGTGGTAGTTTCTGTTATCTTTATAAAAGAGCGCAAAGTTTAGAGTGTGAGGATTGAATGTGAGATTATTTATCTAACCTGTAAATGGGAATTACCACATATTTATTTTTTCAGAGCTTTTCTGTGTGTGGTGAAATGCAGAAATGCTTACACTAACTCATGGGCAAGGCTCCACTCTGGGGGGTTTGGTATATGAAAAATCACTAAAACTTTTGCCTTATGTTGCTGTAAACCTAAAACAGTTCTAAAAAATAAAATCTATCTTAAGAAAATACCTGTAAAGCATTATCTAAATGTAATTTGTAAGATGATGCTGTGGCTTCATCTAAACTCAGAGTTGGAAGGAAAAGTCTGTCCTTCAATCTTACTTCTTCACTTACTGTCTGATGAGGGACTAGTTTGCCACTGCTTTGAGTTGATGACAAAATAAGATTTTATTTTTTTTTAAAGATTAAGAAAAATCTTTGTTTATTTTTGAGAAAGAAAGAGTGTGAGTGGGGGAGGGGCAGAGAGAGAGGGAGATACAGAATCTGAAGCAGGCTCCAGGCTCTGAGCTAGCTGTCAGCACAGAGCCTGACCCGGGACTTGAACTCACGAACCGCAAGATCATGACCTGAGCCTAAGTCGGACGCTTAACTGACTGAGCCACGCAGGTGCCCCAAAATAAGATTTATAAATAAGTGCCCTTGGTCAATGGTGACATTTTACATTCTTGTTCTTACCCTAATTGAGGTTGACTGTGGTTTAAAGTTTAGAAGCTACATCTGTGAAGTAGTACTTTTTTATGTACTTTTTTCTTCTGTTTTAAAAAGAGTTGAATAAATACTCGCCAGTATGAGACAATACCCTATTGCAATTCACCTCTGGTAGAGGTTTGCAGTCATGATGATGGCAGAGTGAGGCTATTTGAATGCAAGGTGGGAATTTGTGATAAGTGGCTATATAAATTAGACACCTCATTGGGTTCACTAAGTTTTACTGTTTGCTTTCCTCCCACAAGGTATTGCACCAGGGTTTTTGAAAGATTAATTTATCATTAATCTCCCGAAGATTAATCTCCAAAAGATTAATGATAAATAACACAGAATTTATTCTCTTAAATTGCTGTTGAAGATTAGAGCCTGCATCAGGGCCCTTACCTCCCATGACAATGTAAGAAAAAGTGATGCTTTTACAAAATGGAGTTCAATAATCATAACAAATATTAAAATGGAATTCTTTTTAATTCCTACTGATAAACTCACATAAGTTTCCAGTGTAAGTTTTTGCAAGTAGGGGTCAAGGAACTCAGTACAATGCTTTGCTCTCTATTGTTTTATACAAAGTTGCAATGATGTTTAGGGACTTTTAAGAAAAATGTCAGTGCTGCAGATACCTCTGGGCCAGTTTGCTCTGCCGACAGGAGAAGGTCACAGACTCTATCTCTGGCTTTGTCTGCTCCCTTGCAAATTGAATGATTTTGGTGAGACCCAGAGGGACCTAGAGAAAGGCTCTGGGTGACTTAGCAAAATCTACCACTTTTTTCATAAAAAGTTTGTGTTCTATTGACGGGTCTTTAGATCATTAGAGTCGTATTTCTTTATGAAGAATAGCGCTTTTCACTGCCGTCTTTCTGTCTCCTGTTTTTTTTCTTTCTTTCTTTCTTTGCAGTTTGAAAAAGAGTTTACCGACCACCAAGAAACTCAGGCTCAATTGCAGAAAAAAGAAGCAAAGATTAATGAACTTCAAGCAGAGTTACAAGCTTTTAAGTCACAGGTAAAATACCATCTACCCGGATTGAATTTGGCTATTGAAAGCTTACTATGGAAGCAAAGGTCATGTCATATCTTCATAGTTTAGACTGTTTAAACTTTAATTTCACTTGTATGTTTTCATAGTATTGTTTTTCTACATATTTTTGTTCTGTAAATTAAAAAAATAT
This sequence comes from Hyaena hyaena, assembly GCF_003009895.1. Classification (NCBI taxonomy): domain Eukaryota; kingdom Metazoa; phylum Chordata; class Mammalia; order Carnivora; family Hyaenidae; genus Hyaena; species Hyaena hyaena. The sequence goes on from NW_024080925.1 coordinate 676,957, forward strand.
TTTGCCACTTTTTTCTATTTGCATGTTTAAAAATGTCATCAATTTCACTAATTAATCCTCTTCTTTATGTTTCATTTGGGTTTTGTTCCTAATGTCATGTGTTTTGTATGTAATCATAAAGGGTAAGAAAGTCTTTTACTCTTAGATTTGTCATTCATCACTGATCTTTATCCCACTACAGGAAATTATTGCTCAAGCTATTTATTTTTCAAAACCTTCAGCCTATGGGTACCTTGCAGTGAAAGATAACCTCTAGCTGAATGAGAACATTTTCTGATAATTTTTCAATTTCCAAAAGTAAACAGATTTAAAACATGACAAAAAAAGAGAGCAAATCTGGATTATGCAGCAGATAGCTCACATACACCCTCTACACATAAAACATTTAGATAGCAAGAAATACATCATCTGCATGTTTTAAATGGATGACAGTAAGGAGGTAGAATATTCAATAAGCTAAATTTCTTCATGCAGATTTACATATAGGATGATGAGCAGTAAGTATAGTTTTGCTATTTTCTTTTCATCCCAATTTATGGTTATATCGAAATAGTCTCAAATGTACCATTTCCTATATTGGTATGCGATTTCCTATCGTATTGGTTATTTTGTTTTCTCTTCAATACTTAGTGGGTAGTTTTCTTACAGAGCCTGTAAGGAGATGTCCTCAGCGATAGCTATCTGTTAAATGTTCAATTTTGCGGGGTGGGTGGGGAGGGGGGACCTCTTATCTGTAAGAAAATGACTCTCCATGATCTTTAGTGTGTAAGAAGGAAGTGCAATTTATTGAAACTTTTCATCTTTCCTGTGTGGCGCCTTGTCTCTCATACTAAAAGAAACATTTGATTGACTTTTATCTTTCTGACTGAGTTATAGACAATGGCTCAGATTCTTAGGTCCAGTTTCTCTTGGTATGGGCCAATAAGAATTTAAAAAAAAAAATTCTTTTTCATTTCTTCTAGCTGAAGAATTACTTGTAAATTCAATCTAAAGAATTTCTGTTTATAAAAAAAGAAAATATCCACCATCTTTGGATATGATACTGCTGCCTGTGTTTTATAGTAATATGAGAATAAATTGTTTTAAACCTGAGATTAACTCCAGCAGTCTTCTACGTTATTTCAAAATGTAGACAAAGGTGACTGTTTATGGCTATCAGAAGCAAACCACCGGCCTTAGAATCTTAGTATTGGCCGCTGTGTTAATTTTTGAAGAACAACTGGAAATTTCTTTTTTGGGGGGATTCATTGTGTGTTTCTCATGAAATCTAATCATTTGTTTTAAGATCCTTCTGTTTGATCAAAGCTATACTGATTATGAAGGGTCTAATAAAATATATTCTGTGTGATTTTATTCCTTCGTTCACTTAACAACCAAGTATTGTCAGGTGCTTGGATATAATGGTGAGCAGGTCAATCACAGGATACTCTGGCCTCATGAAAAATATATTTAAAATAACCATGCTCTGTCAAAGGAACTAGTATATAACAGAAATCCAGCCATATCTTTAAGACATTAATAGTTAATTATAACATGTATATTGAATATAATATACATACACATCCTTAACATTCAGAGGGCGCTACTATCCATGTAAATGGCAGTACAGTGTAATGCTGAATTGATTCTTCTTTATAATTAATGTTTTTGTTAAGACATGTTCTTTGATTTGTGGTTTCAACTTTTTTTATAACACTTTTTCTTTGTGCTGATCTCATGTGTCACCTTCAGGCTTTAATATATGATCTGTTTTTCATAATTGTTCCCTAAAACTTTTAAAATGATTTATTAATGTTTATTCAATGCCATCATTTGCAGGGTTGTGTGTGTTTCTGTGTGTGTGTGTGTGTGTGTGAATTGAAATTAGTAATTATAGGAAAATAATCATATTACAAAACATTAACCAACTCAGATCTTCTTTATAATAATCAAAAACCATATTCTTACCAGGCCATTGAAACAGAAGTGAGCAGTGGCCACATTTCCCTCTCTTTCTCTCTTGATTTCACATTGTTTTTCTGTAACATTTGACATGGTTTGAAACAGAAGTGACCAGTGGCCACATTTCCCTCTTTTTCTCTCTTGATTTCACATTGTTTTTCTGTAACATTTGACATGGTAGAATAGCCTGGTTTTGGCCCCACTCTTTTCACTTGGGATTCATGAACCTGTGCTTGTCTATTTTTTTTTCTCTCATCTTTAATTCATTCATCCTACATGTATTTCTTCAATGGCTGTCATTTGCCAGCTGCAGCTTTAGGTGCCAGGGAAAGAGTAAATTATATAGACTTAGTCACTGCCTTCATGGAGCTTATAATCAATGAGCTAAGTGCTAATGATTCCTTAAGTATTTAACACTTAAAAAAATTTTTTTTATATTTATTTTTGAGACAGAGATAGATAGAGCATGAGTGGCAGAGAGAGAGAGGGAGACACAGAATCTGAACCAGGCTTCAGGCTCTGAGCTGTCAGCACAGAGCCTAATGTGGGCTCGAACCCACGAACCGTGATATCTGACCTGAGCCGAAGTTGGACACTTACCCAACTGAGCCACCCAGGCGCCCCAGTATTTAACACTTTGATAATGGCAATTAAAGAGAAGCACAAAGTGCTATCTTTGTAAAAGGAGGGGTCAGATAAAGCTTTCCTGAGGAAAAGATGTGCTAGCTAAGACTGAAAGGATCCACAGGAAGTAACTGCATGCCAAGAAAGTTCCAGGCAGAAGGGATTGCATGTGCAAGGGCCCTGAGATCGATATGAGGTTGGCGAGTTGGCATATACATGGAATTGTATATGAATGCCCCTTGAAAGGCCAGTTCACAAGGATCTTGACGTGCTCTGCAGGTCCTACTTAGGAAGTTCTGATTTTTTTCTCAAGGTAAAGGCACAATGTGACAATGCTATTTAAATCTCTCCGGATCTTATTATTGTTTGCCACTCATTTAAATGCGAGTATTCCATAGAATTCTGTACATAGACTTCATGCTCCATGCTCTGTACATACTCTGGGTGAACTTACCTATTCTCAGTGACTTGAACTCTCACCTAGAAACAGCTGTTTTTCAAATCTTCCAGACCCACATACCCATTTCCTCCCAGAACATCTCCACCTGGACGGCCAAAACTACCAATATAGGAAATAACATTTCTTGCAATTACACTTTTGTGAAAACAAAAGCTAAATTCTTAAATTGGAAAAAGAAAACTATTGGAATTGTGTGTTTCGGTCAGGCCGTGTGAAATCGCGCATACTGAATTATCTTTGGTTTAAAATAACTTTTGAGGAAAGTGTACTCTGAAGTTTTGTAGATGTTTTTAGTCATATTTCTTTCTTTCTTTTTTTTTTTTTCCTCCCTTCCCTTCTAGTTTGGTGCTTTGCCAGCTGATGCAAGTAGCTCTTCCCCACTGTCAAAAGAAAATGGATCTGGCCCCCAGGCAGTTGCCCCTCCCCTGCCGCTGCCCTCTTGTGGAGGAGCACCTCCTCCCCCTCCTCCCCCTCCTCCCCCACCCCCTCCTCCCCTTCCAGGAATGCCTCTGCCCTTTGGTGGTCCTTTGCCTCCAGCACCGCCCCTGGGGGCTCTCAGCGGGCGAACCTCTCCTCCTCCACCGACCTTACCATTTGGGTTAAAACCAAAGAAAGAATTTAAACCTGAAACCAGCATGAGAAGACTGAATTGGTTAAAGGTAAAACGAATGAAAGAAAACATATTGTCGCCTAGATAAACATTTAATTTTATATTTAATTTCCAGTGGATAGTCTAATCAAAGCATCATTCAATCGACAAGCATTATTTGAATTAAATAAAAGTGTTGAAGCAAAGCCCTTGTCTCTCGACTGAGGCTTCTGGTTTAGAAGTTTGGTGAGAGTTGGTGGTTGTTACAATGGGATTTGATTTGTAATTAAACTAATAATTCAACATTATCCTCATTGAACATGAAGTGTTTCTCAAAAGAACAAAAATAAGTTAGCGTTCTTATGAACTTATCTATGTTGATAGCCATGGGAAAAATTAATACTCATTGTCTGAAGTTGATAATTAGGACACAGAAATCCTGAGTCCTGGAGAAAGATGGTTTCATGGTCACATAACCTTGGGAAGTGATGTGTAACACATCCTGCACTTGAACTATAGTGGTGCACACAAGCCTTTTTCAAGAAGACTTTGAGAGGTATAATTAAGAAGAAACAAGTTTTATTTCACTCTGCTTCAAACCCTCAACTATCTGATAGTGGAAACTTTTTTTTTTTTTTTTTTAATAAAACCTTAGCTTCCTGAGGAACTTGTATTTTATTGCACACACTTTGGGGAAAAATATTACAGGGATTACTTCCTAAACATCTGCTGGCAGCTATGGGACACTGGGTCCGAAAGTAGTGATTGCGCAGCGACAGATGAAACACCCAACTTTTAAAGAATCCATCTCTCTGATTGCAGATCAGACCTCATGAAATGACTGAAAACTGTTTCTGGATTAAAGCAAATGAAAATAAGTATGAAAATGTGGATTTGCTTTGTAAACTCGAGAATACGTTTTGTTGCCAACAAAAAGGTAGGTTGGACATCATGCTTACTTGTTAATTGTAATATATTACATTTTTCCTGTATTAGCTTCTAGAGAGCATTATTTTTCTGTATTCTGCCATTCTATCTGTATTAGCTTCTAGAGAGCATTGTTTTAAAAGTCCTGTATGTGATATTTTTACTTCACTAATGGGTAAATAGCTTAATGAAAAAAAAAGTTTAAAATACAAATTTTGTTATTGTGAGTATCACAGAAGCAGTCTTTAAAATGCAAATGGTTAATACATAACTTATTATTAGTCAAATTTTAGTATGATATCTTTTTGAAGATGTTCTTAACGGGGGTTTCATAAAGGAGGATTTTTCAGAGAGAACTTTGGCATGAGAATTCCTTTTAGTCAATGGGAAATAGAAAAACAAACAAAATGTGAGCCTTCTTATAGTCAGCACTTCACCACCCTTAAATATTACGATGACAGTCACAATAATTAGTATGAGTCACATGGGATAGAAATACCAAATTTATAGAGTACCTTGAAAGTTAGCTTAAAACCGAAGTATATGAATAGATTATATGAACTTTTCATTAAAAGCAGTAGCTTTTTTTTTCCGACTTGTTTCGTGATAGCTTTTACTTGTTTGGTGTGATGATGATGATGAATATCTTTAAATATTATTTAATCATTATTTTAAATAATTTTATTCAAACAGTATTCTTGTCTGTACATTGGGTTTCTATCACATGTGTTTCAGGGTTCATATCCTCTTAAGCTAGTAAGTTAATTTTTAAGTTATGTAATGCTTACATTTTAGGTCTATATTATAAGCTACTTAGATCAGTAATGACATTTTAAATTTCAAAAAGGAACCCTTTTCACCATAGACTTATGCCACTTACGGCATAATCCTGGGCTCATAATCCTGGGCTCATTGAATACAGAGAGTGTAGAAGAGAGATTTTACTCCAGCTAGAGATGGGAAGGCTTGCTGTGCACAGGGAAGAATTAACTTCTTAAAATACCTACTCTCTATTAGGCAATATGCTATATATCTGATTTAGCTTGATAGTCCCAGCAATGAAAGCGTATTGGCAAATACCCCTCCTACCCCAAAATTATTTGCATTCCTTTTAAATGCTTTGTAAAATATAACTGTAAATTAGAATCTCTTTCTAAAAAGTAAGTTAGAACTCTAAAAGCTAATTGTAAATTAAGGTGGCTTTCCAGACTTTGCGCTAAATCCAAAGCCTTCAGCAGATATTTTTGGGCACTGTTCGTGACTAAAATAGTAAAAGTGATATATTTTGATCTTTGAAAACGGGGAATTTTCTCAGCAAGCTTATCCTAGGAAAACTTGTGAAGTAAGCAGATCTTAATTTTACCTTTTGATTATGGAGAATGAAAATTTTCTTTGAATAAGATTAGTACACTCTTCAGGCAATCAAGGAAAATATATGGCAGTTAAAATGTGTATTTACATGTAAAACACTTCAGAATTTCAGATTTCATAATCTGGAATTGATTAGTTTTCCCTTTGCTTTCCTAGTAGATACAAACGGTGGTACCTTAAAGCTATTTAAGTAATACTGCCATCCAGCTACTGTCTCTTTTTTTTTTCTCTTTACTCTGATTACTTTCTTAATTAATGAGGCTCAAAAGGGAAACTTGTTAGCATGTCTTTAATTTAGCTGTAGTGTTAGCCCTAAATGAAATAATTGGACCTTTAAAAAATTCTTAAGTCATCTAACTTTAGCCTTGAGGTTCAAGGTTGAAAAAAAACAACAATGTATTTGCTTAATCTAGTATTAGGTATAAAGGCGAAGGTGAGGAAATGATGATCCTTTTCTGAGTATTGCGTACTTCCATCCGTCTCTGCCTTTGTACATGCTGTCCCCTCTCCCCAGAGTCTCTTATTCGACTTAGAGGCTGGCAGAGGCCCACCTCTTTCATCTCAGCCCAACTGCTACCTTCTTTCTTCTGTGACAGTGGGTGATACCTCCACGGTAATCAGAAAAGATGGGGAAGCCCAAGGTTGTCACCCTGGGCAATGCCAACCTTTCACAGTGCCAATAGGAAACAAGCTGTGAAGGTGATTGTTTTTTGGTCTGGGTTAAACATTTTTTTAAAAAATGTTTTACTTATTTTTGAGAGAGAGACAGAATGTGAACAGGGGAGGGGCAGAGAGAGGGAGACACAGAATCGGAAACAGGGTCCAGTCTCGCAGAGCCTGATGAGGGGCTCAAACCCACAGAAGGACCGCGGGATCATGACCTGACCTGAAGTTGGATGCCTAACCGACTGAGCCACCCAGGTGCCCCAAGGTCTGGATTTTGAAGAATAATTCCTGGAAAACATTATTCAAGGAGCCTTAGGAATATTTTTTAGCATTACTAGTAGAGAAGTATTTTATTGGAAAACAAAACTGCTGCTTTCAGAAAAGCAGGATTTCCTATAGATACTTTGTAGAGAAGATCAGAAAAGAAGGAAAGAGGAAGGTACCTGGAAAAGTTACCTGACCCAAAGGGCCGGTGGAGTGGACACGTTGCTCCTTGTCTCTTTATTCATGGCCCCTGAGTCATTAGGTCCAAATCTTCACTTTTACTTTCTCCTTTCTCCCGTGACTCCAAAGGTTACTTTGAATCCAGTTCGTAATTTCTGCAGAATTCAAAATTGAACCTAGTGGCGAAGTGTTGGGTCCATGGTGGCAATACAGCGTCTCTCTGCTCCCTCGCCAGCAGGGGGAGGTAGAGGCATCCCCTCCTGGTTGATTTTCATCACTGGTTTGTGTCAGGGCTTGGCAGGGAAGTACACAGGATTCTACTGGAGACTCTGCTGGGTTTTTAGGGAAATCATGTATCTGTTTTCATTGCAGTAATTCTTTTGTCTGCGAACCAGAGCATTTTGTGACAACATGGATGGACCTCAAGGGTACTGTGCTAAATGAAATAAGTCAGATGGGGAAAGTCAAATACTGTATGATTTCTCTTATGTGTGGAATCTAAAACCACAAAAAAATCAAACCAAGCTCATAGATAGAACAGAATGGGGGTTGGCAGTGGTGGGGGTAGGGGAGATGAGAGAAGAGGGGTAGAAATTTACTACATATACAAAAAACTCAGAGCTATTTCTCTGATTACAAAGATGAATGTTCTCTCCCAGGAATCTGAAATGGTAAAGGCCAATCATTTGTGTCCCCTAAACATTTGAAATGGGTAGAAAGAAAAAAAGGAACTGAATTTCATAATTTACTCTCTATCTAATTCTTCCTATTCTAATTCTATACTCTCTGTTTTTGGTTACTACTTTTTTTTTTTTTTTTGTCTTACGGATGACACTGCTCTGGGTTTTATCAACATTAAAGTTAAGGTGATTGTGTTTTAGTGATCATACACCCTGAAAGCTGGACAAGGAAGAGGGCCTAGGAATACCAGTGGATCACTTGTGGTTTTACCACTCCTGAGCTGGGCCATCTTCATGTTTCCTTGTTTAAATCACAGCCACATCTCTGCTGAGATTTTTCTCCTGCCCAGCAATGCTAACTCCTCAGAATACCTCCCAGTTCGTAGACCCAGCAAGTTATTCTAGATAGGAGCTTGGATATTTCCTCCTAACTCATGTTATTCTTTATTATATCTTTTTTCCTCACAGTTAGATTTTATATGTGTTTGAAACTAACCTCCCTCTGATGCCTGTGGCATTGCCTTAATAGGAAAGTTCCTGTGTTCTGTCGTAAGGAGTGCGGGGAAACTCAGCCTCTTCCTATGAAATCAACATGTTTCCTGGATTCATCTGCAGCATTTTTTCTTTGATTCCTTTATTTCGCTATCAAGTATCGCTTTGGTTTCCTTGCCTTTCTCCATTCTAAACTATCTAAATTTTTGTGTTATGTCTCAGCTTTCCATACTTTAAAATCTCCTGAAAATAGCATGCAGGCATTTTTCCTGGTCATATTTTCCCATTTCTTATTCTCCTTCATTCCTTTCTCCTATGTTAGGTACTTGCTGTTCAAGGCAGCAAATATTTATTGGGTGTACACTGTACGTTAGGCCTTGTGTTTGGCCCTGGGGACACCTTAGAGGGAAAGGTAGATGTGTGACCGCTCACGTGTTGTTTTTACAACCTCAGTGAAACTCCATCAAGCTCTGAGTCAAGCTGAAGCATTAAGAATGGGGAATGGAAAAACAGATGCTGATTTTTGATTGAGAAAGGAGACTGCCTTTTTTTTTTTTTACTGTCTTGGGCTGCTGTTAAGACTTAACAGGATTATCAAAGAAAAGTGTTTATGTATCTCTTTGAAACTTAGTCACAACATTCATGTATTGAACATTTGGTACCATCAAAATAATGCTAATGATCTGCGTATTTTTTACCAGATTGGAAGCATCTGCTAGTTAATTTTTACAGGCTGTGGGAAAATGGATTAAAGTATACTAACAGGTTATTGGTGTTGGATTTATCAACCAAAATTAATATTAATTACTTTCATTATTCACAAACTGTTAAGTTGATAGGGATTAAAGGGCTTCCTGAAAGTATATGAATAGTCTAATTCACTTAGACTGATTTATGATAAAATGTGATGCCACAATTGTTAGCTTTCTGAAGTAATCACATTTTATAACAGGTGCATCATATTTGCCAGATAGGGCCAATAAACTGGTTTATAAATAATTTCTCAACTGAACAGTTATGGCATATGGAAACCGCTAATGGATTATGCACTTAAAAACAAATCAGGCTTAGATTTCTGACATCATAGTTCAGTGGACATAGTTCAGTATTGGGTTTGGGAGTGATAAACCATGGATTATCTCAGGGACTTGGCTGTGTTCAGGATGTCGCTTTGTATTTGAAACACAATTTATTCCTCTGCCTGAACAAAAGTGTATTAAAAAACATCCTGAACTACCTCACAAGCCTACATTAAGATGAATAATATAATTTATAGCAGAGAAACGTTTTTCATGAATTTGTGTTAATAAAGAGGCGATGCCAAGATGAATGCAACGTTTCTTAAAGGTTTCTGAAAAGACATTTGACAAACACTTATTTGGAAAGATGGGGGAGGAAGTCAGTGAAGAATTAAATATTTCCCTAGGGATTCATCTCTGGTTCTTGTCTTTGTCTGAATCTGAAAAGAACTAAAGACTTAAGGAAATGATAGGGTCTGTCAGGAATGTCTTGGTTCACCCTTAGAAAGCATCTCTTTGTTACCAATTATTTGTATTTTGTGTTGGGTTGCTGAAGAAACAGAAATCTATTCTGAAAGCTTTAAAGAAACAGAACTTGGAGAAAAAGGGCTAAAGAGAGTGGATTTGTTTATTAGCCTGGAGCCACAGGCGACTTTCAAGTTCCAGAATGTTTCGGTTACAGTTACATGCTTAGTTATACTGCGTATCCTCAGCATGGTGTGATGGGAATTCCAGAAGTCCCTGTAACTAGGCACATTCCTTGTATATTGTACAACTGCTGTAAACAGAAAGCGGGGAGGCTCAGATGTGTGTGCAGGGGGTGGGTGGGGTGCCCGTGAACATACCCGCTCTTCCCCCGTTTCTTCCTCCCTCTTTCTTTCTCTTCTAACATTGGAGAGAGGGATGATACAGGGGAGCACTGGATTCACCAGGAGTCACTTGACTAGTGGTAGATCGGGATAAACTGTGTTCCTTCTAGATTACAAGGTCACTTTGGTATTTTAATTCTTGCAGCTTTCAGAGGACCTGTAGCTGTCCTCCCTTGACAACATTGTAAGGCGGTTTAATTTTATTGTCCGCACACGTTTTTTTCTCTCTCTCAGGATTTCTCTTCGTTTCCCGTATCTTCTGTCTTACTCCCGTCTACCAGGGAATCTCTTGTTGCCCTCTCGTTGTTCAAAGTACATCGCCCTATTTCAGGCAGTTATTCTTTGCCTTGTGTGCGTTGTGTTCTACCAGCGGTGAAGGCTCCCACTCATAATTAGTGTGCCGTATTATTCACCTGAAAACATAAAGGAGACTCATCTTTGTAAATGCACTCTTTGAATCTTGAAATAGTATTTATACACCTGGCTGGTCACTGGCCCTCCTCTCTCCCTCTGCCCCACTTCTCAGTGTCCCTCGTGCTCACCTTCACAGACACTTGCCAGGCTTGGAAGAAATAGGATCATGTGGAATTAGTACTGTAACTCATGCCATCCCTGGAGCACAAGAAGAGAGTCATAAGATGGAGGAGGCTTCTTGCTGGATTATATGCTTTGGGAGATGGATTCAAAAAAAAAATCTAGTTAGTTCTTTTGTAATAAGAAAAAAAACCTTTATGAAAATGATCTTTTTAACCTTGAGTTAAAAAAAAGTTTCTGAAGTTAGGTTTTGAGGTAATTATAGATTTGTGTTTAGGGAAAGCTGGGTGTGTTTTGTCCTTCAAGGTTAAATCAGTTAGTCTCAGGTTAGCACCTGTACCGTGTTGTGCATTTAACACAAGCCTTCACACATTTCTTGGCATCTGAGGAATGTACCAGATTAGAAACCCTTGGTTATCACAGCCCTCCCTTGTCTAAGTGCTTGTCTGTGTCCTAAAAGCATGGCTACTTCCGAGTCAGACACACTCCAGTCCAGTAGTCCTAACTTGGATTCACTTGGGTCTTTGAACTTGGATAGAAACAAACCAAAACGTTACTTTCACTAACCTCTAACTGAACTTTAGCTTTTCCTTCGATTACAAATACAGGCAACAAACAAGCCAGCACCTAAACCATCAGAAATGGTTTAGGTAAAGATGATACATACTTTTATTTTTATATCCCATCAGCATCATTTCAGCTATATTAAATAGCATTGAAACTCATCACTACTTCAAAAGTAGAGTGGTTGTGAGACCTGCAGCTAGATCTTGTTATTCAATACATTAATAAAGAAACGGGCCTTGTCAGTGGGGTCTCCCAAAGGCCAATGCCGAGCTGTTGGAGTACAGTTGTTTTCAGAGGGTGTGAGGTGGGTAACGTGTGTGAAAGGCACAAGGTGGGGAAAGCACGGCCGGAGAGGAAGAACCTTAGGCCATGATGTCATAGGACACGTTTTCAGCCACCCTGGTTGGGGATGTGCTGGGGAGCTCTGGGACAGTGTTAGGGACACCCCAGGGTGGGCCCTGGTAGCCGGGCCGACTGCTCCTGCTGTGCTCACCCAATGGGCTGGGGGCTGCCCGGGAATGGTGTGGCCCGGACGTGGAAGCGCAGGAGCATCCTGAGGGCGGTCACAGCTTGGACCTGGCCAGCCAAGTGCACTCCTCGCGAGCGAGGGGAAAGATGTTCCTAAAGGGAGATAGATCTTCGCAGTACATATCCATGGCTACCATGCATGGATTTTGCTAGTCACAGACCGGTACTTAATGCATTTTGGTAGCTGCATTTCAACATCATTTCCTTCCTTGGAAATCCTATGTATTCTGTTCTCTGCACTTACGAAGTGTTCTGAGAAGCAGTCTACCCCGGACTGCCGGAGGGGTCCATGGCAATGAAGGTGAAAGCCTGCTGCCGCCTCTCTGCCTCGTGCAGCGCTAGGTGTGAGGCGGAGGCCAGGGGCCTCGGCCTGGCCTTGGCTGCCGCGTGTTCACATAGATGCAAGTTTTTGTTTGTTTGCTGGCCTAGTTTTATTTTGTTTTAATTCGAGCGGCCACTACATGATTTGTCATGAGGTACTTAAACTAGGAATACCTTTTTACCGTGACTGGAATATTGGGTCATCCGTTTTTGGATCCACTTTAACAGACTACTGAAATGCATTTGTTAATAAATGCATATGTCAAATCTGGCAAACGTACAAAACCCCTTAATTAGACAATAATAAAACAACAGTGTTGATAATGTCTTTTTTTTTGTTTTTAGCAGTTGTGTTTATCTCCTATCATTTTATTTGTTCCCCAAAACAATCTTGTGGAAGAACCAAGGCAAATATTGTATATGTGTTACGTGTAAGAAAAAGTTATAGTCTTCATGTGAAGTTGAGCTAAAAGGAGCTGCCGCTCTGAATGGAATACAGATCTGAGCTATGCCATGCTGCTTCTCTGATTAAAAGAAATCCTATTATGTTTTATTTAAAGTGCTCTTCTTTGATTTAAAATAATTTCCCTCTCATCTCCTGCCACCTTACTGCTGCCCCCCAGCAGTTCACCCTCATCCCACAATTTATATTAAAGGCTTTAAAAACTTGCCGTTTTTTATTAAGACCATCTTTCATCATTTGGTCCCTCTATTCACTTCTGTAAGTATTTGAGCTGTAAATACTAACGCCATGCTGTGGCGGGTACAGGAGGGGAGAGGGACCATGGAGTACCCCCCACAAGCGTGTGACCCCGGCCTTTGCGGCTGTAGTTCTTTATAAAAATGGAGGAGAAGATACCCATCTCACAAGGTTATTGTGAGGATTAGATGATAAAGATTTTTTTATTTTTTTTTATTTTTTTATTTTTTACAAATAGTTTATTGTCAAATTAGTTTCTACATAACACTCAGTGCTCATCCCCAAAGTGCCCTCCTCCATGCCCC
>NW_024080925.1:691595-1020217 GCF_003009895.1 Hyaena hyaena
AGGTATTTTATGGTTTTTTGTGCAATTGTGAATGGGATCAGTTTCTTGATTTCTCTTTCTGTTGCTTCATTATTGGTGTATAAAAATGCAACCGATTTCTGTACGTTGATTTTGTACCCTGCAACTTGGCTGAATTCTTGGATCAGTTCTAGTAGGCTTCTGGTGGAGTCTGTCGGGTTTTCTATGTAGAGTATCATGTCTAGATGATAAAGATTTTAAAGCATCTTTTGCAGTGTCCAGCTCATTGTGATTGCTCAGGAATTGTTGGCTGAACTTCAATTTTGAGAATGCAGGATCATTTTCACTTGCGAAGTTTTGCGTACCGTGTGTGAATCTCGCCCATGAGCTGCTGGCTTTAGCCCCACTTCCCAACGAAGCCTTTCAAACCACTGAACTGCTGTGTTAACTGATCTATGCTAGTAGCCACTTAAGAAGGTTTCCGCAACACTGATTTCTGCCATCAGTTCTAGAAAACGGTAATAGACGATTCTGTACGTCCTATTTCTTTCATCTTTGTGTATCTCTTACGGGTCAAATGCTGTATTAAGTTCCTGGAGAAGAAGAGAGATCTGTTGAACCAGGAATGAAGACTAGTTTGTTTTTTGTTTTTTTCTTATTTTTTTCCCTGAGTTTTTGCATGATTTTTTTCACTTTCATTTCACAAGTCATTAATGGAGCTGAGCCAAGTTTTGTGATTTTTATGAAATGTAAAAACTGAGAACTTTAACTTTTAACTTGGTGTGATTCAGTTTTCAAGCATTGAGCTAATGACTTGAGAGTGAAGTTGAAAAGCTCAGTCTGTACTTTATAAAATCTGACTAGTTCTTGTTAATTATTCATGATTATTTTTTGACAGTTATTTACAGTTCCAAAGATTAGTGAGGATGGTATGTATGGCTTAATGTAATTACAGAGCTGGGATACATTAAGGCATAGGGAACCTTTAGCTGATAGGCAGATACAAGAGCCAAGTAAAGCTCATGGGTAAAATCTCCCCCAGTGCTTGCAGGAAGGGTGATAACTGTTAATTTTCTTATTTTCAAAGAGTGCTAGCAGAAGGTTCAGAGGAGTGAGAATTTTTCAGGAGTGGGTTTTTTTCCTTTTTCTTTTCTTTTCTTTTTCTTTTTTTTTTTTTTTAAATCTCCCTCTATATGGTGTAAGCTAAAAAAATTTTTTAGGTGAACCATGTACAAATGTTGAAATTCTATTTTGACATATCAAGAACTTCATGTGGTTTAGTCCAATTCTTGTTTTCTGAGGTGGTGACTAATTAAGGTAACGCATCGAAATGTCTAACTTAATTAAAAAAGGAATGTTGGTATTTCTGCATTTCTCATAGCTTGTCAAATAATCAATGGAGGTTGGGGGACGTGAAACTGCTGAAATGAGAAGTATTTATTTTAGAATGACTTATTTCCCCCAAATCTAAGATTTGAACATGACCTTGTAATTTTACATGCTGTATTAGTGAATACGAATCAGTCTTCTGGTGACTCTGTGAGGAAGTTTGCCTGCAGGAAAGAGTACCCAGCGAAAGGTGATTTACCGGAAGTCTGGTGGTTGGCTGTCTTAGATTTGGTATTCAGCATCCCAGCGATGTCAGGACTCAAGATTAGCTTCTCCATTTTCTTAGCTTTCCTTCCATTTTCAGCATAGCTTAGCTAACAAGGGCAGGAGGAATCATTATGCTCACAAAAATGGAGTTTTGTATTACTTTTCTACTGCTGCTATAACAATTCCTGGAATTTGGCAACTTAACGCACATTTGCTGTTTTACATTTCCGTGGCAAGTCCATCACTGTCTCACTCTGCTAAAATCAAGGTGTTAACAGGGCTACGTTCTGAGGGCTCCAGGGGAGAACCTGTCCCATCCTTGCCTTTTCCGGCTTCTAGAGCTGCCCACGTTCTTCAGCTTGTAGCCCTCTTCCTCCAGTCTTCACAGCCGGCCGCGGCGGGGGGCGTCCTCAGGGTCCGTCTCTCCTGTGGCTTCCTTGACGGCATCCTTCTCAGTCTCTGACCTGGATGGGAAAGGGTCTTGAAGAACCACGTGATTAAATTGGGGACCCCTGACTAACCCATGCTAATGTCCCAGCTTTTCTGTCTCTAACCTTAATCACCTCTGCAAAGTTCCTTTTTCCAAGTAAGGTAACCTATTCCCAGTGTTAGGGATTCGAACAGGGTTATCTTTGACAGAGGAGGATGTGGCACTAGAATGAGTGGTTGTCAGAAAATCGCAACATTTCACAGCGTACTTGGCCCTGTTAATTCCACTCATTAAAATTACTTCAGTCGGGGCGCCTGGGTGGCTTACTCGGTTAAGCGTCCGCCTTTTGCTTGGGTCGCGGTTCGTGGGTTCGAGCCCCGGGTCGGGCTCTGTGCTGACTGCCAGCCCAGAGCCTGGAGCCTGTTTCAGAGTCTGTGACTCCCTCTCTCTCTGACCCTTCCCTGCTCACGCTCGCGCTCTCTCGCTCTCTCTCTCTCTCTCTCCCCCTCCTAGAAATAAATTTTAAAAAAATTATAAAAAAAAATAAAATTACTTCAGTCTCCTTTAGCTCTGTGTTCTTTTTACAGGAATGCTGTTTTAGGGTCCTGGGGCATTTTGACTTTATAAATCATTTGTTGTGTTCATTAAATGTTATTGAGCTTTGGGTCTTTACTAATGACATTAGGATATGTTTTTGTTACCATGGCTAAGTGTCTTTCTGGAGTTTTTAGGAAAAATCTTTAAGTCATGTACTGAGTACTAGGAAATATTTTTTTTCCTTTCTTTAGTCAAACATTCTATAATTAATGTGCAACAGGTATCACAGTCTATTATTATGCATTTCCTAGTCTGTAATGTACACTATAGATTTCCTTTTTTTCTTGGGGAATTATTAAATTCTGTATATATATTTTTACTTTATATTGTTATTATTTTCAACCTAGAAATGCCATCCAAAAACATATGGTAAAGAACCACTGGCATTTAAAAACAAATTGGTTCTTTATGCTTATTTATTACTATGTATTTTTTTAAAAAAAAAGACTGGTTCTAGTTTAGAAAAAGAAGTGTTTTGGGGCGCCTGGGTGGCTTAGTCGGTTAAGTGTCTGACTTTCGCTTAGGTCATGATCTTGCGGTTTGTGGGTTCGAGCCCCACTTCGGGCTCTGTGCTGACTGCCAGCTCGGAGCCTGGAGCCTGATTCAGTCTGTGACTCCCTCTCTCTGACCCTCCCCTGATCGTGCGCTCTCTCTCCTAGAAATAAATAAAACGTTAAAAAAAAAAAAAAGAAGTGTTTTATGTTTTGTACATTATTAACTGTTGAGAGACAACTGTCTATACTGCCTGTTGAACAATTATTTCTGTACTTTGAAGTTTAGTTATGTTTTAAGTTTTATTTATTTTATACCCAATGTAGGGCTCAAAATCCCAACTCCAAGATGAAGAGTTGTATAGTTTCCCAACTGAGCCAGCCAGGCTCCCCAAAGATTAGTTATATTCTAAAAAACACATTGTTACTCTTGTTCTATGATGTTTCACAATATATTTTTTCAGAATAAATATTTATGTTTTGTGATAGAGACTTTGAGAAGAGGCACATTTTCGTGGTCCAGATATTACTCAGACCTAATAAGCACCTATAAATGGATATGAACATGTAATTTTATTACAACCTGGAAAATATGTTATTATAATTGCCTATTTCACTGGGCAATTTAAAATACAACATATAAAAAGTTTATTTTAATTGGAAAAATTTCATCACTGAGGAAATCCCATTTATCAGAAAGATCAAATGCAACCCCACTGCACACAAAATAAGCAATTTATTTTAATTTAATTGTTGGCTCTTAGTCATTTGCCAGTCTACTCTTCTATCATGATACTGCCTTAGCCTCGTTCTTCCTGAAGCAGAGCCCTTCTTCCTTCTTTAATCTTCTTTTCTTTTTCAATTAGAGAACCAATTATTTTTCAGGGTTTCACAGGTCACAGTGGGACAGTTTGGCGCCCAGCTCCCATAGCAGAGAATTTAACCCTGAAAGAGTTGAAATCGCCAATGGAATAATTGTGTTTATTTTTAAATGAAAGATATTAGTATTTGGAGATTTTATGTTTTCCTGTTTTACAATTAGACTTTTTCTGAATAATACTGAATTTTCTCAAGCCTTACTCTTCTTCATTTCAAATCGTGCCTATCCATGTCAAAATGAATCTGAGCTTTTCATACTGACCCATCATTTGTATTTCAATTATCTGTTTTAGTAGATTAAGATGTGTTGTCAGCGCCGATAGCAAGGAAAACAGCAGTCTGTGCCAATGTGAGTGTGGTGACAATACTTTTGTAAAAGAATTTTCTGTGTGTGTCTGTGTTTCATAAAGTTATATGTTTATGAAAGAATATGATTTTGTAAACCAGATAATCCAAAATTGATACACACTGGATTGCTGCCTCATTTTTTACCATCTTTTTTACTCTGCAAGATTGTTGAGTACAGAGAAGGCAACCATTGGGATCTTTCTATGCTCATTTTTGGATCTCTGAGGTGTGCTTTATCAAAAAAGCTATTTTCATGAATGTGTTCTTGATGAATAAGCGTAACTTACAACCTCAATAAATCAAAATTTCTCATTATTCTTGATTATATTAGGGTTGTAAGAAATCCAGAACAGCTGTTGGAAGTGAATGGGAGAAAGGAGCCGACTTAAACAGTAAAGGGGAAAATGAGTGTGTACTTGGTCTCAGTAACCATGCCCAGTCCTTACATTGTAAGACTTAGGCCTTCGTCCCACTTGAATGTGTAGAGGTTGAGGTTCAGAGAAGTTAAAAATCTGACCCTCAAGGTGGCATCATTAGAAAGGAGCTATGTGTCAAGAATTCACTTCTTCCTGATTCATACCTATGTTCCACCCCCTCTCTCCTGTTTAGACCAGAGAGGGAAGGAGGGACTGAGTGTCAATGGAAGTCAACACGCATTGGTATGGAAATGACCATGTTATCAGCCACCCTGACTGCCTGTGACTTCTTTGGTTCCTTTAAGCTTGGGATACTGTTATAGCCATTTCATTCTCTTCCTCCTTTTAAGACAGTAATGCCAACTGTCTTCAGATTTTTCACTCCTGCAAATATCACATTTATCATATCCCCTGTGTACATGCATTGTAAAGGATTAAAAAGAAAAAAAAAAACTTGTCAAAGAGAAAAGTTTGGTAGCTTTTCAGAGTCTATTCCCACTTATATTTCTAGCTGTATTCTCCTTTGTTTTGTTTTGTTTTTTCTTTTCCTCTCTGTTCTGTGCACTATGCTTCAATAACTGGTCTATTTTTTCACCAAGTTTGGCCATGCATTTCATTGCCTCTCTCTGTATCTTCAGCACTTACTCTGAATGTTTTAATTTGCACTTTCTACCATTCTTCATCTTCTAGGAAATTTCCTGTGGGGTTTGCTGCTGCCTTGTTGACAGCTATGTCTTCTACCAGCTTAGGTACTGGAGGGCTTGCCTGGAATCTGCCCCTGGCTTCCTCCTTCCATGTGGTTTTCTGCTTTCACAGGGCTGAACCCTTTCTCTCTAACTGGGAGATTGCCAAAGCCTCTAGACACCCTTCCCTTTCCTGCTGCTCTGCTCGCTCACTTCATCTCCTACTCCCTTCTCCTTTGCTCTTTTACTGAAGCCACACTGGTATAAGTGAAGTCCCCATGGTATACCCTAGGGGTCCCCTGCCTTGGACCCCTTCCTGCATGAAAGAAGAAAAATTAAGTCTCTTACCATTTTTGGTTCTTGACTCCAGTATCACCTTCTCGGTGAGGCAACTGCAATTGCTTTCCAACTTAGTACTGACACGTTTTCCATGGGCTCCCCCGCCCCGCATGCTGATTCTTTCTACTTTTTTTCTTTGAAAAAGTCATTTATCAGCTTCTAACATATTATTACTTATTTACTAAGCATATGTTTGTCTTTTTCTTTCTTTGCCCCCATTGGAATTTAAACTCCTTTAGGGGAGAGATCTGTTTTTTTCCCCTTTACTGATGTATTGCTAGCACCTATCAGAATGCTTAACAGGTAATGGACAGTGGGATTAAGGTTTGCTGAGTAACTGAATGGTTTTTCATTCCTTTAAAGCAGAAATACAAAAATTTCATCTTCCTCCAGCAAGCTTCCCCGCCCCCCCCATTTTTTTGGATGGAGAGCAGAAATATTTAAGTGATCAAGATTCTAATTAACTCCGCCACTGAGAACTTTAGCTCTGAGTGAATAACACTCTTCTGTAAATTAAGTTAACAAATAGAACAATGAAGGTGATTGAGAACGGGATAGATTCAGGATCTAGATGCTAAAATGATTGACCTTTCTCGCTTGGTTTAGCAGCAAGAATCTGTATAGGAGGAAGAAAGAGTTGAGGTAAATTCTGTGTTATTGTTGGGTGGAACTTGATGTGTGCAAACCAGGAATAACTGCTAATAAGCAGATTGTAACACATTTTATAGTTTTTTTCCTCCTGAAAATAATACCTTTGTTGGGTGTTAATTATTTTTTTGGTAGGAGATGAAATTCATATCACAAAAAGAGCTGTTTTTTTAAGTGAATAATTTTGTGGCACTTAGGACCTTCACAATGTAGTGCAACCACCACTTCTATCTAGTGTTATTTATTTTTCTTTTCTTTAGAACGAGTGAGAATGTAAGTGGGGTAGGGGCAAAGCTAAAGAGAATCTTAAGCAGGCTCTATGCTCAGCACGGAGCCCAGTGCAGGGCGCGATCCAATGACCATGGGATCATGACCTGAGCCAAAATTAAGGGTCGGATGCTCCACCACCTGGCCACCCAGGGACTCCAACTTCTATCTAGGTTTTAAGACATTTCCATCAGTCCACAGTGAAACCCTGTCCCCATTGAGTGGTTTTTGCCCATTGTTCCTTCTTTCCAGCTCTGGCAACCAGCAATCTGTTTTCTGTTCATGTAAATTTATTCTGAGTGTCTCATACAAATGAGAATCCTGCAATATGTGACCATGTTCTATCTGGCTTCTCTCATTTAGCATTATAAACATGTAGCATGCATCAGTACTAAATTCCTGTTGTGTATATACTATTGTATGTATATACCATTGTATGTATATACTATGATATATTTACTCATCCTTTGGACCTAAAAGGTGTTTCCTTTTTGGGGGTATTGTGAATAGTCTTGCTTTAAAATTGTGTGAACATATATTTGTTTAAATACTTGTTTTCTGTTCTTTGGGGTAACAGACTTAGGAGTGGAATTGCTGTATCACATGACAATTCTGCAATGAGCTTTTTGAGGAATTGCCAAATTGTTTTTCATAGTGACTGAATCTTTCTACGTTCCCTATAGCAATGCAGAATGGTTCCAATTTCTCCACATCCTTGCAAACACTTGTTGTTGTTGTTATTTAGGTATTGGCTTTAAGCTTTTAAGAAATTAAATTATTTTTTTGGTTTCAGAAATTAAAAATTTACTGAAACTATTCATATATAAAGCTTTGGGCATAACAAAATCAAGAATATTAACTCTTCTTATGGAGACTAATACAGGTTTTACTCAAGTAGAGAAAACTTAGGATACAAATCGTATTGAATTATAACAAATTTGAGCACTGGCATAAGATTCAAAGCTATTATGATGGGAAGGTTGCAAGTTTATGTGAGATATATATGTGTTATGAGTTATTCTATATTATCACTATAAAGTTTTACATGTGAGTGACACAGACATGAAATATTAAGTTTTTTAAAATTATGTAACTATTCAAACTGCTATAATTTATTCACTATAAAATAATTATATTACAGAAAATTTAGAGGGGGGTGAAAGAAAAAAGCACCACTCTAAACTCTAGTATTCTGCTTTTCAAAAAGTTTTTTTTTAATGTTTTCTTTATTTCTGAGAGACAGAGAGAGAACGAGAGCGAGAATGAGCAGTGGAGGGTCAGAGAGAGAGAGGGAGACACAGAATCTAAAACAGGTTCCAGGCTCTGAGCTGGCTATCAGTACAGAGCCTGACGTGGGATTCGAACCCATGAACTGTGAGATCAAGACCTGAGTCGATGTCGGGCGCTTAACCGACTGAGCCACCCAGGTGCCTCTCTACTATCCTGCTTGAAATGAGTGTAGGGTTTGGCTGTTTTCCCTTTTATCCTTTCAAAATTATATATGTAATATAATTTCTTATTTTCATAGATTCATTCTCTGCTACTACCCAGTTTTTATAATATCTTGACTGATCGTATACTATTATATGTGGTCATTGTATCACAACTGTTATACATGTTTAGAAATCTATTGATTGAAATCGGATTAATGAGGAAAGATCTCACAAGTGAGGTAGCTTCACCTTGCTGACCCAATGCGAACTTTGTTTCTTTGCTCCAGTGTCATTTCCTTTGAGAAATGCCTTCTAGGACTTTCCAGATTAGGACAGTTCCCTGTGCAACTGAATCCCACATAGCTGTTTTTCATGCATTGCACCGGTTTGGGATTGTCATAAAATTACTGTTCATGTGTTTATTTAATCTCTTATTAGACTATAATCTTTCGAAGGGTAGAATTAGGTGTGCCTTCTCCCCACTGTTTTCCTTTCACTGAGGCCATTGTCTGATGCTCACCGTTGCTTAATAAGTTTGTTGGATGGGTTAGTGAATGAATGTACGAGAGAAGGAGAAAAAGTGTGAATAAAGGTGGATGAGACATGTTTGTGGAAGTCCAGTCAACCAGGTTTAGATGATCATTAGCTGGTGGGCTTTGGAAAGAATTGCAGAGCGTTGGCTGATTTAGGGTTAACAGCATCAATTAAGCTGGTGTTTATAGATTTTAGGCTGAAGGTAAATAGCTTTTATTTTTATCCAGCTGACTTGAGATACTGTTATGGATCTTCATTATGGATTATATCATAGATTGGAAAAGCTGTTCTGTTTAGGTCTGAACAGTAAATTTTTATTCTCTGTGGGCCACATGGTCATTGTTACAGCTACTTTGTTACAGCTAAGATTCAGTGTTAAAGTGCAAAAACAGCCTCATACTCTATGTAAACTAGTGGCCAGAGCTGTGTTCCAGTAATATTTTGTTTACAAAAATGGGTGGCAGACCAGATTTGGCCCATGGGGCCAAAGCTTATTGACTCCTGGGTTATATTATTGGGGTTTTATTTCATATTATTAAATTATAGCAGATTCCTATGTGGATTATGTGATTTGCTTTTACAATGATCACTAATTGGAAGCACGATTGGAGATATGGGCTGTTGTCTTCACTTAGGTTTGGCCACTCACCCCCTAGACATTTGTAACTAAATGTCAAGTAAGATGGAGAAAAGTGTATAGTAGGAACTACTTGAAGTTTGATTGTAAAATCTAGATCAGGTGGTGGGAGACATAAAGGTGGGGGGGTGTCAAAGGGAAACTAGGTAGAAGTACAAAGACTAGAGATTTTATGAATTTTAAGAGCAAGCTTCTTGGACATGAGAATAGTGGGAAAATGGGGGAATTTTAAGTGCTGTATCTTAGAATAAAGACCTTTCACGAATAGTTCTAATTCTAGAAAGTCAAGTAGTTTGTGGCTGAAATGCTGGAATAAGGTCATGGAAATTGAAGCAAGATTATGATGGAGAAATTAACAACGGAAGCCTTCATTTTTGGAATCAGAATGCCAGATTGGAATTCTTTCCCTGATTTTTTTTTTTTTTTTTTGAATTTGGATGAATTTGCAGTCTTTTTAAGATTAACTTTCTCATCTGGAAAAAGGTTAATAGCTACTCACAGGATCATCAAGAGACCAGGTCTGTTGAATGACTAGCATGCTACCAGATTCACATTATGTCATAAAGGCAACTAGTACTGTTGGTTAGTAGACTGGCTCCTTGTTCACAGAGGGCAAGGAGAGACTACAGAAAGAGGCAAATCATTCCAGACTGGTAGGTGTCAGGTTTAAAAGGCAAGGGAACTAACTTACAAGGCTTGTTTTGGGCAGTTGCAAGATGAGTAGATATCTGCACCTACCCATCAAATCTTAAAGGTTTATATAGAGGCTTTAACTGGGTTCAGACATGTATACATCCAGATGGTTTCAACAGCACCCTAAGCTCTTGAAGGCTATGTTCTTGGAACAGCTCCCACTGTGGGAACAGTAGTCAAAGCTTACGTTCCAAGGACAGCAGGTAAATTGTC
Organism: Hyaena hyaena; assembly: GCF_003009895.1. Lineage (NCBI taxonomy): Eukaryota > Metazoa > Chordata > Mammalia > Carnivora > Hyaenidae > Hyaena > Hyaena hyaena. The sequence goes on from NW_024080925.1 coordinate 701,758, forward strand.
TCCAGTTACTTGGGTCAAGCTAGAGTATCAACTAGGGATTGTGTCCTCTTGATAACCTTTTCCAACAGTTATACTAATTTCATTTGTATTGCTTTATGGCAAAGAAGAGGAGTAGCCATTGAAAGTCTTATGAATGGGGCGTTTGGACTGTATATTCTCTAAGTTCCCTTCCATAGCTAGGATTCCTTTTTCATTGATATTTAAGGTTTTTTCAGTGGTGTTAATTTCTGAATTCACATTGTTAAGACCTAGTATTCAATGCCACTTTTTTGAATAATAATGATCTTGTGAGATTTAATACAAAACAATCGTTAGAAAGATATAAAATGTTCCCCTCCCTCCTGGTGGTCTTCAAATTAGATCATAAGTTTCGATTATATTACATCAAAATTACTGCTTCCACTTGTGAAATGGTACAGTCGCTGGGGTCGATGGTTGTCATTGGTTTATACCAAAATAGAGAAGTGTTAAAAATTTGGGCAGTGAGCTGTGCAGAGTTAAAGTTAGAGGGGCTTGCTGTTTTAGCTAATGACATTTTCTTAACTTTTTTTTTTGAAAACTATTGAACATGAGAATATGACTCTTTATACTAATTGTAATGCATTACTGTACCCCATAATCTATGAGAGTGTTCACCTCTGCACTCTGCCTGTCCAGCTGTTGTCTTGAACAATTATCAGCGAGTTATTATTCCGGTATGAGCTGTGTCATGCTCGAAAGTGGGATAAAAAAATGTTAATGAGCATGCATGAATGTTGGCTGATGAAGGTTAAGTGGTTGCAGATACGCTCTCTGCTTTCTTCCCTGTGAATGCTCAGATGGAGGGAATGGGTTCTGATGAGGGATTACAAACAAGTGCTGCTGATTGACAGTTCTCGATTTAACATTAAAATGGTATCTAAAGGCAGATTCTGTGTTTCCGCTGAATAATAGACACAGTGTTGTTGACCCCTGGTGCAGCTCTGCGCTTCATCATCAGTTTTAGTTTACAATTGTCTTTTTCTCTCTCTTGTACCAGATTTTTGAATTCTCTCATTTTGTTTCACACATTATTTTAAAGTTGTACCCGTTGGTGGATTGGTGGTGGTGTAGTTTGAAAAGAAGCATTAACATATCTATTATGTACCTATGTTTTTAGAGTAATAGCTTTGCAATTTTAAGTATGATCGAATTAAAATATTACATACGATAGTGATTCAAGCTGACCAGCAAGGTCCCGTTCTCATCAACAACATGTTCTTTGTCTTTGTGTCTGCCTGTATTGTTACGTGATGACTCAGGTGCTTTTTCAGCATTTGTTCTTTGTATGCTAATTAAAATTCGTGCCACCTGTATTCATTAGGAATTTTTGGTGTTGAGTTTTGTGAGCATTGCATTTCCCCTGGTACATATTGAACATGAACTTCAGATACTTTTTTTTTTTTTTTTTTAAATAAATGACAATGCAATGCTGTGCCTTGGTGGCTCAGTCAGTTGAATGCCTGACTCTTGATTTTGACCCACGTCATGATCTCAGGGTTGTGGGACTGAGCCCTGTGTCAGGCTCCGTGCTGAGCGCAGAGCCTGCTTGAGATTATCTTTCTTCCTCTATCCCCCTCCCCTGTTCATGTGCTTGCTTGCTTTGTCTCAAATTAAAAAATTAAAAAGGGAAAAAAGACAATGCAAGGAACAGTATTAAGCAGTCTTGATGAAGCTTTTTTGGCTTATCATTGTATCCATTATTAATAATCTAGGATTTGATGTTCCAAATGGCATTTGTACTTTGTAAAGTGTAAAATGTTATATAAATATTTGTTTTCAACCTAGTTTAGCTGAAAGGACAATACAGAGGGATCACAGTGCTTTGCGTCTTATAATGGAAATAAAAAGAGTGGGAATGTTTGTCAGGTAAACATAGAATTGTGAAGTCAGTCTGATCTATGGTGATCATTTATTATCTAATAGGTGAAAAATGTGATGGCTAATCAACAACCTAAGACCTTTGCCAGTTGAACCATCGTTGGTCATGTTTGGGTTACTTATCACTCAGATATTTTCTATGTAAGTCCTGTGAAGACGGCACCCTGTAATTCAGTGCCTATTTAGGAGATTTTAATCATAAGCTAGAGTGTTCTCTATTTTTTATATAAGCGTATTTTTAATATGTGATGCTTGCTTTGTAAAACTTAATTTATAGGATTTTTCCCTGGTAACACTAATGCCTAATTATTATAGAGACTACTGATGGGTTAACTTTGAATTCTTAAGGAAACAGGACATGGCTACGTAACTGTTCCTCTTGGTACTGGTTCCCACATCTGTTCTGTAGATCGATATTCCTCTGCAGAAGAGCCTTCTTATCTCCTAGCCCAGCAGCTTTGTGCTTACAACTGTTTCACCTAGGAGCTCCGTAATCCCTATTGTATTAAGTGCTTAAGACTTAGTGCTCGTGTGGCTTTTTTTTTTTTTTCCTGTCAGCAAGTGAAATTGGATATACAAATCATACTCCCTCAAGGCTAGCTACTTCTTAATAATACTCTGCCTACGACTGCGGTTATCTACCATCAATCAGCCAGCAAAGGCTCTGGTTTTGGTTATTGAATCAGTCATGGTAAATCATACAGCCCAGTCAACCAGCCAGTCAGCCAAACGACAGTTACCGGATGCCCCTCCTATGCGAGGTACTGTCCTAGCCCCTGGGATGCAGTGCTGAGCAAGACAAATAAAATTCTTGCCTTCCCATAGTGCATTTTCAAATAGAGATGATAGAAAAAAGTAGACAAAGAAAAACAACCACAGTTTTTGAACGTCCCGTGTACGTAGTGAGCAAGTTAGGGCAGTGGGTGCTAGACTAAAGAGGGAGGTTACCGAAGGCCTCTGAGGTCCACACTGACATCGAACTGGAGACCTGAAGGAGAATTAGGAATTTGCCAGGCTAGGAACTGAGGCACAAGTTCTACAGGTGCGGGAAACAGCATGTTCAAAATCCCTTAGTTGGAAAGAACCTAAAATCTTGAATCCTTCAGAAGTTAGAGCGTATCTTGTGAGGAGTAGAATGGCAGAAGATGGGGTTTGAGGCCTGCATTGTTTGGAAAAGCTTCCAGCAAACTTTTGAGTGTCTTTGAAGGGTGAATATTGTTTTGGAAAGCAGGAAGGGAAGGAGAAGTCTAAGCCTACAGAAGGAATGGTCGCATCAGAGGAAGATTTGGCACACTATTGCACTGTCTGCTGGCCACGGGCTGAGACTGTAGAAGGCATTGCTGGCCTGCCAGACGTGGGGTGGGTGGTATTACAAGTCTAGGAAGTGGCCTGCTGTGATCCTAGAATGACTGATGCTATGGACATGTTTTTTCTAAATGCTTTGCCTCTCTCCTTTCTAAAAGTAGGTAACAAGAAACTATAGTCCCCTTCCCCCTTTTTTAACATGCAAAAAAGTTGTTTGAAAAAAATTAGTGTTTTTTAAATTTTTTTTTAAATGTTTTATTTATTTCTGAGAGAGAGAGAGAGCGTGCGAGCAGGGGAGGGTCAGAGAGAAAGGGAGATACAGAATCTGAAGCAAGCCCCAGGCTCTGAACTGTCAGCAGAGAGCTCGACCAGGGGCTTGAACCCACGAACTGTGAGATCGTGACCTGAGCTGAAGTCCGACACTTAACCGACTGAGCCAACCAGGCATCCCGAAACAAGTTAGTGTTAAATGCAGTGGTTTTGACTTAAGTATGCATTAACAAATAATAAAGACGTATTTTATTCATTTATTATATAAAGTAGGCCCCATGCCCAATGTGGCACTTGAACTCATGACCCTGAGATCAAGTTCATGCTTTATTGGACTGAGCCAGCAAGGTGCCCAAAGATGTATTTAAATAAACTTTCAAAATCCCGTTGCATACAAGGCATAGATGACAGTAGAAATCAAATGTCTCAATTTTCCTCTTCAAATCACATCATTGCAATTCTGCCTCCCTTTGAAGGTTGTTTGCCTTATATCTCAGAGATGTACTATGAGTTCATGTGTAACGTCAATCTTGAAGTAAGCCCCTGTTCTTCAACTGTCTTGTGCCGAATGAGACTGCAAAAGACTGAAGCTCTTGACTTTTGGATTTATTGGTTTTTACCAAGAGTCTTTTTTTCTACATTCTCAGAAAACTTACTCAGAATTATATTTTACTTTGTGTATATGTATGTAAATTCGTATATTTACCTATAAAATGTGACTCTTCAGGGAGAAGAAAGAGAAGCATTCTAATCTTTCAAAGCCTATTCATCTTTCAAGGCCCACACCTAAAACCACTTACTGCATGAAGATTTTCCTGATTCGACTAGCCAGATTTATTTTTTTTGCTTCTTTGAACTTTCATGTATCTTTTCCCTTGGTTGGCCTCATTTCTTGTAGTCATTCAAAAATCTGCCAATTTTTCATTAAACACTTACTGGGCTATCTTTCAAAAGAAGTCTGATCTCCTTAAAATGTTTCACTTTCTATAAATGATTATATTATTGTCTAATTTTCATCTTTGCACATATTATTGCTCTAATTTTAATGGATGTTTGAAGGTCCAGGATTATGCTTTACTTTTCTCTGCCTTTCCTTGGAAATCTCAGTGACTTATGAGTGAGTGAGTGAATGCAGTGAATGAATGAATAAATGAAGTAGTTTAAAATTGTCTTTGTAGTGACCAACAAGTCCTTGGGGACACTCTGTTATTGACAACTATTGCAATTCCAGTTGTTTTCATTGCTCTGGGTGTCCTTCCAAAAATGGAGTTCAGTACAGTGAGAATATAATAGATGAGACCGAGAATCTGGTTCTTAGTATTGAATCTGTCACTTAGGTAGTTCTTTGACCTTGGAGAGGGAAGTTTTCTGGGTCTCAGTTACATATCTATAAAATGGGAATTGATTTTACGTGTTTGTGTTTACATACATGCTACATATATGTATATTTATATTTTATGTGAAGCCTTTAAGAAGATTACCACCAGTAGCTTTTGTTACCAGTTAACTATTGTCACCAGTAGTTTTCTTTGGAGGAATGCTTACAATAACATGTAGTAAGGTGAGGGAACCTTTGCTTTATTATTAAATTGTTTTACACTGATTTTTAAAAAATGCTTAAATCTATTTTGAGAGAGAGAGAGAGAGAGAAAAAAAGAGAGAAAAAGAGGGGGGGAGGGCAAAGAGAGAGGGAGCCACAGAATCTGAGTCCAGGCTCTGAGCTGTCAGCACAGAGCCCCACATGGGGCTTGAACTCAGGAACCACGAGATCATGACCTGAGCCAAAGTTGGACACTTAACCAAATGAGCCATCCACACACCCCTTACAGTGATCTTTAACAATTTATTTTTCCTAGACAAACTTTTCAGAATAATAGGACAATTTGCAGGCTAGTATGCTAGGTTTTTTTTAACTACATATTTTATATGTTTAACTGGGAAGTGAAAAAGGTGACTTTGCTTTAGCAAATGTAAATGAATCTCAAAAATTGTAACAAGATAAGTGAGTCATTTGTTTGATTTTTAAACAGTCACTGCGTAGAAATGACCTTAGTTTTCCAAAGTGAAGGAAATTTTCGTCAAGTATATTACATACACAGGCTTCCATTAATTCAGTAAACTGCTTTCAGAAGCAGTGTATTCGATAGTTAATTATTCCAAATGGTGCCGGTGATCAAAAGGGACACCCATTTGTAACGAAGGGTATCTGTGCAATGGTTATCCTGAAGAATGTTTGCTCAAGTGTGAGGGTAGAAGTAATTGATGGAGTGCAAGTTGCATACATCTTCCTCAGGCTTAGAAGGAGCAGCCTGTGAAAAGCTGAGAAGGCATTGTGAGTATACATTGTGAGAAGGCATTGTGAGTAACCAAGTAAAGAGGGCTAAGTATGGGAATAAGATTTTAAATTTAAAATCAATGGATGTCAAATATTATATAAGTCCATAGAAAAGCATGTTTTAGTATGTTATGTTCCTTTTTGGGGATTTGTATGTGTACGTAGTGAGAAGAGTATTTGTAGTTCTCACTGACTTCTTAAAATTTGGATTTTAATATTTGCTGCTAGTAATTATTTTTATCCCATGGGAAATACAGAGGAATTTATATTCAATGTGAATTTCTCTATTATTTGCAAAGTGTAGTGTAATACAGCATATACTTCTGAAAATGACACATCCACCCACCCTTTAGCAATGGCATGTCTCCCTCCCCTTCACCACTTGAGAGAGCAAGATAGTCTTGTAGGTAGCTGCACTTGCTGCCTAAACATGCTGTGCACCACACTTGCTTTCTAGAACTTGTCCCACATTGGTTGAAGGCCATTCTTCCTATGGAGGCCCAGACAGGAAGCTGGGCACAAATACCCTCTGTTTTTAGGTTTCCAAACCCTCTTTCATCTTTCACCTCAGATCCTTCTCCCACAGCCCTTTTCTTTCTTTCTTTCTTTTATATTCTCCTCTTATAGCCTGTATTCCTGCTTGTAAAAAAAGTTTATTGTCAAGTTGGTTTCCATATAAAACCCAGTGCTCATCCCAGCAAGTGCCCTCCTCCATGCCCATCATACCTCTTCCCCTCTTCCCCACCCCCATCAGCCCTCAGTTTGTTCTCAGTATTCAAGAGTCTCTCATGGTTTGCCTCCCTCTCTCTCTCCAACTATTGTTTTTTTCCCTCCCCCTGCCCCTTGGTCCTCTGTTAAGTTTCTCCTGTACCACTTACGAGTGAAAAATTTTGTTATCTGTCCTTCTATGCCTGACTTATTTCACTTAGTATAACTCCCTTGAATTCCATCCGCGGTGCTACACATGGCCAGATTTCATTCTCATTGCCATGTAGTATTTTATTGTATAGATAAACCACATCTTCTGGATCCATTCATAAGTTGATGGACGCTTAGGCTCTTTCCATGATTTGGCTATTGTTGAAAGTGCTGCTATGAACATTGGGGTACATGTGCCCTATGCATCAGCATTCCTGTATCTCTTGGGTAAATTCCTAGCAGTGCTATTGCTGGGTCATAGGGGAGTTCTATTGTTAATTTTTTGAGGAACCTCCAGTTTACATTCCCACCAACAGTGTAGGAGGTGCCCATTTCTCCATATCCTCGCCAGCATCTATAGTCTCCTGATTTGTTCATTTTAGCCACTCTGACTGGTGTGAGGTGGTATGGTATCTCAGTGTGGTTTTGATATGTATTTCCCTGATGATGAGGGAGGCTGAGCATCGTTTCATGTGTCTGTTGGCCATCTGGATGTCCCTCTTTGCAGAAGTGTCTGTTCATGTCTTCTGCCCATTTCTTCATTTGTTTTTTTGGGTGTGGGGTTTGGTGAGTTCCTTATAGATTTTGGATACTAGCCCTTTATCTGATTTGTCATTTGCAACTATCTTTTTCCATTCTGTCAGTTGCCTATTAGTTTTATGGATTGTTTCCTTTGCTGTGCAGAAGCTTTTTATCTTGATGAGGTCCCAATAGTTCATTTTTGGTCTTGATTCCCTTGCCTTTGGGGATGTGTAAGAAATTGCTGAGGCGGAGGTCAAGGAGGTTGTTTCCTGCTTTCTCCTCTAGGGTTTTGATGGTTTCCTGTCTCACATTTAGGTCCTTTATCCATTTTGAGTTTATTTTTTGTGCATGGTGTGAGAAAATGATCTAGTTTCATTCTTCTACATGTTGCTGTCCAGTTCTCCCAACACCATCTGTTAAAGAGGCTGTCTTTTTTCCATTGGATACTCTTTCCTACTTTGTCAAAGATCAGTTGGCTGTATACTTTTGGGTCCACTTCTGAGTTCTCAATTCTGTTCCATTGGTCTATGTGTCTGTTTTTGTGCCAATACCATACTGTCTTGATGATGACAGCCTTGTAGTAGAGGCTAAAGTCTGGGATGGTGATGCCTCCCATTTCAGTTTTCTTCTTTAATATTACTTTGGCTATTTGGGGTCTTTTGTGGTTCCATACAAATTTTAGGATTGTTTGTTCTCGCTCTGAGAAGAATGCTGGTGCAATTTTGATTGGGATTGCATTGAATGTGTAGATTGCTTTGGGTAGTAATGACATCTTAACAATATTTATTCTTCTAATACTTGAGCATGGAATGTTTTTCTATTTCTTTGTGTCTTCTTCAATTTCCTTCATAACTTTTCTATAGTTTATCCCTTTTCTTTCTGTGAGAGGAACAAGGGAGCACACCTTGTGTGGTTGGGTCTAAATTCTAATTTTACCTCCTTTGATCTTCAGCAAGTTTTCTCTTGGCCCAAGACCTTCTTTTGTCTTCCTTGCGTCTGTCCTTTCCTTCTATTCTGCATCTTCCCTTTACACAGTGAGATCCTGTCTGGTTTTACACAGTTAAAGGAAAACGTTGCGAGCTAATTTCAACACATTCTCCCTCTAAGTACCCAGCTCTTGAATTGGACCACACAGCTTTCATGACTATTGTCTCAGTGTAGATATTAACAGAAACCTCATTTTACACTCAGTTTGAGGAATGACCTGTTACTCTGAGCGTTAGTTATCTTCCCCTAGAGGCGGCAAATGCCATTGATCCTGAAATGGCAAGGCTATGGGAAAAATTTCCAGATAGGAAAAAAAAAATAATCATCAGTTGTCACCTCCAATTAATACCAGGCTGTGCTTACTCTGCAGAGTGGAATGAATCTTAAGTCATTTTGCATTTCATTCCATTCAGTTCTCATGTCCTCACATTGGCAATTTGTACTGATGGGCCGGATAGGATGAACAAGTTTCCAGAGTGTAAAAAACATAGAGTCTAGAGTCCTAATGTGCATTTGACACATTCTTAGCTACTCTCTGCTTTAGTTTTCTTAGTGTAAAATGAAATATTTATTAGGTGATATTTTACTATTCATTTTAATAGAGGAGAAGGGATTTAAAACTTTGAGAATTTCAAATAATCCTTTGAAGTATGGATTCCGTGTTTCTTGGGTAAACAGATAAGTGACATAATAAGAATATTGTTGTGACTTATGAAAACATTTTAAAAATTAGGAATTTTGACATGCACCGGAGTCCTCAATTAATGGGTGTTCCTAGATGTCAAAAATGTTCTGTTTAGTATTTCATTTCCAGTTCTGCCTTGGCTTGTTGGTATATGTCTTTTGAACATTAAATTTTACTGTCTCACATTTTCATGAAGCATTTAAACCAGAGGTAGTTCTTAATTATTAAGATTGGGTAGTTTACAATAAGGGATATTTCATTTCCTGTAAAGATTGTTCTCTACTATGGTGTTAATGCTTCCTTGCTCAGGTGTCAGGTGGCCCAACATAATGTGAAGTAATTGAGTTAAAGTGAGATTTTCTAATAAGATTTAAGGTATTGGACTCCCATTAATGAAAAGTTTCTTCCCTTTCCATTTCACAGAATGGTTCTCTTAAGTACTTTTTTTGTAGCACATTTGGTTAGTGTGCTAAAGATAAGATGTTTTTGTGAGGCAGGCTGTAGATGCTGGAAAATGAGTTGTTGTTTTTTTTAACTCTGTAACTTTTAAATATAAACATTAGGAAGGAGGTAGAAATGTTGCTTGTGTTAAATTCTTAGGAGTTTTTTTTTTTTTTAAATTCTTAGGAGTTTTAATAGGAGTTTGAGAGATTGTACAACATCAGGGGATTCCTGAATCCTATCTTGGTTTAGGTCCTCCTTTTTCCTTGGTAAGATATATGTATAGGGATCCACAACAAAGGAAGACAAAGAACCATTTTATTGCTAACATGGCTTTTGTCTGAATATACCAAAGGCCTAAGCCTGGCTCCTTCTCTAGAACTCAGTATGATAGTTTATGTGGCAGCTGCTTCCGTGGGGCAAAGACCAAGGAGATGAGAAGGGTTAGTTTCAGTGCTTGGAAAATGTCAGGCTGTCTTCCCTGTGCTGACTCTTCAGGAGGGAAGGAAATAAAAGATGAGAGGCTGTACTGAACCTTTTAAAGTAGAGGAGTAAGAAGAGTGTGGCAAGAGAAACTAAGACCTTCCTTTCATGTAAAAGACTACCCTTACTTCCTCATTTGTCATCCCTGTTGACAGAAGAGTTGACGTGGCCTGCCATAGTCTCAGAAGTCTGAGAGCTGGACTATGATATTCAAGAAAATGGAAATGCGGTTCGGTTCTTGAAACATAGAATTGCCCAAGAAGTAAACTCCTTGTACAATTTAGAGAGGTAATTCTGCATGAGATAAGGGAGGAAGGATTCTTCTGTAGCAGCATTGTGTATACCATCAGCAGCAGTCAGACTAGTGTCTGTGTTTGAGATGTACTATATGATGAATGAGCACATCCTTGTCCTTGAGCAGCTCTTGGGAAAGACCACATGCATTTTCAATGATCTCAGTTTGATCTGGTTTGGGAATTTGGGGGTTTCTTAGATTTATGTCTTTTCATTAAAAAGATTACCTAATCCCTACATTCATTTCTAAAGAAAAAGAGGTCAAACAAACATTATTAAAAAGAAAGTGGTTTGGGGCGTATGGTTGGCTCTGTTGGTTAAGTGTCAGACGCTGGGTCAAGTCATGATCTTGTGGTTCATGAGTTTGAGACCCACATTGGGCTCTGTGCCTGCTTCAGATTCTATGTCTCCCTCTCTCTGCACAAACCCCCCCCCCACCTCGCACACACTGTGTCAAAAATAAATGAACATTAAAAAAAAAGTGGTTTGAAATCCAGCCTTGTATTTTTTTCTACTTTTTTCATGGTTAATTCACATAAAATAAAATTTTATCACTCAAATCACATGTAATCTGCAGTCCTCTGGTATTAAGTACATTCAAATATTTGCACAACCATCACCACCGTCCATCTCCAGAACTTTTTCATCTTTCCCTGCTGACACTCTGTATCCATTAAACACGTTTCCCATTCCTTTCTCACCCATATAAAAAATTTTTTTAAAGCATTTCCCTAATCATAGTATACATGAACTATGTCCTCCCTTAACCGCTTCCCAATAGTTGGGAGGTACATGTGGGACATTTGGTTTGCATACAGGAAAAGTGGTACACTTGGCTCTGAACATGAGCCAAGAGGATTGTATGACTAAGGAGGATTTACACAATATAAAATCTAGCTTGAAGGGATGGTAATCTAGATAACTATCAAAAGCCCCGATTAAAACACAAAAACAAAAACATTCTAAGTTCAGGTGGTTGTAGAATAGGAAAGAGCCCAAGCTCATTGATTCTAGAAAATAGACCAGGCAAAGAGTGGAGCTGCAATTAGATAGACCATTTCGACCAAGATGATCTGGAATACTAGCTGGGAGCATCTTTAATCTCCCAGGACTAAAGATTTAATAACTGAGAAATTGGGGAAAGGACTTGAATTTTCAACTGAGCTGTCAGAGATGGGAACATGAAAGCAGAGAGACAGAAGACCTATATCTCAGAAAGGCTGTATACAAAACGTTGAGTTGAAGTGAACAAATAACTAGTATTATCTCTACCTCCTCCTCTTTCACACATATACACATACTCACACACACTTTAGTTTTTGATCAGAGATGATGTGTATACTCCTTTCCTAGGGCAGTGCTAAGCCCAGAGGTGGAGACAAGTCCATGGTTCTTATTGTAGGAGTGCGGTAGCAGCTTTCTTTTTCTGATACTAAAACAAATGTTAATTGGAAACAGACATTGACATTCCACCTTCTGATTAGTTTTTTGGAAAAATAGAAGATCCTGAGGAATATAGGCATGCTGTCACTGAGTCTAATTAAGATCATGATAAAATTCTGCTTCCTAAGCCTGAAATTCTTTCCCTTTAGGTTGGAATAATTGTCATTTTTATGTCTGATCACACTTCTTTTCTCAAGGTATAGATAATCACTCTGGCCATTCTGATGAATTTCTGTCTTTGTTTTCCTCATCCTCTGACACACCAGGGATGGTCTGCTCACTGTGTAGTATGGCGTTACTTCTTATCTGTTAGTTAATAAAATTTATTGTTACCTTTTCTATTCCCAAGTTGCTTAGCACTGTGTGTACAAATACTAATAAGTTGGCTTATTAAGTCTTTCCATTCTACAGCATGCTAGATATCCTGAATCACCTATGTCTCCTCATTTGGATTTAATCCTCCTTTTAAATTAGGAGTGTACACTGAGTTCTCATTCTTTTTATATTAAGTTTTTCCCCCTTTAGCACATTCTCTGGTGTATGCATTAGCATGCCATGCATTAACTTTTAGAGTCTTTGCTCTGTAATTCCTTTTAGCAGGGATATATTTTTACATGCTAACATCAGCTGCGGATATATGTGTGTAGGTTGCACTGGCAAAAATAGTAGTTGGTAGAAAAATTGTATTATATGAGTACATGTATTATTCCATGACTGAGAAACCACATTTAAGAACAACTCCTAGGGGCGGGTACCTACAGTGGGGAGACTTTGAGGATACATAATTAAAAAATTAAAAAAAAAAAAAAAAACAAAACAACGTTGTGATATTTTTATGAATTGTGATGAACCAAGAAAGATCAGGTGACACTGGGCCTCCATGGTTTTTGAGCTGAAATTTTTTTAATGTTTGTTTATTTTTGAGAGAACGAGAGAGAAACAGGGCATGAGCGGGTGGGGGGTGGAGTCAGAGAGGGGGAGACACAGAATCTGAAGCAGGTTCCAGCCTCTGAGCTGTCAGCACAGAGCCTGAAGTGGAGCTCAAACTCACAGACAGAGAGATATGACCTGAGCCGAAGTTGGACACTAGGCCAGCTGAGCCACCCAAGTGCCCCTGGGCTGAATTTTTAACTGTTGCCTGATTTCCTTTAGTTTCCCCTCTGACACCTTTGGTCCATTTAATCAAAGCTCATGTCAGTTTGTAACTAAATTAAAACATTTAACACCAAGATACGCATGACAAACAGACCTGACTGACTAGGTTATTTTTCTCCCCAGTGCGTGACTTATTAAAACATTTTGTTGCATATGTGAATTTGAAGGATATTGATATTTTCTTTGGTTTGAGCTCCTGTTTTTCTCTCAGTCTTAGTTATGAGGGAGTGTTTACACACAAAAGGACCTCACGAACATGATTTATTTAGTCTGTAGTGTTAATACTTTGAAATGAGCAGAATTGCTAAGTTCTGTGATTGCAAAAATGTCCTTAGGGATTTTTTTTCTTTTAATTTCTGAGAGAGAGAGAGAGAGAGAGAACACGCGCAGAGGAGGGTCAGAGAGGGGGAGACACAGAATCCGAAGCAGGCTCCAGGCTCTGAGCTAGCTGTCAGCACGGAGCCCATCGCAGGGCTCGAACCCACGAACCGTGAGATCATGACCTGAGCCAAAGTCATGGATGTTTAACCGACTGCGCCACCCAGGTGCCCCGAGATGTAGCAGTTTTTATAACCTGTCTTGATCAGTTTGTTATTTCATATGGGAGTAAAGAGGGAGGAAACATACTTTTTGGTCAACTCTGTTGACTTCATTTTGAAGTATGTTTCAAGTTTTTATAAAGAGTATTCCCGGGGCTTTAATGATTCTTTTGTACATGCAGTAGTGATTAAAAAAAATAATAAAACATTAAAAAAATTAGATATAGCTCTAACTGAAGATTTGTGAAAAAGTGAAATCCTCCCTGTCTGTGTAAGATTTGAGTTATAGAGAAAAGTCCTTCAAGACTATTTGTTTAATGACATTGGTCACCATTTTAGAATGTCTTATAAAGAGAAATATGCATGTGTTTGCTACACTTTTGATGATTGCTGTAGTTGAAATAATCTATTACTCAGTATTTTAAAATGTTAGTGCACTAGCCGGTCTTCTTCTTCTTCTTAGCCTGAAATTGCCAAGCAGACATCTCTTTGCTAGTAAAAGACTCTGATTAGTTACGGCAGTCATATATTAATATTTGAATAGAAAGATAGCCTATCTGTTTCTGTGTTTATTTTCTGTGTAGTTAGGTACATAGTCATTTATTTATGTGCCTAGAAATACTAAAACTGGGTTTGACAGATCAGATATGACTAAAGCTATTTATACTATTAGGGTTTTCAATACCAAAGCATTTACTTTGACATTTTGCCAAGGGGGTATTGCCAACTTAAAAAATAATTCATTCCAAGTTTTCACTTTTCTTCTATATATTCCATATCTTCTGCCTTCAAGCTGCCTAAATCTTCTTTGAAATAATATTCTCCTATCACAGGCACCAGTAGTGGTAACTCTCAGAAATCTATTTTCCTTTCCCAGCTATTAGATTATCCTCAAATTCTGACGCTTGAGATTTTCAGGTCTAGTCTATTCACAATATGTTGCTGGGTAACTGAATCGCATTCAGTTAGCTACCCTTTGAAGAAGTAGTGATGGGTGAATTCTTATTTTTTCCCTTTGGAACTATATATAATTTTCCATAGTGTTAAATCCTGTTCGTTGTACTCAGGAAACCAAGCATTTCTCTCTCCTCCCCCAGGTCCATTCACTTTCCCACTTTCTCTCCTAGTGAACATGGTCAGCAGGGAAAAATTCTATCACGTGTCAATGAAAAGCTTAGAGAGTTTGCTTTTTCTGACATGCTGGGTTGCAGACTGCTGTCCTCCTGTGGAGTCCCTGCCTCAGAGGCTGCTCCTAGCCTGTGGTGTAGTGGTCAGTGCCCTGGTCCAAGAGCCAGCCGCCCCCTACCCCGTGGTGTAACGATGTGCAGGTAACTCATATACTCTGTTCTCAGGTACAGTACAGTAAGTACTTCATCAGTACAGTAAGGTGGTTACACTTCATATTCAAGGACTGTCCTTCCGAAATCTGGACCATATAAAATCTTGATAACTTTTATTAGCCCCTTAGAATCTCGGCAGTTAGAAAGCAAGAAGAAAAACAATTGCAATTAAAGCAAATTATCTTGACTTTATAGATGTCTTCCTGCCCCTACCTTTTACCCCACGTGAAGACTGTGCTAGGCCTCAGTTGTCATTTCCTAAGTCCATGACCTGGGCGTGCTTTATTCCTATAGTTGAGTTGATTTTATTGGCTTCTCTCAGTGTCAGAGAGAATGCATATTCATTCTGGCACATGTCCTCTTATCCTCTCAAGGCTAGTGTAATCTAATGAACGAAGGTAATTTATTGTGAACATCTAACATGTACAATTTAAAAGCATTTGTGCTAAATGAATACTAGAAAAAAATTGAAATGTGTAGTATTTTACAAACATACTGACATGAGATACATTCCAGGAAGCACCAATAAAAAAGAAGAAACAATTACTCGTAGCATTCATTGACTTACAATACTCCATTATGGAAAGAGAAATCTGTGGTATTATCTTTTGTGTGGTATTACCTTAGTGGAGACTAGCTGCTTACACAGCAAGAACTGCATATTCTAGAATTTTTTTTGCAGTGGTAAAATAATGTGTGATAGAATACGTGAATCTCATTCTTGAAAAAAGATTCCATTTTAATCAATCTGATTAGAACATAATGCAAAATGAACTGGAATAAACTGTATAACCATGTGCCATGGAATTATGATTTTTAATGGAAAAAAACTTAGTATGAAAGCAAAGATCGTGAAAGGAAATTTCTTTATATAATTTTGCTGCTATTTTTGAACTTTGAAAATAGAAAAAGAATAAAAGGGGAAAATGTAATTAAAAAAGACTTTTTTAGTTCATGGCTCTTGGCAACATAGAAAGTTTTGTCATCTTTGACTTCATTCTGACATAAAACCCTCATAAAATGCAGCATATGCTGTGTTAGTGATCAGAACCATTTTTGAACAGTATTAATCTTCTGTTGGAAAATGTCATTTTACACAACATCTCTAGGAAATAAGATTAAACACAGACCTCTAATGGCAAAAAAGCTAGATCACAAGTACAGATGGCAATAATAGTTTGACTTTATTTTTCAGAGTTTTATCTTACACTTGAGAAAATCTAGTGTTTTGGTGAAAGTGTTTTTTTATAATAGCTTAGAAGAAGAGCTCTACTTATGAATGGGAGGAGTCCAGAATGTGCTCTCCTAGTGGCTCGTGAGCTGTGGTTAGGGACTCTGATTCTTGTCCCTTATGTCCTTGTCACTGCGGAGGCTGAGGGAAGGTTACAGGAAGGTAATTATTATCCGATTGCCTTCTCACAGCTCCTCTTACAGGTCTAGTGTCCACAGATCTTTCATGAGGGATGTAAGCCACGCTGAGGTTCTGCAGTGGGGAGCTGGTGGAACTGGGGTACAGGGCCTAATTGGGGATGCCAAGCCTGAGTTCCCCCTCAGGACCCTGCACTCTGTCCTGGCTTGTGTCTCACAGAAATGATGTCAACATAGGTCAATGAAATAGGAACTAGGGTATGAACTTTATTTCCGCTGAAGAGCCTCCTTGGTTTTTACTCCTCCTGAATGCATCTTTATCATTGTTGCCAACATTTAGATCCTGCTTTATCAGGACCTTTGTGTAAACATTTTCACTGCTATTACACTGATTTGAGGCTGCCTATTATTTGGCTTCATTTTATTTTTTCAACCTCACTTTTAAATTTTTTTCCCCCATGGTTAAGATTTTATCCAAATCAGTCACCTTGGCTCCTAGAGTGATTATCTGATTTCTACTGTTGTTGTTGTTTTTAATCCTTTTGTTCTTTTTATAAAGCTTTACTACTTCATATTTCTTTGTCTATATTCTGCTAACTATTTCAGTTACATCTTTTCCCAATCATCCTTTGCCTATTTGGTAATAGGAGAAAAACCATAATTTCATTGCATTATGGGAATGCTGATACATTAAACTCAGTAAGAGTCTAATTTGTCATTTTTATGGAAAGGCAGAATTAGTTAAAATTATTTCAACCTCTGATTTGGAGATTGAAGTGGTCAAGACTACTTGGTTATCGCCCCCTCCCCCACTTTTTTTTTTTTTTTTTTAATGTGACACCTAACATTTTGAAACTAGTGGAAGGAATATTGGCAAGAAAGTCTTGTGGTCACTCTTTTATCAGATCCACTGCTTGAAGTTTCTTGCCCTTAATGTTCTTTTTCTCACTGTAATTATGGCGATAGCAGTCGGATGAGTATTGAGGAGAATCATGCGAGCGATTTCAACAGTGTTCACTGTGACGCCTACTAGATGGTCAGAACACGCTTAAAATTAAGTTATTAGTTTGACTTTTTACAAAATAGGCTAGAAATTTTTTCAGAATGTCAAAGGAAATTGGTGTTGAGAAATGAACTGATTAAAAAAATTCTGGACTTTTTTGCTGATGAAGATAAGAAAAATGTACATTTTCTAAAAAGTAGAGGATTGCTATTTGGTCAGGTTAAGGAAAGGAAGTCTACTAACATAATTTTTATTAGCCTTCACCTGAAAAGTTGAAACCTTTGGTCTTGTTCTATTAGTTAAATACTAGGAATGAGGTGACAAGAGTGTCATTTTTGGTGGCAACTGGAAAATCTATGACAGTAAATGGACTAACTGGTGGGGCTGTTCCCTGTATCTTCATTCCAGATTTCCCTTTTCCACATTTGTACATACAGCCCCCTCTTGTACATGACTGTGTGGATGTACAAGAGCTTCTCAAACAGGACACATTTAAAACTTGAGTTTTTAAAGCTGTTTCTCATTTCTTGCTGAATTAAATAAACACCATTATCATCCACCTGGTTACCCTGGGTGCCCCGGTCTTTTTCCTTTTGTGTGCAGGTTCACACATACAAGCCCACAAGCCTACATCCCACAGATATTTACTGAACACCTGCTATGTATGGTCCAGACCTTACTCTTGGTGCTAAGGATGTAATGATGAACAAAGTGTCTACATTTTAAAAGACTATTTTTGGAATGAGGGGAAGAAAGATAAATGTTAAATTTATAGTATGCAAGGAGTAAGTGCCTTGGGGGAGAAATACGTATAATGATGGTGAAAGGGAATACTGGGTGGGGTTGCTGTTCCATAAAAGGCAGTAAGGGAAAGGAGGATTCTTTTGCTGCTTTGTGGTGAAAAGATTGTGGTCGGTCAAACCAGGAAGTAGGTGATGAGTTGAAGGCAGTTATGAACCAGGTGAGAAAGGATGGTAGGAAAAGTAGTAGCCCGGGAGATGGTGAGGAATGCTTATCTTAAGGAACATGTTTGACTTAGGTTGATTGATGGTTGCATATGATTTGGAGGGAATGGTAGAAAATAGGATGACTTCAAGGTTTTTGAGTTCAGCAATTGCAACAAGAGCATTCCAATTTTTTGAGATGAGAAGAGCAGGTATGGAGGGTGTGTGTATGTGTGCGCGCGCACGCGCTTCGTTTTGGACATGTTACATTCAAGGTGACCATTAGACATCCAAGTAGAGATGTTAAGAGCAGGCACCTGGGTATTCAGTCTGGAATTCAGGAGACAGATGTGGGCTGGATTCTGCTTTTGGAAATCATACCTTCTCTTCATCCCAGTTTCTGCTGCTGTAGGTGAGGGCACCATTTTTTCTCCTTTGGATTTCTGTAACTCCCTCTGTCTTGACCTCCTACCCTTAAACTTTCGCCACTCTTTCCATAGCCTGAGTTTTCTCTAAAATACCATCCTTTTGATGTTTGTCACATACTTAAATCTCAGTGGCTCCTCGTTGTTTGGAGGATAAAATCCAGACTTCTTAACCTGGCTTAAAAGGTCTTGCATGATGTGGTCCCTGCTTAGTTTCTGGTGTCATTTACTTCCACTGAATAGTCTGTGCTCTTACTGTTCTCTCTTCTTTCTGTGCACTTCAAGTTCTTGCACCTTTAGATCTTCAAAAACTATCCATTATCTGATCCTTCCTCCTCTCACCCCAAAATCTTCTCTCCTGCCTAACTCCTTTTCCCTTTCAAGCTTTTGATTAGGTATCATGATTAGGTATTATTTACTACATGAAGACTGTCCCTGATAAGTATGGGTTATAGGGTTATTCTTTATTTGACTGTGGTTATTACCAAAAGTTTACAGATATATCCATGCATTGTAATTGACATTTGCTTTGCATTTACCACAGTTGGTGTTTAAATTCTGTGAGGCCAGGATGTCTCTGTTTTGTCTAACAATGTATCTATATTGCCCAGGGCAATCCCTTTTAATTGGTGCTTAATATTTATTCCAATGAAAGTATAAATAAAGTTGCTGATTATAAAACATGTATGCAAAATTCAGCATAGTTTTTATATTCCAGCAGTAACTAGTTACAAACTAGAGTGGAGAAAGGTAGAATTCACCACTCCCTCCACTCCCCATCCCCATACTTAAGAGTATAAATTAGATATACTTAGGACACCTAACACTAACAGTGAGTATATAGGTTGCCTACGAAGATCACTGTGCTGAGTTGAATAATTATAAACAGGTGTCATGTTGATGACTGGGGAGTTTGAAAAATTGTCAACATATCAGATCTCCTTGAATCTATTTATAAAAGCCTTGCAAGTCAAATGCAATTCAAATGAATTTTATTTCTGGAACTTTTGAATTACTCTAAGGTTCATGTGGAAAAATAACTGAGTGAGGAAAGAAAAGAAAATGTAGAAAGAGAAGAAATGATTTGAACATACAATTAAAAAAGATATATCATGCAGTGCTTAAGACAATGATGATAACACAGGAGTGGTACTTAGATCAATGGAACAGAATAAGAAACTCAGAAAAACAAATATGGGATAAAGTGTAATATAAAATTGGTTGATAAACAAGATTGATTATTAATAAAATGATAGAGATCATTAATATTTAGAAAAATATAAAATTTGATCCCTGTTTCATATATGTAACAAAATATACAACAGTTTTTTATATAAAAATAACAATTATAATGTGCCCTCTTATATATTTGAGGATTCTTTTAGAAGCATCTTTCCCCAATATTAGTGATTTATTTGTACATGTCTAAAACACAGTGCTCCATTATTCTTTGTTATCAAGATCCTAATTTTGTAAGATGATTGGCTTTGACCAGAGGAGCTATCCACAAACACAAAAGAGAAGAAAGATGATAGGATCACTCATAACTCTTAACTTTGACTATTATTTACCTTGCTGTAGGGACAGGTCATAGATTGTCATTTAGCATGATGCGTTTTTTTCCCCTCTAATTTTTTTAATAAGGAGAGGAAGTTAGATGAATTTATTGATTTTAAAACACTCAGATAGTAAGCTACGTATCAAATTTTGACTTGTTTTCAAACATTTGGAAAACAAATAATAAACCATCTACTCTTCCAGTTTAGAATGAGCTACATTTTTATATAAGCACAGTATATGAGACAGAATATAGCTGTGTGTGTTTGCTTAGTACTCCTAGAGCTAACTTCTTAACTTACCCTAAGTGTAACTCTGTTTATTTCTGTAATTGTGTGCTGTATACTGTTCACATGAGCCAGGTGTACTTGTTGTTATGCCCGATGGTATCGTTTTCCATAATGTACATCAATTTTATTTTTATTGTTTCTGTTAGACCTTCACATATTTCCTCTTCACGTATCTTACTCTCTTTCTAGCCGAAGAACCACCAGTGCCTATCTGAAGCAGTTTAGGCCCTGGGATGTCTATTATTTTTATAACCATGTTATTTAAAAGATTTGCATCTTTTTTATGTTCTGTGATAATAGTTCACAACCTGTCCTTTTGCTGCTGAATGCCTTACTGACATGGATCTATTCTTGCTTTTACAGAGAGGAGAGAAGAGGAAGATTTGGAAGAGAAGAAAGCTATTAAGAAAAAAATTAAAGAGCTTAAATTTTTAGATTCTAAAATCGCCCAGAACCTTTGTACGTATCAAACTTCAGTACTATTACATTAGCAAAACACTGGAGGTGGTTCCTTTAAATTATTTCATTTTCTTTATGACTTGATTTACACTTTATGTTATTTTAATATTTTATTATTTGCATAATAACTTCAAAGATCATTCCTTTAAGCAATTTATGGGTTAAATTCTTCCAAATATAATGTACATTAGGAGAAAAGCTAAGGAAAGGATTTAGAATAAAAGTATATCTTCTACAACTGAAAAAAAAAGGCTACTCTTTGTCTAAGCATGTAAATAACTAGGAATTTAAGTGACCACATCATATTTAAAAAATAGTAGTGGATTATTTCTTTTATACCTCTGAATCTCTATTATCTTTGATACTTGATCATATACAAAAGAGGTTGGAATATTAATGAAAATTAGGATGATGAGAAAAATGAATTCCATTATCCCATCTGAGCAGTTCAAAGCCTTTCCTCAAAAGTAATGACTGGAAATATTTTAGATTTAATTACTGCTACAGGAGCTAAATACTTAGTATAGAATTGTCTTTCTGACTCAATTACTATGGGAGAAGAGGGCAAAGAATTTTGCTTCTAACTCATTTCTAACTGCAACTTAAATGCATCAAAGATAGTTTGCTTGGAACTGAGATAATAGGATATGTATATGTTATTTTCTGATATTACAAGAGGGATACAATGTGGAGAATCTAGAGGCATGAAAAGTTAACATGGCTTTTAGTCTGCCTTTCAATTATTACATGCCTCAAGAGAGCTTTTAGCAAGTATTGGAACAAAAATTCTTTGAGAGGATAAAGATCCATGCTATTGATTAAAGAGGGAATTATGTTAGAGGCAGTACGTGTGAAAGACAGAGTTGATGTTCCTTTTGTGAAAGTTTTGGGATCTCCTTCCTTTCCTGCTTACTCTGACAGAGAGCCGTCTCTTTACTGCAGGATAGGTAGGCCAGGATCCCCATGGATAGTGTGTAGACATTAAAGACATTGGCCAAGATACTCCTGTCTGTTTCTGGGACACAAGTTGACACCTTTGAAGTTAGATATCATCATGTGACTTGCTTGGACCAATGATAGTGTAAGTGGAGATGAGATAGCTTTTATGTAGGAGCATTTATTGGTGGTATGAGAAACTCCAGTGAACTTTCCCCTGTACCCAGTATGGCGGTTACAATGGTGTCTGTCACCCTGACGAGAACATCGTAAGTAACAGAGCTCTGTCTTTTTGATGTGTAATGGACATGTAGTCTGAATTAGAGATAATTTATGTGTATGTGTATGTGTGAGCATAATTAGACTACTGAGATTTTGGGGACTGTTACATGATACAGATATTTCAGAGACGTTCCCCCATAAAGGAGTATTGTCTAACTTCAAAGCATTATTAATTTAGATAGTGACAACAAATTCTGTTATCTGTGATGTGAAAGAGATTTTCCTCAAAAGTGTCCATGACCAGAATTACAAATTCCTAGTCTTGACTCTAAACAGCCTTGTTAGTGTTCCTGGAGAAATACCATTTTACATGGATCTTTTTTTTTTTTTTTTTAATTTCAAAGGAAAGAGAGACAGAGTGAGCAGAGGGTCAAAGAGAGAGAGAGAGAGAGAGACAGGGAGGGAGGGAGAGAGGGAGGGAGGTCGGGGAGAGAGAATCCCAACCAAGCAGGCTCTGCACAGTCAGCATGGAGCCTGATATGAGGTTTGACATTAGGAACTGTAAGGTTCCTGAGCTGAAGCTGAGTTGGATGCTTAGCCAACTGAGCCATCCAGTTTGGTTCCTTTTAAATAGAATTCTTTTTAGATGGGTCAGCCATGATAAGTTAGCTTATCCATCCATAAGTTAGATATCCATCTCAAGGTTGAATAATTGACTTTAGCATTATTTACATATGAC
Organism: Hyaena hyaena; assembly: GCF_003009895.1. NCBI lineage: Eukaryota > Metazoa > Chordata > Mammalia > Carnivora > Hyaenidae > Hyaena > Hyaena hyaena. The sequence continues at coordinate 724,317 of NW_024080925.1, forward strand.
AGAACATGTACTAAATGGGATTTCAAATTTAATTGCAATGGTTAATAATTATTGATTGCCTTTATGTGCTAGTTCTACATTTGGCTCTTTTTGTCTTTACTACAACCTTATCACATAGGTCGTAGCATTGATGTTGCAGATGGTTATAGCAGTTCAGTGACTTGAATAAGGTTGCCTGTTTTGAAAACAATAGGTATAGGGTATAGTATTCCTGTTTAAAGATTTAAAAAAAAAAATCACATTGTCATGGAGAAGGATATTGTTTGTCTTTTTTGCTTTAGCTGGAGGATATATCTCCATTCATTTCATTGTTAAACACATTTTAAAGTAGAAGATTGAAAAGTCCAGAATTTATACCATTCATATTATGATGTAACCCATTCCTGGATTATTCCTGCCCTCTGTGATTGTAGCAAGTGTTATGATTTAAGCTTTAAGAAGCTTTAGCAACCTATAATCTTGACCATAATTATAACCTGATTCACAGCTGGTTTTTGTCTATGAAATTCAAAGTCTTTTGAGATACTGAATTGTGAGAAGAGTCTTGCCACTTAGAAATCTGAGATACTTTCTCTTAGATTGCGCTTAACTGAAATTTTGAGGAAAGCATCTCAAATCTACTTTTATTTACCTATTTATTCACAAGTGTATTAGGTTCCCTATGTTTGCGTTCAGAAACATTTTGCAGAGACCCTGGGCTGAGCATAATAGATAGAATTCCAGCCACTGTAGGATCAAGAGAGGCCTCAGGAATTTTACAAGGTTCATGTGCTTTACCAGATTTTTGGACTATTCGAGCTATGAACCTATGAATTTAATGTAAAGGTTTAAATATTTATAAGTTCCCTTGAAGAAAACATGTGTGACTGGTTCCAAAATCTGCACACGTTACGCTTCTTCACTGAATCCCAAGCTTCCAGTGGGATCTATATAGCCACATTTTAAAGGCTAAGATGTATGTTAGTAAAAGTACTCACTTTAATGGGTCTTTTGGAGGCTTTAAATGTAGTATCTCCTATTCTCAGTGACTTGTAATTTGTTTTTTAAAAGTCTGTGCTTGTCTTCTGAATTGTGTGTTATACGTTAGGCCATTTTCAACTCTTCTCTCCTCTTTTTGCCCTTAGTTAGAGCAAATGTTTGCCAGAAACTTTATTCGTAAACTATATTAAAAAAAACACAGTTCCGTCTTAATAAATGTAGGTGTTTAATATGCATGTTATTTTAACTGTAGAGTATTAATACCTGAAGGCAGAGGATGAATTACAAATAGAGAAGAAAGTAAAGGAACAAATTATGTCCATCCACACAGTAAACTCTTGTGTTAACATTTTTATATAGTTGTTACTATATTAGTTATGTATATTGTGTGATTTACATTTGTTTCTATTATTAATTACATAAATGTGCTAGTGAGATCATAGAAGGCTTTTATCTGCAGTTTTGTTTTGTTTTGTTTTCATCTTCATGACCGCCTACACTTCTGACAGCAGTTGTTAAGTGTGGGGTTCCCCAAGACCCCTCTTAAATATGATGGTTTACTGCAAGGGCTCACAGAACTGAGAGCTCTTTGATTCATGATTAAAAGGTACAGATTAAAATCAGCCAAGGGAAGAGGCACATGGGGCGGAGGCCAGGAGGGTTTGGAGCATGAAGGTTTCAGCCATGGACAGCTCTAGTTTCTCCCAACAATGACGTGAAATAATACTCACCAATTATTGCCAACCAGGGAGGCTCACTTAAGCCTTGGTATCCAGTGTTTTTACTGGTTCTTGGTTTTGGGTGAACTTTTGTGTGACTGATCTTAGTTTTCAGACCCTTGAGAAGACAGGTTAATACTGTGTGATCCAAAATCCCCTCTGTAAGTCACATTATAATAATAATAGACATAGACTGTCTAGTGTGACCCAGTGTCCCCAGTAAACAAAGATACTCTTATCAGGCAGGACATTCCCAGTGCTTTTGAGAGTAGCTCCCAGGAGCCAGACCTCACTTGATTAAGCTTAATCTGTTACCACACAGTATGCCGCCTTTTTGCCCCCATGCATATTCATTTAGAATTATTTTAATTGTTTTTGTTATGACATATTCTCAGAGAATATATAAAATGTATGTTACATTTAATGATATAAATCAAAAACCTTCAGCTAAAGAAATAGAACAGGACTCATACTTTAGAGACTTGTATATGACCTTTTCTAATTTTATATCCCTTCGTATGAGAAGTGTTATTCGTTTAAGTCTTGGTTTAAGTATTTTGCTCCTTTTCTTTAGAGTTTTACCAACCATGTACATACTCCTAAATAAGTTGTTTAGTTTTTGACTGACTGAATTTTATATATACAAAATCATATTATATTAATGGATCTGGCTGTAGAATATTCATCTTTACTGCTTTTTTTTTTTTTTTTTTTAAACACATTCATAGAGTGTTATTCATTTTACCCTTGACTGACTTCTGGGTTGTTTCCCATATTTGGTGGTACTAAGGCAAGGTGTGGCAAACTGTGGCCTTTAGGCTAAATCTTACCCATTGCCTGTTGGTTAAAACAGCCTACCAGAGCTTAGCCAGGACATTTGTTTACATATTGCCTGTGGGTGCTTCTGTGCTACAATAACACAGTTCAGTAGTTATGACAGAGCCCCAGTAGCTTAGAAAACCTAAAATAATTGCTATGCAGCTCTTAGCAGAAAAAGTTAGGTGACTCCTGCTCTAAGTATATACCTGTTCAGTGTTTGTACCAATTGATTGTTTGTACCATCATTGCCTGAATGTTCCTACTTCCTAACCTTACCAATGCCTCATCTTTTACAAGGTTCTAGTGTAGCTTAAAAAAAATATATATCTATATATCTATATATCTATATATCTATATCTAGATATAGATATATAGATATATAGATATATATTTAGGATTTGTTGGGCCTTCGAGTTGTGATGATTCGTGTCTCCTTATAATTCTGGAATAGTCTGACATTTTTCTCTTCATATAAGATTTCCTTCAACTCTGTTCTTTTTGTGATTTCCTTTTGCAACTCCAAGTAGACGTTTTTAAGGTATCTTTACTTCTATGTCTCTTAACCAAGTATTTTTCCATCTCTTTAAATTTGTGTTTTGGATCACTTCTTTGCCTGTGTCTCTCATGTCCTCAGTTTTGTGTTTATGTTCTAGCTAATCCATACATTGAATTTCCAATGTCATTAAGGTATGTATGTATATATTGTTTACTTTCAAGGTTTTTTCATCCTCCAAATCTTGCTTCTTTTTAGTAAGCTTTTAATTTTTTCTGCGGCCATCATATGAAACTTTCCTTGAATATTTTTTTCCTCCCAGGATTTCTGTTTTCCTTCTTTTCAGGATAGCTCAGAAATGGATTTAAGATTTACCTGCATGCACACACTTAGGTATATTTTTTTGTAGGTATTTCAGGGGTTTCTTTTTTACTCTTGAATTATAGTTGACACACAATGTTATGTTAGTTTCAGTTATACAGCACAGTGATTTGGCAGCCCTATTCCTAATGCTGTGCTAAGGGTAGTTCTTGATTAAGATCCAAAATATCCTTTTTTAGGGAGGAGGAAGTAGATAATTCAAGGGCATCTCTCCACTTTGTCATAGTGGCTGAAATATGTAAAAGTATAATTTTTTTCTCTCAGTGACTGTGCTATGCCTCAGAGTAATTTTATCCTTTGGTCTTTGTAGCAGATATTATAATCTTTTCTATATCTCCTTGTTGTATCCATAGACTAGGTTTCTCGAGTAGAATTTATTGCTTCTCAAAGGGAATTAATAATTTCAAAGATTCTGATTAATCTTACTAATCTTACCGAATTTACAATTCAGATGTATTTTAACAGTTCACCTTCTCAGTTTGCTTACTCCTAAGGTTTAACACATTATTATTTTTGTTTTTGTTTTTGTTTTACTCTTTTAATTAAAGTTATGTCTATTTGTTAAGTTTATTATTTTTTTTAAAGAGACAGCATGAGTGGGGAAGGGTCAGAGAGATCTCATGAACCTTGAGATCATGACCTGAGCTGAGATCCAGACTCAGATGTTTAATCTGAGCCACCCAGGTGCCCATAAGGTTACATACATTTTACTCATTTTCCTCTTTAGTTAGACCTCAGGGTGTTCTAAATGAAGAAAAAACAAATGCTCTGATTTTTGAGGCAGATTTAGACCCTCAGCTTTCTTGTATTTTAATTTTTCAAGGTGCTTTGACAGTGTTTTCCTTTTATGTTGTCAGCACTCTTTTCACATATTTTCCAACAACATATATGATTAAGATGTTCTCTTATCATAAAGGAACTAAATTGGCATGTTAAATTTCGTTTAGTATTTGTTTTTGTTAACATTTACTTTTAATTCTACAATCATATGCAACATGTTTTGTACATGATGTATATATTTAAATTTTGTTCTCCTCCCATTAATTGTTTATTGATGATCTCTGAGATCATATAGTTAATATATTTTTGTGCTTTTCAACATCTACTACAGGGTTATTCTTTTGCAATTTCATTAATCTGTTTTGCAATAACATGTAGATCATTTATTCCATTTGTTGGGATACTAAGGATTATACCCATCCATAATTTCTAGCACAATCATCCTATATTAATAACTATTTGAGTTCAGAAATATATCAGTGAAGCTGGTGTTAAGAACACAGATGATGCCCATGTTGTTCATCTGTAAATGATGCATGGTATCCTCAGGTATATGGAAGACAGCCTTTAAAACGAAGGTCATGTTCTAAATCTTGTAAAAAAAAAAAAAAAAAAATACTGTCTTTCTATGAAAAGACCTTCAGACAAGATGACAGAAGTTCAGCATATCAAATAAATGGTAGTGGTAGCAAGTTCTGAGTATGTTCACAAAGTGACATCTGTCACTGAAGAAGAGACATAATAATAGTAGATTAAGGGGGAAACTGTGAAAGCATTAAATCTAATACTATGAAAATATCCTTATTTACCTCAGTAGCTTTTGAGAAGATCATTGTGGTTTAACATTAGATATATGAGAGATTAGAAAAAAATGTAAATGTTGAAATTTTCAGTAATAACACACTACTCACTTAATCCATTTGTATGGTTTCCCAGGAAAATTTGTTTTCCAATGTTGGATATTCAAGTTTTAGTTACATACAAAGGCTATTTTTCTGGCATATTGTCTATAAGATTTTTAAATAGCAAATTGCTATTATAACTTGCAATAGTGTTAATGCACTACTTCGCAGTTTTCTTAAAATATTTTTTTCTGAACTATTTAGTAGGGCTGCAGGATATTATAGAAGCTAATAATACACATGTTTAGATAAAATTATATGTGCATATTGGAATTTTATGGTTCTTTTCATTCCAGTGTAATATTTTTATAGTGCACCAAATATATTTCAGGTTTTTTTTTTTTTATCATATGAAAATTGGCACCATTCCTGTGATAGGCTAATAACTAAGCATTAAAAATCAACCTTGAAACTAGCATAAGAAAGGGCTGTTGCTTAAATACTAGTTCTAAAACTAGAGTAGAAAATGGGCTAATGAAAATTTCGTCCATATTATATTTAATATTTAAAGTCTCTCATTTTATGAATTATTTTTGATTTTATACATAGAACTACATCTCAAATTCTTTTCTTCTCTTACTCATTATGAACTTTCTTCTCCCCTTTTTAGCAATCTTCCTGAGCTCTTTTCGGGTGCCGTATGAGGAAATCAAAACTATGATATTGGAAGTGGATGAAACACAGTTGGCAGAGGCTATGATTCAGGTAAACAAACTGGCAGAGAGCTTAAATTCCAATACTTCATTGCAAGCTTCTCATTAAATAGAAATCTGTAAGTGAAGCAAAATTCTTAAACCAAATCATTCAACTGGAAAATCATTGCTGCATAATTAGTTTTAGCATAACTTCTGCTTTGCCAGGAGATAAAATTCTTCATCTTCTCTTAACTGCAGACTAAATATAATGCTATCAAAATGATTACATTTCAATTATTTTAAATTACTGTTTTTGAAGGCAAATTGTTTAATTTAACGTATATGTTTTTGTTACAGTTAAGATTAGTAATATGTGACTTAAAATTTATTTGTAGAATCCTTTCAGAATGTGTTCTTTTTAGGCTCTTATAAAGTTGTACAATGATTCGGTGCAGAAGACTGAGGGACTTTTCTCTTCACTTAGAGTCATCTTTATTAACCACCCTTCCTTGAGTCACTGGTGTTCCTATGAGTACTAGAAATTGTGGGCATAGAATTCTGAATTCATTCAGGAAGCTGCCAGACTTTTTAAATGGTGTCTACTCACAGTATTATTTAAGGAATGCCAGTGTGGTGCTGGAGTCACTTGCTGAATTCCACATAAGGCATCAATAACGCATATCTTGATAAACTGTAAAATCAGAGTATCAAACCACAAATTATATAGGGGAGAGAATCATATCTTCAGTGTACTATCTTTCATACTTCTAATGGATGTATTTAGAAAAATGACTTTTAGGAATAAAAAGAAACCAGAGATTATTTGTTAGTGTCCACACATGTTTAAAATTATTTTGGACATTTGATCCATCAATAAATGGTATCTTTGGAAGTTTTTGGTTTTGCTTCTCCTATCTAGTCTTCTCAAGGTGGTTGTGATATAATCCCGGTAGGGGTTTGTGCTGTGAGTCGCTGAGACTCCTAAACACCTAATTCGGTAACTCCTCCCTAAGCCTTTTTTCTCTAGCACTTTCTTCTTACTAGATTTTTGTCTTTGTTAACTGTTGATCGTAAATATGCCTTGTTGTTTGGAGTAAATTTCAAGTTCCTTAAAGAAGATTTTTCTACTTCATACATGTTTGTATTTTTCTCTAATGCATTTGTTGAATATTTACAGAGTAGCTTTTAATTTGATTACACGCATGTTTTGGATATTCATGTGGATTTTGTGTGTAGAGATGGGGGAAATTTGCACTTTTAAATTCATGTCCAAAGAGCATCCAGTTCCATATAATTTCTTAATACATTAGTTTTCAATCCCTGCTGTAACAATTCACCACAAACTTAGTAGCTTAAAATAACACAAATTTATTAGCCTCTGTTTCTATGGAACAGAAATCTGGCATGTGTCTTGCTGCACTACAGTCCATGTGTTGGAAGGCTTGCTTTCCTTTCTATAGGATTTAGAAAAAAAATCTCTTTCTTTGTCTTTCCTGGTTCCTCTGGCTTTGCACATTCCTTGACTTGGGACACCGTTCTTCAACTTTTAAGGAATGTTGCCTCTCTGTTCTTTCTTTCATGGTCACCTCTCCCTCTCGCTCCATGTTGTGTCTCTCCCACTTTTATGGACCTTTGTGGCTACATTCTGCAGTTCTGATAATCCAGGAAAATTTCCCTATTTTAAGGTCAGCTGATAACAACCTTAATTCATTTTGCCACAAACCCTAATATTTCTACACGATTTTGGGATTAGGTGTGGACATCTTGGGAGAGTAGGGTTCAGGTCATCATTCTGCCTGCCACACCTACTTCCTATAAAACCCATCTCAGGAATTTAAGATTGAAAAATTTAGTTTGGACATTTACATGCTGATTAAAAAATAAGAATTGCATGCTATTTGAAAACTCAAGTTAATTTTATTTAAGTTTGTTTATTCTTTTTGAGAGAGAGAGGGAGAGAGAGAGCAAGAGGGGAGGGGAAGAGAGAGAGAATCCCAAGCAGGATCTCCACCCTTCTGCACAGGGGTCAAACTCACAAAAAAATGAGCTGAAATCAAAGGCTGGATGCTTAACCGACTGAGCCATCTAGGTGCCCCTCAAGTTAATTTTGGAAAAATGTTCCTCATTGTAAAGTGAAGAACTGCCTGTTTTTCACAGGGCACAGAGAACACATTATTTTTATCATAATCATCATTTTGGTAAGCTATGTTCACAGTCATGATTTTGTTTTGGCATATCTAGTTACTCATTCATATATAACCAGATGTCAGTAGTATGTCATTTTTGATGTCATTTTCTAATTATTCTTTCCCTGTTTTCCTTCACTTGTCTTTTATTAATTAGTTCATTTAGCAACTATTTTATTATACCCACCATGTGCAGGGCATTGTAGTAGCCTCAATTAAACATAGATTTTACCTTTTTATTTTTTTTTAACAGTTTGGCAAGGGAGATTACGTGTATGTGTGTATATGTGTGTGTTTGTGTATGTATATACATATGTATGCATATATATAATTATAATACAAGATACACATGACTGTATCAAGACTTTTTTTTTAATAGAATTAGAAGATGGGTTAAGGGAGTACTGTGCATGTGTGGAGGTGAGGGTGTGTGTGTGTGTGTGTGTGTGTGTGTATGTGGAGGTGAGGGTACTTCAGGACTGAATACGGTATGAATGTAGAAAAGACAATAGGGCTGTGTGAGTAATGCAGCAAAGGTCAGTTATTCTGGCACTAGTACTACTCTGAGCTGTGAGGGGAAAAGCTTTGGGTGTGTGGGCAACTGTGAAGAGTTAGTTTAGTTTGATAGGACCTTCAGATTTGTGAAAGGTTGGTAAATTTGGTAAAGGGAGAAACACAGGTAGTTTGAGCCTGTATTCTTAGAAATCATTATAGTTTCATTACTCTACAAAACAAAAATAACGAAGTGAAAAATTAATAAATTCCTGATACAAGATGAATTGTGTCTTAACTCAAAATATTTCAGAGGATTTGATGGTCACCTAAGAGGAGACTGAAGTTCAGAAGTCTGATTAGTAAATAACTCATGTAACCCAGCTGTCAGCTAGAATGGTTAAAAGAAACATAAATAACCAAGTCTTTTGGCCTCAGGCAATTTTAATAAGAGAAATTTCTGTTTATATGGAAAAATCCTCTACCTGTGTTGTTCTTATTCAGTTCGTAGTATTAATAGTAAATACTTTTGTTAGGGATGATCTTAAATTGCCATTTTTTTGTTTGTTTTTGGCCAGTCAACCAAGTTTTTGTCCAAAGGTACACAGTGAGTGCAAAACTGCTTCTTTGATCTAACTACTTTGATATATAACCTTCTCTAACAATATTTTTAACTAATGACACCTTTGGGGGAGTCTTTCCCCATGAATACATAGAGCATGATATAGGCTGAATTATAACTTAGACTTGACTTTGGGCTTGAAGACAATATACTGATGCTATAATTTTGAGATTGTGAGCACCAGCCACTCTTTTTTCTTAATTTTAATATCAGGACACTAATTTGTTATAACACTGTTATAGTCAATTACATTTTGATACGGAAGATCTATATAGACTTTGTCCACAAGATTGTATAATCATGATTTTCTAACAAGGAAGATAATTTACTTGGCCTTCATTGGGGGTGTTTCTTGTACCGAAGTGTTTGTCTTGGGAGAGGCTGTGCGTGGACAAAACGATCAGAATAACCAAGTGAGCCTGTGGTTTCTGGACTGCAGGTGCTACAGGCCAAAGGCAATGGACGCTTCGGTTCCTAAAGAATCCCTTCATAAGCTTTTTATCTGCAAAGTATATCATTCTGTGTCTTGAGTGCCTTTTCAAGTTTTCTTCCACCTCAGAAAAGTTACTTTGTCATTGTTTTAGAGATACTTTGGTTTTTGTTATTAAAACTGTAATCATGTTGATTAAATCTTGCAAGCACTTTCATTAAAGTCCCCTGGATTTCATTTCTTTGTCTTGCCTTTTAGTAGTAATATGATAATTTATTTTATCCCCGAATGAAGTGTTAAAATATGTTTGGCTTTGCCTGAATTTCTGACGTTTAATTCCCTAAATCTGAAATGTAACTGATCACATTTACCCAGGTGAGAAAGCTGTTCCTTTGGTATAGGTGGAGTTTTTCTCTCTCAGTTATATAGCTAATCAAATAAACATTCAGTAGTGCTTGATGTGAATATGTAACTCAGAAGAGGAAAGAGGAAAATTGCTTTCAAGATGCAGAGAATGTAGCATAAAACTGAGTATAAGGGAAGTTACTGAGAAATAAAACTGAAGATTAGCTTTTTCAATGGATTCTTTCCAATAGTTTATTAATAGATTTATCTTGAATGCAAGAAGCACATTTAGTGAAGGTATTTCCTTATGGTTTTAATTTTTAGAACCTAATAAAGCATCTTCCGGATCAAGAACAATTAAGTTCACTGTCTCAGTTCAAGAGTGACTATAACAACTTATGTGAACCCGAGCAGTTTGCTGTTGTGGTGAGTACCGTCTCTCGGCATTAACTCTCCTGTGCGGCCATCTGTATACCGTGCGACGCAAGAAAGAAAATGTCAGGCCTTTTCACATCAGGGTTGTCCCACAAACCTTTAAAGTTCATCTTGCCTTTTTTTTTTTTTTTTTTTTTNTTTTTTTTTTTTTTTTTTTTAACCTAAGGATATTAGGGAAAATTATCTTGATTTCAAATATGTATATTGAAACTGTAGCCATAAATGAAGTCTAAGGAGTTTTTTAAAAGTATAAACATGATTTGTTGTTGTTATTCCTGATTTCATGTCAAAATGTAGGAAGAAAACTGCGCTCCCATGACTGACGAGTGTATTTATGGTTAATGCTGGAGATTTTGTACACTAATATATTGCAAAAATGGCATCAGTTTCTTGTAATCGCTCACCTCCTTTCATCTCCTATGTTAGATTCTGAAATTAGAAGTACAGTCTCCTCCTTGGCAATGAGGGTGAAAAAGGCATACCTTTAAAAAAATACACATTGATAATCATCTTGTTCCAGCCTCCATTTTATTTCTAGAAGCTGGGGGTCTCAAGAGGTGAAGATACCTGCCAGTGCTATATATCAGCTGTGTTGCAAACCTAAAATTAAGATTTTATCAAACTTGCTTTCTCCTGTTCTTTTCTCTTATCATTACATCATAATTTTGAAGTTGATTACATTCAGTCATCATGACGATACTCTAGTGTTTTGATTTCTTTGTATGTAAGATTATATTTTTTCCTGTGTCGTCTGCAGTTCTATTCCTAACCACCAGGGACATGATGGAATTGCATTTGATATAACTGTGAAGACGTGCGTTGGCTAACTAAAGGACTGTGGCTCCATATCCATATTTTGCCTATTATTGGCATTTGCTCTTAAACTACTTAAACTGCTGCCATTTCTTCATAAACCCGTTCTCCTCAGCCCCCCACAATACCTTTTGGCTCCCTGAGTTCACAAAACTCTGATTAGAAGACATAAGGGGAAGAAAAAAGCAGGGGTTTCCTATCCATAGTCTTATAATTTTTATTGTAATACTTTTTAACTTATTTTCTTAAAAAATTGTTTTTACCCAGTTCTCTAGGATACCATTTTCTCCTCTCTTTTTATCTTGTTTCTGTATTTCCTTGTTTGCTTTATGTTCTATTACCTGTTCATTTTGTCTTTCTTTTGCTTCCTATTTAATGCTCCTCCTGCAATGTCTTCCACTGGGAATAAGTAAGTAAGGGAAGAATTTCCATTACATTTTTAACCACAGACTACGCAGAAGTGGGTTCTTTTTCCCCATCTTTTTTGACTTTTAAGTAAAATTACATAATGTAAAACAAGAATTTAAAAATACATACCATTCACATTAAATCTGAAACACATATAAGCTTATATGAAAACGTCTATGTAGCAGGTAACTTTTTACATTGCACATCATCACAGGAAAAAATGTAAAACTCTTCCCATGTTTTAGTGATTTTCATAGAATGAGCTTAAATTTACAGTTATTTTTGGTGTAATTAAAATAGCCAGGTTATGGGGCACCTGGATGGCTTAGTCGGTTAAGCGTCCGACTTTCACTTAGGTCATGATCTGGCGGTTCGTGGTTCGGGCCCCGTGTCGGGCTCAGTGCTGACTGCCAGCTCAGAGCCTGGAGCCTGTTTCGGTCTGTGACTCCATCTCTCTCTGACCCTCCCCTGCTCACGCTCCCTCTCTCTCTCTCCCAGAAAAAAAAATTAAAAAAAAAAAAAAAACATTAAAAAAAAAAAGCCAGGTTATGCCCTCCTTTGAAAATATGGAGTTCAACTTCAAAGAGCCATGATTTATAAGCAGTGTTCTTGTAGCGGCCAAAGATTCAAAGCAATTATATTTCCATGTACTGGAGATTATGGTTTTGATTTTAAGACAGGGATAGACCACTTCCATTTAGGACATGTCAACTCAGACTTGACCTTGAATCTACACTTTGCATGCCCCGTCATCATACCTGACTGCAGATGGAATTTAAATGTTGAAAGAGTAATGGTAGTGAAAAACATCTGCTAAGGACAGTATGAACAGTGTTTTATCATATGTTGGTTGTGAATGTTCTTGAACACATTGTTGTATGCTCTCGTTTTTGTGGCACTAATGTTTTAAGACATAATTGCTTTGGTGAAGAAAGGAGAAAGAAAGTTGACAGGAAAAAACAGTCATATATGGTAATGTTTTTTAACTCTACCTTCTTCCATTTCAGCTTTTCACCATTCCTAATCTGTCTCCCTCTACTTCTTAGACACTTCCTCCTGCCCAACGGGGTAGAAACCTGCTTAAAGTTGCAAACGATACTAAAAAACATGATGGACAAAAATTGTAGAACAGTGGAATGCCTGCAAATTTTGGTTCTTTCTGGTTTAAAAGCTCAATATTAAGATTGCTAGTTCTTTAAAGATAGATAGATTTTCAATTTATCAAGATTACATAAGTGATAGGATAGTTCGGTGGTTTTAGGAAATTGATTATAATTGTCATGTTTATTTCTATGATTCCCACCATACTCAGTTTTATCTTTAAAGTAATAAACATGTTTGTAGCGAAGATGGGCTGTTAACTCAAAGTAAGCTAAACTGAGATTCCTACGTGACTTTGATCTCATAGGAAAGCATTTACTTACTGACTAAACTTAGAATTAAACAGCAATCATTTCCACCTAAAAATCATCACCGTATCAAAAACAAGGGTAGTCAAAGGTTAGGATAACCTTTGCACCCGTCAGTAGGGCCAATGCTTGACTTTTCATTTGTTTTCACCCAAGACAGGCTTACTTTTAGCTCTGTATCATCTTCAGGTTCTGTAGCCTGATATGGTGATTTCTATATTGTTTTCCATTTAATAAAAATCAGTTAAAACTCAACAGTTACATTACTTGCCAGTTTAACTTTTCCTTTTATGCAGTTATGTAAATGTATTAATTTGATCTGTGTGAATTTTAGATTTCTCAGAAAGGTGTGTTCCATTTCAACAAACATCACAATTTGATACTATAAAATCACTATAGTTGTTCGCATTATACAGTCAGCATTAATTCCACTCAAGAATTGAGTAAATCAATAAGCAAAAAGCAGCTCCACTGGGACATTGGCATTTGCTTACATATTTACTCTTTGGAAGAAAGGCAATGTGCAAATGTAACGTATCCAGAATGCCTGGTAACTGGTGTCAATTAAAGACCGAGTAGAATATATAAGATATAACATAAATTAGAAATATCTTTTACTTTTGTCATGTAATAGTTAGATACAACTTTTCAGGACTCTATGTGCTATGTAGTGTATGGTACACAAATAGGCTATTGAGAAATACTGTCAACATTCATGAAATTGTACGTCCTTGAAGCTTTTTTTCAATCGCTAAACCATGTTTGTATTATCTTCAGGTTTCCTGTAATATAGTGTTTCATATGCACTTTATTTTATTTCTCCCTTGGAATTGGAAGCAAACATTTTTAATGCAGATACTATCTCGTTTCCTAAAATTTTTTTTAAATGAATGAATACTAGATCCAGGTCTTTTTATGCTACTAAGTGTTTAGTCCTTCATCTGTTACTTTTAATAATTCACAGTCTTCCTGAACTAATTCTCTTTGCAATCCTTATGACTTGGATATTGGCCAGTTTGAGCAGGACAGTTCTTAGGTGTTCGACAGCTGATGTCTGTGCACTGTAGTCTAGTTATGATCATGACATTGGTGGTGGTTGGTGGTCTGGTACCTTTTGGAATTGATCTCTGGTGCTGTGAATTTAGGGCCTAATAGTTTAATGGTACAATTGACTTTTTTTTTTTTTGTAGCTGATTATAATATACTTCTATGTTCTTTGTTTCCTGGGAGATTTTGATATATGAAAAATAATACCCCACCCCAAATCTGAAAAAGTTCTCATTTAATGCTGAGAGACTGAAGATTCTAGTCAAATGGTATTTTAAAGGAATTCTCTGGGAGGTAGTCTATTTCTGTGTCTTTCTGTGTGACTTGAAATGAATCAGACAGTTGGCATGCTGATTTTATTTGTTGGTTTAGGTTCTGGGCAGAGGACACGGAGTACTGACTGATGTGCTAATTTGAAATATTCTTTTCCCTGGATGGTTCAGGATAAAACTCTTATTGTTGCTGAGAAATTGGTTCTTATTTGGCGTGCCCTCTCCTTATGCTTTCTTCAGCTTAGTTTTCTGTCAATAAGAAGTGAAAATATATCTCCTAGAAACTCTCACTCATCAGACCAACTGCCTGTCTCTTTTCTTGGATTCGTTTCTTCCCCGCTTAGCGCTAACACCTCCTCACCCACCCTCCCCAAATATGGCCTACTTACCAAAGGTTGGTTCCCATTGAGTAGAACTTGAGTTTAGTTGTATGACTTTTTTTTTTTTTTTTTTGCAGTTTTTTTGATCAGTAAACCATTAGGTAAATTCTCTGTTCTCAACAGTATCATGGTTTAACTGTGTGAGAAATAAGATATGTGAATATTCAATGGGATCAGAAGATTAGCTGAAGGTTGGAAAAATGCCTAAAGATTTGCATTTGAAACTTGGTGCAGTAGACTTCTTTGATTAAAAATTCTAAGATTTCGAGTATATGTCTCCATATTATTTAATTCCGTTAAGCTTCCTGTTCTTCAGAGGGATCAAAACATTTATAGGAAGGTTGAATTGAACAAATGTCGTGTTTGTGTACTGTATTTTGAACTGCCACCATTTGGTGTCACTCTAGGGCAGAGCTTTTAAACTCTTTGCAGTAGAGGCCTCCATTTTTTTTTTTATCAAAAAAATGTTGTAGGAAGTTTATGCATATTTCCCTGCATTAAAAATGCCTTGTTTAAAATATACCCTAATATTCTTGTTGTAAAACATTCAAGTAACATATAAAAATAGTGACTACAGTGTGGAAGTTCCATGTATCTCACTAACTCACTGCATTCCCTACAAATTGCTTTTAACTTTTTGTTGGATTTCCAGTCCCTTTTCTGTGTATTTACAAACATATGCATGTTCATATGAACATTTAGGAAAAAAAAAAAGACTACTCTGAAACTTTTTCATTATAAAAAATATAATATGGAGATCTTCATTTTCATGATGTACTGGTTTTAAATTCTTATGTGGTATTTCATGGTCTCTAACTAGGACTTTTTCTTTTTAACTATTCCCTTAAAGAATGATGGCTAGTTGAAGGGTTTTAAAATAATAATTTTGCATACATTTTTGTGTACATATTTCAGTATACTATTCAGAAATATTATCTCAGTATCCATTAAATTGTATGTCCCCAGGGTTTTTGAAAGAGTAATTCTGCTTACATCTTTATGCATTTGAAGGCAGTGTTTTATAGACGTTGTGACCATGAACTCTGGGTTTAAATCCTAGGTCAACCCTATTAGCTGTATGTTCTTGGGTAGTTATTTATTTTTCTGTATCTCAATTTCTTCATTTATGAAATGGGGCTCTCTAAGTTTCCTGTTGCTGCTGTAACAAATTACCATAAACTTAGTAGCTTCAAACAACGGAAGTTGTTTTTTATGCTTTAGTTCTGGAGGTCAGAAGTCAAAAATGGGTTATCAGGGCTACATTCCTTGTGAAGGCAGGGGATTTGTTTCCTTCCTCCAAACTTCTAGAGGCTGCTCACATTCTTTGTCTCGTGGTCCCTCGTCATTGTGGCTTTTGTCATCACATGTTCTCTGACCCTCTCCTCTCTTTTTATAAGGGCCCTGTGATATTGGGCCTACTTAGATAATACAGGAAAACCTCCCATATAAAGAGTCTTAATCACATCTGCAAAGTTCCTTTGCCACATAAAACAATCTATTGAAAAGTGTTGGGGTTTGGTACATGGTTATCCTTGAGGGATCATTATTCTGCTAATCAGAGGGACAGTGATAGTGCCTACCTCCATTGTGTTGTCCCGAGTAAAAAAATATAGTGAATGTGTGTAAATCGTCTTGTAATACTAACTCTTTATAAAGGTTAACTTCATTATTAATATCTTTAGAAAAGAGTCCCAGAATTTTCAATTCGTAAGTAAAAGATATTTTTAATCTTGATATTTATTGCCAAATTACCTTTCCAAGAGGTGTGTCAGTGTATATTTTTATGAACAATATATATATACAGGTTTTTTCCTGTACAGTCACCGATACTTAATGTTCTCCATTTCCACTTGTTATATATAGGTTTTACTTTATATTTCTTGGTTTTGAGATGAGATTGAAACAGAACAGAAAGAAGGGGAAATATATAATAAGAACAATGAAAAATGTGCAAAGTTTGAGAAACTAAAAAATATATTGTTTTAATTATTAAACAGTAATTCTTTAATTTATTCATTTAATTCTCTACGTAATAGAGACCTTCCTCTTTATTTTTCCTTTTGCTTGTTTTGTTTCTTAAATTCCACACACGAGTAAGATCATATGGAATTTGTCTTCCTCTGACATCTTTTGCTTGGCATAATGCTCTCTCGTTCTATCCATGTCGTTCAAATGGAGAAATCCCATTCCTTTTTATGGCTGAGTAATATTCCATTGTGTGGAATACATACCACCTCTTCTTTATCCATTCATCAGTTGATGGATACTTAGGTTGTTTCCAGAATTTGGCTATTGTAGATGATGTTGCTGTAAGTATCAGGGTTCATGTATGCCTTTGATACTTCAAATATTTTTGTATTCTTTGTATAAATATCAGTGCAATTGCTGGATCATAGTTCTATTTTTAACTTTTTGAGGAACCTCCATACTGATTTCCAAAGTGGCTGCAGCAGTTAGCATTCCCACCAAGAGTGCAAGAGGGTTCCCTTCTCTTCGCATCATCTCCAACACTTGGTGTTTCTGGTGTTGTTGATTTGAGCCATTCTGACAGGTGTGAGGTGATATCTCAATGTAGTTTAGATTTGCATTTCTCTGATGATGAGCAGTGTTGAACATCTTCCCTTGTGTCTGTTGGGCATCCATATGTCGTCTTGGGAAAAATGTTTATTCATGTCTTCTGCCCATTTTTTGATTCAATTATTCATTTTTGGGTGTTGAGTTTTATAAGTTCTTTATATATTTTGGATACTAACCCTTCATCAAATATGTCATTTGTAATTCTCTTCTCTCCATAGGTTTACCTTTTAGTTTTCTTGATGATTTCCTTTGCTTTGAAAAAACTTTTTAGTTTGAGCCAGTCTCATTTGTTTGTTTATTTTTGCTTTTGTGTGTCTTGCCTCAGAAGACATAAAATCACTTCTTAAAATGAGGATGTGAAGTATTTTTATGATAATTATTTTAGTTTTTGTTAAAAGGAATCTCTCGATAATGACCTTTCTGTGGTTAATTTAAAAGCAAACCAAGTAACTTATGAGCATAAAAACCTGAATTCACTCTTTTTTTTTTTTTTTAATGTAGAACTTAACTACCCTGTGTAATTCTGCCACTTAACTTGTTCACTTGTCACAATACACGGCTGTTCTCCTGATATCACACCTACTCTGGACATTTTCTTGATGCTCTTTAAGCTCAGAAGGCAATTTTCTTTTTAAGTTCATTGAATATTCAGGTTACCCTGTACAGTATTTCTTAGGTATTTAGTGGTTTTATTTTTTAAAAGGCGTTGAGGAAATTATGATTTGGTGTAAAATTCTTGGCTTATTGAGGGGCACTTGGATGGCTCATTGATTCTGGCTCAGGTTGTGATCTCACCGTGGGTGAGATTGAGTCCTGCTTGAGGCTGTCAGTGTGGAACCTGTTTGGGATTCATTCTCTCTCCCCCCACCCCCCCACTTCTCTCTTCCTCTCTCTCTAAAAAAAAAAAAAAAAAATTAATAATCATGGCTTTTGAAACATCCTTACCAAGATAGATAAGAAACCTGAAAGAGTATCTCTACTGAGCTATTGCTTTTCCAGACTAAACATCTTCAGGTCTGTCTTTCATTTTTTAGGTGTTGATTATTCAAGCACTTTGCAAATGTCCTGACACAGGGTCAGTCCTATTTCACAGACTTCTCACTTTATTTAAAACATAATAAAAGACATGAAGTTAGTATGATACAATTTCTTTTTTATTGTGGTTTCTTGTAATTACTTCTCCCTTTTCTCTTTGATAATTCATCTTCAATCTAGTCTGTCAATGAGAGAAATCTTGCCAGTCTCTCCTCCTGGAAGACAGAGTTCTATTTTGTCGTCTGCTTTTGGTGCCTGTCCTGGAGTCCAAGTTCTCTCAAATTTCACGATGCTTTAGACAGCACTTTGGCAAACTCCTCCACAAATCATTCACTACCCAGGGAGGACATTTGTTTAGAGTAATAAGTGATTATAACTAGATTCATAGCTATTTAAAACGTAGAGGTCTGCTTCTCCTAAGATCCTAAGCATTCAGCTGTTGTTCAGTTATTCTTGTCACTCTGCTTTGCAACCTTCTTGACATGCTCCTACCAAGATCCAGGACTTAATATAGGCTCGCTAGCGCAGATGGTTTTTCTTTCACCTAGTTCAGGGCTTATTAAGTTAGCTTGCTTTCAGTCCTCATTGATTTGCAGCTAAAATTCTGCAGACATTTAGTACTTCTGTCATTTTTCTCGCGCTCTGGTTTCTCTCTTCCATCACCTTCGGCACCATGAGACAGAATAGTCACAATGCCATTTGAAGTTTTAATTAAACAGAAAGCAGTTTTGTTGGTTTGAGTAGTTGAAATCAGTTGCCAGCTGGAAGGGATTTTTACCTTGTCCACTCTGGTATAATATTTTCTCTGAAGATCTTTTTCCTCACACAGTATTTTTTGTAGTTCTTCCTACACATGACACAATGAGTTAGACATTGACAAAACTTTTAAAAGGCCATTTACATCTTCTTTTTACAAGTTTAACAGGAAGTACAAAATAATGTGTAACAGATATACCAATTTAGCCAAATATACTGAAATATACAGAAAATTAGAGGCTTTCTTATGGTTGAACTTTACATGGCTTCACTGCCAATGGATTGAGTATATTTAAGAACCTTTCTAATACTGATCTGAGCTCACGTTAGATTCTTAACAAAATAGCTCAAGGTAGCAGTTTTTCCATTAGTGTAGGCCTTGGCCTTTTGATGTTATGGGGGCTTAGATTGCCAGAAACTTTATGGAAGAATCGAGACCTTGAGATTATTTTAGTAACTGTACCACCATCTGATTTTTTTTTTTTAATTTTAAGACCTTGTCTCCTGGGGTTCAGAAATGATCCAATCATTTGTTCATTTATTTGACAAATATTTATTGAACATCTACTATGCACTGAACATTGCTCTAGGCCCTGAGTTACTTGCATTGAATGTGTCTTTTATTCCTTGTTGGTCTTACGTTTCATCTAAGGACAGGAACAATATACAGATGAACAAAAACATAACCTAGTATCAAGTAATAAATACTCCTCAGGAAGTGTTAGCATGAAGACCCAGGTGCAAGTGTGTGTGTGGGGGGGGGGGGGGGGGGGGGGGGGGGGGGGGGGGGGGGGGGGGGGGGGGAGGGAGATAACCAGGCTAGGGAACACATCTCTGAAGAGATAATATTTAGCCGGAGGGAGAGAGGGAGGGAGATAACCAGGCTAGGGAACACATTTCTGAAGAGATAATATTTAGCCTGAGCTTAAGTGACTGAAGTCAGCTGTGTAGCTGTCTTTGGACAAAGCATGTTATAGACAGAGGAAACCACAAGCTCCAAGGCTTTGAGAGACAAGTGAGCTTGGCACAGCAAAGGCCAGTGGCTGTGGCAGAGCAAATACGGAGGAGCGGTAGGGGGTAAAGTTACACCACTGGGACCGTGGAGCCATGGCGTGAGGTCCATGCACTTTATTGTGTGAAAGCCATCAGAGAGATTTAAATAGGTGAAATGATCAGGCTGATGCTTTAGGACTATTACTGGGGCATCTATGTGGGGGCACATATGGTGGGGAAGGGTCAAAATGGAAGTCAATGGCCAGGTAACATGCTATCTTAATGATCTAATTATTAAGATGAGAATTAGTGCTGGCTTGACAGGCTTGATGGTGCTGTCACTGGTGAGCAGAGCTCAGATTCTGGCTCTGTTTGGAAAGTAGGGAAAATGGGATTTCTGATAGGTTGGATTTGGGATAAGAGAGAAATCAGGCTGACTGCAAAGTTCGTGCCCTGTGTAATGAGGAAGATAAGTCTTTCCATTCACAGAGATGAGGAACAGACTGGGAAGGGCATCGCCTAACATGTCTGTAGAAATCCCAATGGACACATGAAGTATGTGGTAGGGATATAAGCTGGGAGTTCAGGGCTGGAGGGATAAATTTGGGTGCCATTATATTTAAAGCCCTCATTCTGGATGAGCTTACCTAAGGACTGAATTAGAAATGCATCACAGGAGGGGCGCCTGGGTGGCTCAGTTGTTGGTTAAGCATCCGACTTCGGCTCAGGTCGTGATCTCACGGTTTGTGGGTTCGAGCCCCGCATCGGGCTCTGTGCTGACAGCTCAGAGCCTGGAGCCTGCTTCAGATTCTGTGTCTCCCTTTCTCTCTGACCCTCCCCTGATCATGCTGTCTCTCTCTCTCTCAGAAAAAAATAAAACATTTAAAAAAAGATTAAAAAAAAAAAAAAAAGAAATGCATCACAGGAGGCAGCAGAGGAAGAGGCAAAATATGCAAACTGCCCTGTGTTTTCTCATTCTTGTCCCTAGAGAGGGACTCACCATCAGCAAAGATTTGTTTATTTTGCAGCTCTCACCTCTCTGAGGAAAATTGTCACCCCCAGTCTAGGGAATTGTACCAGGTGACATTATAAGATGATACTATTGCAGTTTGTTTCAAAAACTAAGCATGAGCCAGGGTGAGAAGGCTATTTGGCATTTGTAGAATATAATTCATCAGGGACCTTTGGAAAGAAGCTAGTGGTCATGAGAATATGTGTCTGTGGAAAGAAAGAAAAAAGCTTTGCCTCCAAACTTTGCTCTCACATGAGAGAAAATGGAATAATACCTAATACATCATAATACTAAATGTATAGTGCCTATATAATAAACTAAGATAATGTTAAAATGCCAGAATTATGTTGGCATTTGCCATGATAAACTAACTCTCTAATTTAATCAAGGCATTGTGTCCATTTACTTCCAATCGGCATAAAAATAGTAATAGCAAATCCTGCCACTAAGGGGAAAAATCACTCACATACCACCAATTGTATTCTCTGTAGAGTGGGTGGATAAGTAGAATTGAGCTCTAAACGAATTCTTTTATGAGCTTTTGTTACCCTTTTCCCTTGAAATTAGTAGAATGTCAGCTGTATTAAATAACTTTGCAATTCCTTAATTTATTAGAACTAATGAAAACACAGCATGATCAGAATAATAAGCTCTTTCACAGAGTTGCTCACTCTGGTAAGTTTCTCACAAATTTTGACTTTTCAACCGTGGTTTATCTTCATCTTTCCCATTTAATTCATTTGATGGCAAAAGGTACAATGTTTGCTTGTGTTGTATATAACAGGCATGTAAAATGTGTGAAAGATTTGATACTAAGAAATAATATCTATCTCAATTCATTTTCAACCAGTCTATTTTTAACACAACAGCCGGTGATGTAAGTCAGATAATAACTCTCTCTACCTATAACCCTATAATGATTTCCCACCTCAGAGAAAAAAAAATCCCAAATCCTTGCAGGGGTTGACAGAGCTCTACAGAATCTATCATTGCCTTGGTGTTCTAGCCTCATCTTCTGCTGTGTACCCGCCCCAGGAGTAGTCTGCTTTAACCACACGGCATCTATACTGAAATGCCAGCCACATTCTTGTGGGTTTTATATTTGCTCTTTATGCGCCTTGGACCTTGCTTTCACCAGACATCCAGATGACTCGCTCCTTCACGTCCTTTTTGGTCTTTGTTCATATGTCAACTTATGGAAGTCTTCTCTGAGCACCTGGTTCACAACTGCATGCCCACTAGCCCACAGCACTTCTTTTCCTCATCCCTGTTTTAGTTTTTTCCCAAGTATCTATCATCTCATTATATTCTGTCTATCCATTAACCTATTAGCCTACCATAAGAATATCTGTCATGTCAGCAATCATTCTCTCAGGTATCTCTTGGTGAATTCCTTATGCCTTATACACTACTTGGCATATCATAAACACTCAAATATCTGATGAAAGAATGAATAAGTTTTCTGGAAGTTACTTTATGATTTATTTAAAATACTGAAATGCTAAAGGTATCTAGCTCTGGGCTTACTGGGGCTTGCCACGCAACATGTTCCTAGTACGGACACATGAACCTGGGTTAAAACAACTTGGTCTTGGGGGCACCTGGGTGGCTCAGTCGGTTAGGCATCCAACTTCGGCTCAGGTCATGATCTCACAGTTCGTGAGTTCATGCCCCGTGTCGGGCTCTGTGCTGACAGCCAGCTCAGAGCCTGGAGCCTGTTTCGGATTCTGTATCTCCCTCTCACTCTGACCCTCCCTTGCTCATGCTGTCTCTCTCCCTCTCTCAGAAATAAATAAAAAAGATTAAAAAAAAAAAACAAAACAACTTGGTCTTGGAATTCCAAATTCCTTCAAATATCCTTCATTGCATTCTAGCCCACTTAGATCTGGGGTTGAGTACTTAAATCACCATGTACTAGGTATGAAACTTTCACTAAGTCTCTTAACACCCCTCAATTTCAATTTCTTTATTTATAAAATGTATGCGAACTTGGAACCTATCTCATCACGTGATGGTAGAATTTAAAGGAGAGCATTTGTGTGTGGTCAGTAGTGAATCAGTACCCAATAATTATGTTAGCTGCTATCATCCTCATCATACTTGTATTTTAAATGTTTTTCTTCTTTTGTGTTGAGATCGAGTTCAAGACCCACTTTCTTGCTTTGAGTCATTTTGTAATTTACATTTAGAATGATTGCTCTCTCTGTTCTCTGATCTTCTAGCATGTTTTATGTATGTGTCTTTCCTTCCATTCCCTCTTAAGAGTTAGTCTCAGAGTATGCACAACCTCATATTTCCAAATCCAACGTAAGTCCTTTCATGTCTCATCTGCATGCTCTTGACATGTGGTCAGCATTTCACCCCGTTAGCTTTATCTACTTGTCATTCTAGCCTGTGGCTCCTTTGCTCTGCGTGTCTGACTCTTTCCCGGATTCTCTTCCCATTTCTTCTGATACTTAAATCATGGTCTCACTCAGATTCTGTCCTCTGCTCTTTTTTCATACCCTCCTCTTCCTCAATGATTTTTTTTCCGCCCCACAATTATGTATTAATTTTTTTTGAACCATTTTTAGGTATGTTAGGCTTTTTGTACTTTGTATATTTTTAAAATATACACGATTGAGCATTGCACAAAGCATAAAGGGGATGAGTTGGGGGGGTGATAGAAAAGTTAAGTACTGATTGAGGAACGTTTTAGGTACGATCAATTATCATGACTCCCAGATCTTGTGTTGAAATGTGGTATCAGAGTAGTTATGGTCTGTTTATGGGAAAAACCTTCAAGAGTACAATTCAAGTTACTGAAAACCTGATTCGGAGACGTTTCACTTCTGATATTAGTTGTACATGTTAGAGCCAGAAATGTGAACTAAGTAGACCTGACTGAATCTATCCATCTGAAGACCTTCGCCTTAGAAATCCCCTCAAATTAAAATCTTCCAGTTGCAGATAGTAACAACTTGATGGTTATTATAAAAAGTGTGCTCAAGGGCAAAGAAAAAATAAAGATGGCCGAACTGAATTTAACTCTATGAAATAGAACAAGACAGCAGTTAGACTTCTGCTTGTAAGTCATCTCATGCAACGGGGTAGCTAGGGATTAGAGTCTGATTCGATGATAGTTTAGTTTGATTATTTTTTAAATACAATATCTGAGAATTGTTACATTTAGAAAGTTAGGGTTTGGCTGATAGGAGCCAGGAGAGTAATTTTGGAGTCTTAGGTTAATGATGTAAGTATTCCATCAAATGAGCAACCGTTGACCTGCAAAGTAACTACATGACAGTTACCTTACTTGACTTTTGTATAGTGATAAACATTTCACAAATTATGTTTATATACATTTGCCTGATAATATCACTCACAGCAGTCCTTTTAGGGTTGCAAGAACTGAAACTCAGAGAGAGTAAGTGACTTAACACCCATACCTTAGAAACAGAAGGTTTCATATTCAGGATTTCTGTATTATATTTTGTTTCCACCGTATTATACTGTTTCTAGGTATAAGGCTCTTGATTTGTTAGGCGAGAAGCAGATGTATACAGCAGGTGGGCGAAAGGCGAACAAAGGGAAAAATTTTTAAAGCTAGGCTTTAGCCTACATTGCATTTTTACTTAGGGCAAGTCCCATCCTTACTTTTCTTTGCAGAAACCAAATACCATTTTTTACCTTCAGAAACTCAGGACCCAAATGGGAGGGAAATCCTCTGTCCTTCCTTGGAGAGACTGATGAGTGTATGTTTCTGGAATGTGAACTGCCTCAGTGGTCTCATTACATTACTCTGTGGCCTGACCACTGACTTCATCGAGAAGCCTTGCTCTCATTTTCTGTCCCTTGGTTGGCAGAAAAGTGGCATTGTGATACTAAGGGTGAGGGCCATTGAAAACTTTTCTGGGATATCCAGAATCATTGTATAGTTTCATTTAACCTAATTTGCATGATGGCTCCTGAAACAAGGTGATGGTGTTTGGTCCTATATTTTTTTGTTTCGTTATAGGACTTGTCTGAGTTTTGTTTTGTTTTGTCTTTTCCTTTTCCTTCTTTGCTTATATTTTCATTTTGTATTGAATTGTATGTTTCATTAAACACCCTTATCTTCCATACCAGACGTGGCCTTTTTAAAAGGATAAATGTGTTTGTTTTCTTCCCTCTCACATTGGGTCAAGTTTCCTGTTGTGCAACTCAGCTATTATCCATTATTAATGTTATTTTTCTTTCTTTACCAAGGATGGCAATTTTATATCCAAGTCCACATATTATATTTATTTAAGGCATAGGATAGGAAACGCAGTGATTTGCCATCCCTCTTTATTGAAAAGCTAATGTTAACTTTTATATCACCAGCCTCATCGCTACCAAGTTATTTGACATATTATATTTGTCCAAGTTCCCATCTGCTAGGAAAATCTAATTGTGTGTGTACTGTAGTACTTACAGTACATTAACTTATAATGATACATTAAATAGTCACGATTTAGTATAAATTTTAATATGTTTAAGAGTTCTCATAGTCTGTGGCTTTATGGTGAAACTGTGATTGGACCCACAGTCCTGTTGATTTTTTAAAAATTTTTCAAAACATTTATTTATTTTTGGGAGAGGGGGAGAGAGAGAGAGAGAGAGAGAGAGCGAGCGAGCACAAGTTGGGGAGGGGCAGAAAGAGAGGGAGACACAGAATCCGAAGCAAGCTCCAGTCTCTGAGCTGTCAGCACAGTGCCTGACTCTGGGCTATAATCCATGAACCTTGAGATCATGACCTGAGCCATTGGAGGCAAAATGGACTGAGCTACCCAGGCCCCCCTTGAATTTTTTTTTTTTCTTTTTGCACATTGATGTCAAATTTCAGGTCTTCCTGTAGTAAACTGTGTGGCATTACTGAAGTTTTATGCTGTGGCCAAGCAGAGTCTGTCTATCCTATTTTATCAATGTTTCCTTTGAAAGTAGCTGTCCTTGGAACCACTAGCCACAGGAAAGCACCTAAATCATGCTGATCAGGTAGGTGAATGCTAGTATGTTCTGAAAGGTATAGTTTTTCTTGACACTTCCTTTATTTGTGCTTTGCCTAAGTTCTGACCCAGAATTTTTTTTTAAAGCATTCTGTAGTTTGAATGTAATTAAGAGAAAACCCGTTCAGTTAGCTTCATGACAGTCCTTCCCTTTCTCATTTAATTTTCCATCTACCATTCTGTTCTCTCTCATTCTGCTACTTTATGACTCTTTTGCCTTATTGACTTTTCTAAGATTTTTCTCTTAGGGGGGCTGTATCTGCTGTGCTCTTAGCCCCTTATTTCTTACTAGATTCTTATAATCTCCTGTGGAGCTACCTATAATTGTGACTGCTGGCTTTAGTAGTTACCTCTCTTACCATTTTAAGACCATCTTTTCCCCAATTTCATCCTCCACCAGATGCAGGTTTCCATTTGTTTTTCCCTAACCATGGCTTGAACTGTAGCCCTATCCTTTATCAGTTGAGTCCACTGCCTGGGTCCTGCTGTCCGTGTCTCCATAGTTCCGCCATTTTGCCTGAAATGTAGACACAGACCTGGCCCCTCTGGCAGCTTCGGAGACACTTTATTGCTGAAGGGCAAAAGAGTTACCAGAAAAATGTATCACAGTGATTTGGTTAGAACACTGCCAAACGCACTCACCAAATCAATGACTTGAACTGAAGCACACATACCCAAGTACTGAATGAATTTCCGAAAGGCCATTCATTTTATTTTTAGAAGCCCCTGAATGAATTTTACTTTGTCCTAATGTAGAAACAGAGTATAAGAACTGCAAACAATCAATTCCAAAAGACACAGCAAGGTATCATTCTTAATGGGTTCATGTTTGGAATAAATACAGAAACACCTTTGCCATTAATACTCTGGCTGGAGAAAGGGCAAGAATTTATAAAATGGCATAGGAGAAAATAAAGTCAAAGCAAGGAATTGGTCATTTAAGAGTGTTTGGGGACAGGTGTTGCTTTAAAATATGAGGTAATTAGAAAATGTTAAAGGAAAAGACCCTCTTACTCTTCATCACTCTTGAATAATCTAAGAGTTTTCCTGTGTCACTCTTACCTCCACTACCCCTGACCTTACTTCTCTGTAGTATCACCCAACACTTGAAAGTCGGCTAATGAGATCAGCTTCTGGAGATAGAGATAAAAGGGTCAGCTGACTAGAATTATATCCAAAACTCTGACTGTGGTGTGTATGTGTGTGTACATACATACATACATCTAGATATTTGGATCTTCAGATCTAACTTTCTCTTTTACTCTGTGACTAATTTTTATCTGGCCCACTGATCAATCTTCAGCATGTAATTAATTAACCACTTGCAAGTGTAGAGGATTTAACCAAAGTGGCTCTTAAATTTAAGTATCATGTTTATGGTATTTTGATGATTTCTCATAATCCCTCTTTTATTAAATGAAGCCCTGCAAGTCAGGCGGGGATCGCCATGCCTGGAGTGCTTTTGTTTCATACATGTTAATGAATGGTAAAGGGGAGCCAAATTTAAAGTAGAAAAGCGTGGGTATTAATTTTAGAACAATAGTGTTGAGAAAACATTAATCCTTAAGGATGATGACACTGGGCCAATCTGTCATTAACTGCTTATATTTTTGTTTTTAGTACTTCTTGATTGCTGCTTGTGTTTTAGGCCCTATGTCTCATGTTTTACTTTTATATATATTTATTTTTGGTGCAAAAAAAGTGATTTTTTTAAAGGTGATTTTATTAAAGCACAGGGACATGACCTGTGGGCAGAAAAAGCTGCACAGGGGTTGTGAAGAGTGAGTGGTTATATACTATGGAGTTGGAAGAGGTAAAGGCAAACAGAAGGCCTCCAGAAGGACTTTTATATGCTCAAGAGGATTACTAAGGTACCAGAGGCCTTGCTATTGTCAAGCTAAGGTTGTTTCCCTTCTAGCAAGGCATTAAGACACTAGGGAGTTCCTGGAGAAATGTTGTACTACTCTGTATTTTCCCCAAGTATTTGTCAATGGATTGCAGGTCACAAAGAAATTTAATTTTACCTACCATTTCCTTCTAGTCTTTGTTCCCCACATCACTATGGAGAGAAGGGTGATGTTGGGGCTCCAGGAAACTGCGTCTATAGGTTTCTGAAGACTGGGCTGTTAATAAGATTGCCTTTTTCTTGTAATTTACTAAGACATATGTAAACTGATCACATGATCTCCAGGAGTGCTTGCAGAATATCCCACATATCCTACCTGTGGGGGAGGGTGTTTGCAGTGTGTCAGCCTGCCTTATGCTCCTGAATCATAACCCCCCTGAACAATTTTGACCCTTAAATCTTTAAGGTCGCTGAAGGTGGAATGCCTCATGCTTTAAATGTACTATCCTTTTCCACATAGCATCTAGTGATCCCTTTTTATATAACCAAATAAAAAAAAAAGCCCTAAATGAGATTGTCACCTCGAAGTTTAAAATACTCTAAAGGTTTTAACATTTACTTTGTGCTGTATTAATACAGCCACTCCAGCTTTATTTTAACTAGTGATAACATGGTCTTTTTTGTTCTTTTTCCTTTTCAGCTTCTATTGTTGTAGGCTGGATAATGATTTTTTAAAGTTCAATCTAATGATTTCTACCTCTTCAGTGTAGTGTTGATCATTTTGCTTTAATGTGGGACACTGATATGTATGGCAGGGTTTGAATCTACTGTCTTGCTATTTATTTTCCCTGTCATCTATTCTTCAGTACTTTTTTTCTCTTGGATTAAATATCTTAGTGACTTTATCTTTTTTTGACTTATTAGTTATTACTCTTTATTAATGCTTGCATTAGTGTTTATAAAACATATTTTTAACTAACTTCAAATGATATTATACCACTTTCTGTATGGTATGAAGTCTTAAAACAGTGTACTCCTGTTTTCCAACACTTGGGGGCTTTTTGCTATTGTTAGCATACATTTTGCTTCAACATGTTTAAAACTCCTAACATATGGTTATTATTTTTACTCTCAACAATTATTTGTCTTTTAGGTCTACTCACATATATACCATTTCCAGCATTCTTCACTTGTTTGTGTAAATCTTGACTTCCATTTGGAATCCTCTGCCTTCTCCCTGAAGAAATAACTGTAACATTTCTTCCAGTGCTAATGAATTTTTTTTTTTTTGTATGTCTGAGGAATTCTCTTCACCACCTTCATTTTAAAAAGTGTTTTTGAAGAATATGGAATTTCAGGATGATAGTTTTTCCTTTCAGTACTCCAAACATGTTACTTCACTATCTTGTTGTTTGAACAATTTTGGGCAATCTGCCATCATTCTAACCTTTATTCCTTTGTACATGTGTTGTTTTTTTTTTTTTCTTTATTGTCTGGTTTTGAAGATTTTCTCTTTATCACTAGTTTTGGACAATTTGATTATGATGTACCTTGGATGTAGTTTTCTTCATGTTTCTAGATCATGGAGTTCATTGAGTTTGTGGATCTCCTGGTTTATAGTTCTCCTTGAATTTTAAAATTTTAGCCGTTACTTTTTTTCAGTTACTTTTTCTGTACCTCCTTTCTATATTTCAGGGACTTAATTTGCATATACTTTATTACCACCCATATCTTTTGAAGGTGCTCCATACTTGCCTATGTTTTTTTTTTCTTTTAATCTCTTTTAATTTGAGATAATTTCTATGGCCATGTATTCCACTTAGTTTTTTTCCTATGTGGTACCTAATCTGCTGTTTTTCTCATTCAGTCATCTCAGATATCATAACTTTTTTCTCTAGAAACTCAGTTTGGGTATCTTTTATTAAAAAAGTATCTTCTATCTTCTTAAAATTCTCATTCTTTCCACAACCTTCTCAAACATATGAAATAGTTTTATAATGACTTTTCCATTGTTATTATTTCTGTCATTTGTGTATTTCTGGATGTGTGCTTATTAAAATTCTCCTCAGTAGTTATATTTTCCTGCCACTTTGGGTGGCTAATAATTTTTGTTTGGGTGCAATTTTTTTGTTTTACCATGTCGTACTGTAGATATTTTTGTACCCTTGTAAATATTCTTGTGCTTTGTTTGGGGAGGCAGTTCAATTACTTGCAAATAGTTTGATACTTACGTGGCTTGTATTTACGCTTTGTTCCATGAAATCAGAGGAGCCTTCAATCTAGAGCTTCTGTTCCCCCAAGAGTGATACTCAGCAATACCCTGCTGAGAATTCTACTCGATATTCCATGAATTTTGAAGTTTTCCCACTCTGGCTGATGAGATCAAGTACTGTTTCCCAACCCTGTGTGAGAATGAGCACAGTTACCTCCAGTGCTGTTAGCTGATTCTTTCCCCAGCCTCTAGTGGTTTTCTTACATGCACGTGCTCATCAGTACCAGAGCTAAAGACACGGGGAATCTATTGAGATCTTTGACTTTCTCTCTGTGCTACTCTTTTCTGTCTGGTACTCTGTCTCAAGAACTGTAGCTGCCTTGGCGTTGGCAGACTACCACCTGCCTCTTCTCAACTCATGGAGACCCCATGATTCCATCTGGCTTCCTCCTCTTCGTACTGCAGTTTGGAAACTCTTTCCAAAAAAGTGAGCTAGAACAGTCACAGAGCTCACCTTGTTTGTCCTTTCTCAGGTGTCCTGTCCTACACTGGTGTCTACTGTTTGAAAACTGTTGCTTCAGGCAGGGTGGTAAGTCTAATCCCTGCTTTTCCATCTTTGGCCAGAAGAGGAATTTCCCTTTGGACGTTCTGATGATTTCTAATTTGATTATAATTTGTATGATCTAGTATCTCCTTCTTGAAACTCCGAGCCTACCACTCCCTTCCTCATTTACTCTGTTGCAGCCATACTCAGTTCCTGTCCCCACCTCAGATTTGTCTTTACTCTTGCAGATCCCTTTGCTTCAGCCCAAATGCCACTCTGGTCATGAAAGCGCTCATCATGATCATGCCCCCCACCGCTCTCTATCTCTTGAACCCAACTTAGTCCAGGCACTTAGTCCAGGCATTGCATCCTTTTCTAAGCCGAAGTCAGACGCTTAACCGACTGTGCCCCCCGGGTGCCCCTCTTGTAAAAATGGGTACCATTTTTAATGGGAATCTCCAAAGCCAAAAACAGTGTTTGGCACATAATAAATGTTCAATATATATTTAACATATAAATGAATGAGTAATCGTATCTGGCTCTCACATAACTCCAGAAATAGGCATTACCATTTCATAGATGAGGCAGCTTGTTCACTCAACGAGTAACTGTTACTGCTCAGCCATGAGCTTGTACTTTTATGACAGGAAAAGACAATACTCCATTTCTTGTGATGCCCACCACTCTTACGTTTCTTATGTTTATGCTGTAGATGCCCGCCATCCTTGAAGTTGTTCTCAGTGGTGATTTCTGCATGCTTCATTACTGGAGCAATTTATTTTTAATACTTAAAGATTAACTTTGAGTTATTAATAGGTATAAATTAGAGTGTTCAAGTAGGAGCTGAAATTGTTGCATTTGAAATTTAAGTTTTTAGAAATTTTGGGATTTTCTTCTTTGAGATTTTCAATCATCTAAGTAGACAACTAAAAAGTGGGGCATTTAAGTCCATAATAGGAAATGTGGTTTCTTTGTTGCTTTTTGGGAGGGAAGCATGATGCTTTCTAGGTAGGCCATCTATATAGCATTGAAATTTTATGGCACAATCTGCTTAATTTGTTTCATTTGCAAAAACAAAACAAAACATCATTACAGTCACATACTAATTACTAGCCATACATCATTCATTTGAAATAAAGCCTAAAGCATTTTGTAGTTATAAGCAAAAAGGTCTCTTATGATTCATCACTTTGCAAACAATATTGTTTTAAGGTTGCTTTTTTAGATCCAACTATTGTCTAGCGCTGGGTGAGCATTTTCTGTATTCTGCAAAACTCATTATATAGGTTTCCATATTCTCTTCTGAGACTCTTTTGGAAACATAATGGAAAAGAGGAAACCGGACTCATGGAACTAAGTTACTATAGACTAGCTACTTGTATCACATTGTGGCTTAAGGTATAATTGTAGCTACAGCCTCTTTGCATCTCATTCTTGAGGCCTTCAGAAAGGTTACTAAAGTGCATTTTTAATAAGGTTGAATAAATACTCTAATATTCTACTCAGTGGGCTGTCCCCCTTAACATGAAGGTGAAAATTTGATGAAAATGGATTATATACATACTATTCACATAGTTTCAAAGTATCTCACTATAAAATGCTTATTAATTATAAAGGAAAAGTCGTCTAGCAACTTTACATTGGAAAAACTGGTGAGCATCACTTTAACCAACTGCACGTGTGCGTGCACTCGTGTGTGTGTGTGTGTGTGTGTGTGTGTGTGTGTGTGTGTGTATGTAACACGGAGGGAGAGAGAGAATAAGATAAAGCAAATGGGGCAAAATAGAAACAATGGGTTAATCTAGGTAAAGCTTTTTTGGTATACTTAAAACTGAAATGAGAAGCTTTTAAAATTCCATTTACGGTAACATAACAAAAACATAAAAGACTTAGGAATAAATTAGCAAAAGCTGTGTGAACCGCTAACCAAGATAAACTAGGCAAAACATGCAAGTCATCTGTTTTAAGACCGTAGACAACCAGTAGAGAAAAATTGCAAGCCTTGAAAAAACAGAAACTATAGTAACTTCATGAGTGCCTAGCTTTTGGCCTGGTGAAAAATTTACAGTTATAGCACAGAGAGCTAAAGTGTAAGCAGAGGCTGTTTTTTCTCTAAGCAGAAGAGGCAGAGATCAGAGTCTGTAGCAGTTGAAAGAGCTGGACTCTGCTGGGCAGGGCATTGAAGGGGCAGGGGTTGTATAGAAAGGGCCCTTTGTGATCCTTGTTCAGATCTCCACTGCGTCTGTGCCTGCGGGCTGGGCTGTTCCTAGGCTGATCAAGATTTGTTACCTGCTACAAGTTGGGAATGGAGCCGAGATCCTAGAAGTCTAGCATTGCTGGGAGGCATTGGATTTCTGGCTCTGCCAAAAAAGAGAAATAGTCTTAGCAGCTTATTTGCTTACTTGGCATTTATTCAAAGAACTGGAAAGTTGTACTTCAGGAATGAGGACCACACCCTGAAGAGGTACCTACTCTAGGGGTACCTGGGCGGCTCAGTCAGTTGAGCGTCTGACTGTGACTCAGGTCATGATCTCACAGCTCGTGTTGGGCTCTGTGCTGACAGCTCAGAGCCTGTATCCTACTTCCAGATTCTGTGTCTCCCTTGCTCTCTGCCCCACCCTCCCCTTTCTCTCTCTCAATGATAAATAAATATTAAATTTTTTTTATTTTTTAAAAATTTTTTAATGTTTTATTTATTTCTAGGAGAGAGAGAGAGAGAGAGAGAGACAGCGTGAGCAGGGGAGGATCAGAGAGAGAGGGAGTCACAGACTGAAACAGGCTCCAGGCTCTGAGCTGGCAGTCAGCACAGAGCCCGAAGCGGGGCTCGAACCCACGAACCGCGAGATCATGACCTAAGTGAAAGTCGGACGCTTAACCGACTAAGCCACCCAGGCGCCCCGATTTTTTTTTAAACAACACAAAAAAGTACCTACTCAGGACTCACCTTAAGGAAATCTATAATTGAGTCTTGCAGCCTTCTCTGGGAAGAAAGTTTGGATACCAAGTTCAAGGGGCTAAGGAAACTCCTTTACTTCCCACCACTATAGTAACAGTGAGTAAACTCAAGCTTGTACAACTTAAGGTGATCACCCAGTGATTTGCCTGCTAAAACTAGAATGAACATTCCTCATGGAATATTAAAGCTCAACAGTTGTTGCAGTATTATAACATTAAATAGTAAAGAGAAGTAAAATAGGATCAATCATCAAAGAAAATCAAACCAGACCCAAGATGGCCCGGATTTGGGATTTCACATGCAATGACTTTGTGGATATTATGAATATGTTCAAAGAACTACAGGAGATTATCTTCAAGGAATTAAAGAACAACAACAACAACAACAACAACAACAACGTCTTAATTGAGAAATTTCTGCAGGGAAATGAAAACTATGAAAATTTACCATATGGAAATTCTCAAACTGAAAAGTTTAATCACTGAATTGAAATATTTAGCATGTAGGTTTAGTAGCGTATTGGAGAGAGCAGAAGAGTCAGTGAGTTTGAAGGCAGCTCCTCAGTGGTTATTTTATCTTAAGAATGTAGGCAAAAAACATTTATGTAAAATATGAACAGAACCCTAAGTATTGTGGGTAAATACCGGTCATTCCAAAAACAATTTTAATTGGAGCCCCCACAGGAAAAGAGAGTAAGGTTGTGGCTGACAAAATATTTGAAGAAATAATGGCCAAGACTTCCAGATTGAGTGAGAAATAGAACTGGAAGATTCCAGAAGCTCAGCATATCCGAACCAGGGTAATGTAAAGAGAAGAGAAAGACCTTGGCACTTCCTGGTCAAACTGCTGAAAGCCAAAGATAAAGAAAAAATTTATGAAAGTAATCTCGTGTAATTGGGGTGGGGAGACAGCTTGCACGCGGGAAAGTGAGAGATTTTGCTAACTGCAGAAATCATGGAAAGCGGAAGTCAATGGAATGACGTAAAGTGTTGAAGTAATAATGAAAAACAAACAAACAAACAAACAAACCCCATGGGGTGCATGGGTGGCTCAGTCAGTTAAGTGTTTGACTCTAGATTTCAGCTCAGTTCATGATCTCATGGTTCCTGAGTTCCAGCCCCACCTCATGTTCCACGCTGCCCCCCCCTTCCTCTCTCTCTCTCTCTCTTTCTCAAAATAAATAAATAAACCTAAAAAAAAAAAAACAACCCTCTGTTAAGCTGAAATTCTCTATTTAGTAGATACCCTTCCCCAAATAGGGTAAAATTAAGATATTTTTAGCGAGCTGAGAGAATTTGTAGTCATCAGACCTGCCCTAGAAGAAATAAATGCTAAAGGTCATCCTTCAAGCCAGAGGAAAATGGAACTCCCAACCTACAAAAAGGAATAAGAGTGCCTGAAATAGTAAATAAGCTGTTTCCTCTTCTCATAAATTACTTAAAATTGATAATTAAAAGGAACACACTGCAGGATGGGGTTTATAATGTACATCGAAGCAGAAGCTAGTAATTGCACAAATGGGGTACAACAAATGGATTGCACTGTTATTACATATATGAAATGAATCTCAGGGGGTGTGAGATGTGAGTGAAATGTGGAAAAAGGAAAACATAATAAGGTACAATATTGACCTAATTGTAACTCTAGGTAGATGGATATGTTAAGATGCATTTTGTTAGTCTTGGAGCAACCAAAAAAATAATATAATTAAAAGAGACAGGCTCAGAAGGCAATGGAAGGAATAAAATGGGATACTAAAAATTGCTCGACTACTCTCTTTTATCTTTTTCTTGCTTTTGTAGTTGAAAAGCAGAAGGGACAAATGGAAAACAGAACAATAAGCAAAGTAGCATAGCAACGTATATTTCAGGGAACATATACTTCAAGGCAGCGCATACTGTAAGAGACAAAGAATGATATTACACAATGATGAAAAGGAGTGGTTTACTAGTAATAATCATCTTCAATATGTAAGCTCCTAGTAACACCATCAACAGTCAGCAAGCACAAACTGGATGAATTAAATGGAGAAATAGATAATTCCTTAATCCTAGCCTTATCATGTCCCTTTTTCAGTAAATTCTAGGAAAAACTATAGTCCAAAAGGAGGGAAAAACACAGTAAATACTTAGAAAATTGCGATAGTTCTTTCAGCGGTCTTGTTCTAATATTTGTGGGGCTTCCTCAGAACAACTTTAGGATATGCATTCTTTACAAATACACATGATAACATTCACCAAAGTAGGGCATGTGGGGCATAAAATATACCTCTGTAATGTTCAAAAGATTGAAATCTTGCTGAGTGTGTTTTTCTGTTAACAGTAAATTGGGTAATAATGGAATATCTCAGTATTTGAAAATTGCATAGTGTGGTCTTTTTAATTACCTGGGAGTCAAAGAAAAAAATTACTTGGAATGAATGGAAACACTGAAAACAAAACCAAATTCTCAAATTACAGATATCAGGAATCAAAAGTATTTCAGTACAAAATATTATACTCTAACATATATGCAAAGAGTAACAAACTATTTTTATATCAAATATGTTAGTGCATAAAAAGACTATATCATGACCAAGGGGTATAATTTTGGCTTACCATTTAGTTAGTGTACTTAACCACAGTGCCAGAAAAAGAGAAAAATCATATTACCTAAAGAATTGTGAAATGAGAAGTATTTAGAATTTGAGTTTATGATAACTAAAAACTCTTAGCAACTAGAAATAGAAGGAACTTCCTCAACGTGATAAAGAACATCTATGGAAAACCTGTAACTCTCCTCATAACTGATGGTGAAAGATTAAATGCTTTGTCATTTCCAATTGGAATCTAGGCAAAGATACCTATTCTTAAACTTCTATTCAACATTACAATGCATGTTTTGACCTGAATAGTAAGAAAAGAAAAAGAAATTAAAGGTCTGTACATTAGAAACGAAGAAGTAAGCAAGCTTTATTTTTGAGTAACCTGATGTAAATTCCTTATGAATTCATATAAACAAACTTTGTTGAAAGTAACCAGGGAATTTAATAAGATCACAAAATAATCAGTATATCCAAATAAGTTGTATTTTTCTCTGTAAGCAGTGAGACCTTGGAAAACAAAACGAAAATATTTACTCCCGCATCCAAAAACTTAAAATACTTAGGAAAAAATTTCACTAACCCATGCTAATTTTCTACAGTGAAAGCTGCAAAATATTGCTGAGAGAAATTAAATTATAAATGAGCTATTTTCCATGCTCTTACAGTATAAGGCTCTGTCATTTTTCCCCTTTACTGATCTTAGATTTCGAATATTTGATACACATGCGCAGTTAAAAATCTTAGCAGGTTTTATTGTTATAGGCATTGACAGGAAGATACAAAAAATTCATACGGCATGCAAAGGACCTAGAAGAGATAAAGTAAGTTTTGAAAAGGAAGACACTTGGACGACTTTTTTCAGAGCACTGCTGTGCTAGCAAGACAGCAACACTTTGGCTTAAAAATACACAAATAAACTTTTTCTAGAAAGTTTAGAAATAAACCTACAACGATACCGTTGACTGACTTCCAGTAGAGACTTGAAGGCTAGTCAGTGGGCGGAAAGGAATTTTTTTGTATCCAACTGTACTGCAAACTTTGGATACCCTAGGAACTAAAATGAATCTCAAGTCCTCCATCATACCACGCAGAAAAACTAATGAGGGGCGGAATATAGACCTAAACATGCAAAGCTAGAAAAAAGGTTATTGAGTGGGTATAAACCACTTAGCAACACAATTTAACCATTTCTTAGAAAAGTTTACATTTATACTCTATTTTTTAGATACTTAATGGAAATGAGACGGTTCCATACAAGAATATTCCGAATGTCCTGTATTAGTTCCCACAGGCCTCCAATAACAAATGTCCACAACTGTGGTGGCTTCAAACCACAAATTTATTCTGTCACATTTCTGGAGACCAAAATTCCTAAACCGAGGTGTTGGCAGGTTGATTCCTCCTGGAGGCTTCGAGGGAGAATGTGTTCCATGCCTGTCTTCTCACTTGCGGTAGCTGCTCACAGCTGCGACTTTGTCTTTCTAGCTGGTAGGCTCTCTCCAGTCTCTGCTGCCTCATTGCATCACCGTCTCCTGTGTGTTTCTCTCTCTCTCTACCCCCCTCCTTTTTAAAATTAAAATGACATCAGTCATTTAATTAGAGCCCACCCTAAATCCAGCATGATCTCGTGTGGAGATCCTTACTTGTATCCGCAAAGATCTTAGGTCCAAATAAGGTCACATTCACGGGTACCTGCGGTTAGAACTTGACATACCATTTTTCCAGTTCCCTGTTTAATCGAACCCACCACATAGCTCCAAACTGAAAAACAAGAAATCCATCAACAAAAGTGGATAAAGAAATGTTGCTATGTTTTTACAACGAAATACTGAATCACATCCATGTATATGAATTTCAAAGTCCTTTTGTTCAGTGAAAGAAGCGAGACACAAAAAGTGTTTAGTGAAGGTTTCATTAAAATAAATTTCAAGAACAGGTAAAACTAAGTTATTATGTTAGAAATCAAAACACTGGTTTCTTGTGGTGGGGTGGGGATTGTCTGGAAGCAGACATGAATGAATTTAAGACACCAGAATGGTTCTGGGTTTTATGCCAGCCTTTTAATTCATCAGATATGAAACTTCTGTGTTAAGAGTATTTGCTAAGACTGCCAAATTAAATAAGAAGTCTCTCGCTCTCTAGCACTCCCACTTACAGATCTGAGTATCGACAGAACTCATTTGGACCTCCTCTGGA
This sequence comes from Hyaena hyaena, assembly GCF_003009895.1. Classification (NCBI taxonomy): domain Eukaryota; kingdom Metazoa; phylum Chordata; class Mammalia; order Carnivora; family Hyaenidae; genus Hyaena; species Hyaena hyaena. The sequence goes on from NW_024080925.1 coordinate 762,580, forward strand.
ATCCTTAGTCGTCCAGAACTGATAAGCACTTGTAAACAAAGATAAAGCACTATATGATGGCTATAACCATTTTTCTGATGCTTGACGAGCTGGAGGAATATATGTTTCATCTTTTTAATATTTTTTTATATAATTCTTGGCTTTGCTCCTATGAAAAAATGTAAAAAACATACCATATGCACTTTGCTGTTGTGTAGCTTTTAAAAAGTAATTTTAGCCTTGGAGCTGTAATATCGTAAGACCACATTGATTTAAAAAAATACAAAACATTTGTTTGTATTCTGAGCACTGTCCAGGCAGGCATAAGGTGCTTAAATAGCTGTGTTTTTGACGCATTTCTTGGAAGTGAACTATTCCTTTTTCTTGAGCTTTCTGGAGATCCTGAAAATAGCGGCCAGCTAATGGTAAAGGTTAGGTATTTTTTTAATGTAGTTTAATTTAAAGAAACCACGTTCAAAACCTTTTTCTAAGGTTAGATTTACATTCTTAGGTGTCACTTTCCTCCCTCAACCCTTTGTCATTTTCTCTAGTCTTTGACAAGGATGCGTTTGTTTGTCACATTCCCCTTGCTTATTTGCACCTCTCCCAGAAGAGAAGGGGAGAATTTGCTAATAAGGAAATATGAGTGGAGAGTGCAGTGTGAGGGGACTACAAACACGAATCTGGGAAAAAATACGAAAAATTCAGCACAGCAGGAGGCAGTTGGGAAAAGAAAGGAAACTGAGACAGCAGCAGGCAGTTCCCATACACAGCCTGGTCATCTCCCCAGTGTTTGATGTAACAGCTACTGTGGAGAAAGTCCATTCCTACTCCTAGGAAAACATAGTAGGCATAGATCGACTGTTAGATGGTTTTTAAGATGATTATTAATTTCCACTGTGCTCCCAGTGGCGTGCACACGTGACTGGCAGCAAGTTCGCTGGAGGACCATGTCCTACTGGCCAAGTGACCCTGGAGGAGTCCTTTAACCTTCCTGAAACTTTGTTCTGTTTTTCCTGATATATGTACAAAATATATGAAGTAAAGGTTTAGAGTAGCCAGTCGGTTAAGACGAAAGTGTCTTTTCAGTCAGTCGGTTCCTTGTAGTGTTAGTTAAATAAATGATTAAAATAGTTCCATACTGACGTTAAGGAAGCATAACAAAGATACTGCGCATGTACTAAGATTTCTTTTGAGGTGAGCCTGCACAAGCCTGAAGGCAAGAAGGGCGGGGGTGTGAGGAAGAAGAATGCAGCAAGTTTTGAATAATCTCTTATCTATAAAAGAAATGAAGGAGAACCAGATATGGTGTCAGACATAGTTGGTATTAAAATGTCTAATGGATCCTGTTGTTTCCCCCATAAAGTAATGGATGGCATTAAAATTATATGTGCAAAACATAATTATAATGAGATGATGGAAGATGACATCTTCCTGGGGACTTTGTCCACTTTTTGCCCTTTAAGACAGATGGGAAGAATCAGATGATCCAAGGGTGGCAGTCCGGACTTAGGCACCCCGTCAGTACCTGTTGCTTTATTATTTTCTAAAGTTCTTTCATCTCACTTGTCTCTTCTCTGACAGCACTTAATGTTGCCGACAAACAGAAGTGTGATATAAAAATTACCCTTAGACTTCTGGATATTGCTTGATTGATTTTCACCAGTCACTGCTTTAAAGGTTTTTTTTTTCTTTTTTTTTTTTTTGTTTTTCTTTTTTTTATTTGTTTTTCTTTCTTTCTTTTTTTTCTGGCATGGAATATCTCTAATTATGAGGTGGGGAGATTGTAGGAACACTGCGCCCTGCTTTCAAATAACCATTAAAGTATTTTCACTTTCTTTTTAGTGCCTTTCGAATAATGTTCAGATTACAACTCACTATTGTCAGATTTTGGTGATGTGAGTTTGTATTACTAAGACCGGGTATCAAACAGTTGAACGAATACCTCTGTGAAAGTTTTACTTTCGTTTTAACTCTCTTTTTTAAATGTTTATTTTGAGATGGAGAGTGTGTGCACAAGCATGAGCAGGGGGATGCAGAGAGAGAGAGAGAGAGAGAGAGAGAGAGAGAGAGAGAAAGAGAGAGAGAGAGAATCCCAAGCAGGCTCCACACTGTCAGCACAGAGCCAGGCGCAGGGCCTCATCTCACAAATTGTGAGATCATGACCTGACCCAATATCAAGAGTTGGACATTTAACCAAATGAACCCCGCTGGCACTCTTAATTATTAACTATCTTACAGTTAAACTTTCATAAGTTTCTTCTCTTTCTCCTCCTCTTTTTAGTGACTTTCTTACCACTGAGAGGGTTATTTAGAGCCCCATAGCTCTCCATTTTGTCATTCAGGCTCTCCTGTAGCAGACAAGCGAGAGGTTCCTTAGCAAGCAAACACAATGCAAATCCCGTCCTGACAGATCATGTGAAGTAATGAAGAAGCAGACATTCTTCAGGATTTAAAATAGTAATTGAAAAACCCACCTATCCTCTAATTTTTAAACCTTTTTTCCTTGATCCTGTATGAGGAAAGCCTGATTTGATGAATGACAAAAAGAACCCTGCTCTTCTCACAGATCCCAAGACCTAGATCTTAGAACGGTAGTGTTCTCTCAGGCTTTTGTTTTGTTTTTAAATAACAGCGGCAGCCATGTGTCCTGCAGGGTCGGAGTAGGCTCTTGAATAGCGGACTCAAGACCAGAGTGAGCTCCACGTGGTCTCTCAGGTTCTTTTCCAGCTCAGTGATTTTGTTCACTAAAATACACTTATTTTTATTAGTCAAAATCCTATTTGAAATTTGGAAGAAAGAACAATATGGAAAGGACATCTACTTTTAAAAGATGGTGCTCAAAGGTGTGATTTAGGTTTCCTGACTTTGCTTTGTCAGGGTTTTTCATCAATTCATAGCATTTTCTTCTGCATTACATCATACACTCACTCTATCTTTTCAAGGTACCTGTCCCTAGTGCCAGGTAGACTCATTACTCATACAAATCTAGGTTATATTTTTCTAGGAAAATTAATTACTTTATACTGGCTACATATGGTTAGCTTGTCAGCAGGAAAGCTTTAACATATTTGGGGGAAGTCTAATCTAGGCATTTAAGCAGAGTTTTTTCACTTTGTGCATAAAGTAGTGCATCAATATAGGTTAAAGTTGATAAATTTTGCAACACTAATATTTTCTTGGGATACTTCTCATGCTTATGGCAAAGTCACAAAGTATTATGAATAAGGGCACAGGTTGAAAACATGCCATGGGAGGGGCGCCTGGGTGGCTTAGTCGGTTAAGCGTCCGACTTTCGCTTAGGTCATGATCTCATGGTTCGTGGGTTCGAGCCCCGCGTCGGGCTCTGTGCTTACTGCCAGCTCAGAGCCTGGAGCCTATTTCGGAGTCTGTGTCTCCCTCTCTCTCTGACTCTCCCCTGCTCACGCTGTCTCTCTCTCTCTCAAATAAATAAAAATTAAAAAAAAAAAAAAGAAAAAAAAAGAAAACATGCCATGGGAGCATCATACACGTTTTGAATGGCCATAACCATGGGTACTCATGTGAGTCCTCTGCCTTCCTATTCTAGAGGATATATTAAGTGTAATAGAGTATGAATACAGAGTTGACCCAATATAAGGTGAATACCATTTGCAATGGTTAAGGATAAAAATTTAGGGAATTTAGTTTATTTGGGAGTATTTAAGACACATGAAGTGACGTTATGAGAAGTCATCACTGCTTGACTCTACTTAGTGTGGCTGGACATACAGCATCCAAGCAGGATTCACGCCCATTAACAATTGACATTCTAATGGGACTTCATTTTATCTTTCTAAAATTTTATGCTAAATGTATTCTACGGAACCATTGTTAGTTTTTGTTTTGTTCTTATGTCTTTTTTGAGCATATAGCCTTTTTACTTTTTTGGTTTTTAATGTTTATTTATTTTGAGAGACAACACGAGAGCATGAGCAGGGAAGGGACAGACAGAGGGAGAGAGGGAATCCTAAGCAGACTCCTCACTGTTAGCACAGAGCCTGTCGTGGGGCTCAGTTCCATGAACTATGAGACCCTGACTTGAGCAGAAATCAAGAGTCAGACGATCAACCGACTGAGCCACCCAGGCACCCCACCATCCTTTTTACTTTCTTGTAGGAAGAAAAAAATATTTCCCCTAGACAGGCGAATTTTAACATATTTCTTGAACTCAGAATTTTAAGACCTTTTTTTTAAAATTCTTTGTAGAGGGGAATCATTAACTACATTAGTCAACATCTTAGAATCTTGGCTGTATACACTTAAACATTAAAAATATCAGGTGCCTGGGGCGCCTGGGTGGCTTAGTCGGTTAAGCGTCCGACTTTCGCTTAGGTCATGATCTCGCGGTTCGTGGGTTCGAGCCCCGCGTCGGGCTCTGTGCTGACTGCCAGCTCGGAGCCTGGAGCCTGTTTCAGAGTCTGTGACTCCCTCTCTCTCTGACCCTCCCCTGCTCACGCTCTCTCTCTCTCTTTCCTAGAAATAAATAAAACATTAAAAAAAAAAAATCAGGTGCCTGGGGGGGAATGCTAAATGTGAATTCAATATTTAAATTATTTGCTAAGAAACTTTTCAATCACTATAAGGATTTGGTCCATCTGAAGATACTCTCGCAGAGATATCTACTGAGGGCTCTTTTTGCTCAGTTCTGGTCAGATGAGTATGCTAGGCTGTTTTGTTATGTCAAAGTGGTGTCTGTAATATCCTTTTGAATCGAATAAATTTGATAATTCAAATAAATTAGAATAATATTCTTTTGTCTGGCCTATTTAATTTTAAACAACAGTCATTATATTATGAGTAGGTAGTCTTCTGTCTCCTGAGCAGAAATCCTATAAGCTTTGTGTGACATTGTTCTTTACGTTTTCCTTTATAATTAACAGACCTGTTCCTTATTTTAACCTTATGGTGTTGTGTCACTGTTGGGTTTTTGTTTGTTTGTTTTCTCCTGACCTTGCCTCACACTGCTTGTATTTATAATAGTTGTTGAAGTTCAATAGTTTTACTATTATTGCATCATCAATGTGTTTTAGTCTCAATCTCTAGTACATTTGGTTACAGCGTTCATACACAGCTTAAAAGCCCTTTGTCTCCAGCCTTCAATTAAATGACTCTTCTTCCTTGTGATATAGAACAAAGGGGAGTAAGTTTAAGGCAAGAACTTGACTCTCTAGCCTTTTTGTTCTTTTCAACATCTTTAATCCCCCACACTCCCAATAAGGGAATGCAGAGTCTCAAACAGGGTTAACTTAGCATATGCTGGACGCGGAGCTTTGCATGGTTTCTGGCTCTAGCAACGCCCATGTTCCTTAACAGCGACTCTGCTAATTTAGCGTGTGTCAGGAGTCCTTCTTCTTCGCTGTGTTTCTCAAGAAAGTCAATTTAGTACAAATTGGGACCTATTTGCTTTCCCTCCATCTAACACATACTGTTAGTCAGCAGGGCTTCTGACGACAGCAGTTGCTATTTGAAGAAAACAAACCTCCTTTAGACCTTTCTGAATGTTTTAAACATGACCCAACCCTTTCAGTATTGAACAAAAATTAATGAGAGAAATGCTTTGTCATTGGTTGCCTCTGTACCCTGTCACCTTTTTAAAAACTTAGCTTTTGGTGAAAAATTATATGTATTTTATTACTTTACCTTTGTCATTTAATTAAAGCTTTCTTTTTCCCCCCGAGCATCTAAATTGTTAATTTTTTCTTTGAGGGATGACTCCTGATTACTCACAAAAACAAGCAAGGCTTTTCTCTCTCACTGCTATCAGTTTTAAGGGACATATTGCTTCCTCGGCACTGTCATACCAATAAATCATCCCAGATTACTTGCAGTCGTACAGTACTAAAGTATACCATGCATTTTAAAGGAAATCTGCTATTTTCTTTTCAATCAGATGAGCAATGTGAAGAGACTACGGCCACGGCTCAGTGCTATTCTCTTTAAGCTTCAGTTTGAAGAGCAGGTGAACAACATCAAACCTGACATCATGGCTGTCAGTACTGCTTGCGAGGAACTAAAGAAGAGCAAAAGCTTTAGCAAGTTGCTGGAACTTGTGTTACTAATGGGAAACTACATGAACGCCGGCTCCCGGAATGCTCAAACCTTCGGATTTAACCTTAGCTCTCTCTGTAAAGTGAGTCTGTGTTTTTAAAAACACATATTTGCCTGAACACTTATTCTTGAATGTCAGCCCTGATTACATTATTTAAATATTTTTGTTTGGATGTGCTCATTATTATGAATTTGAACCAAACCATGAACCCACACCCAGAGTGAACTGAGCTTAATTTACTCAACCTCTGAGCTAAATCCAAATATTAATTTTCTCTGATCTGCAAATCCAACTGGAGGATTTTGTTTAATAACAGAATTATGTCATAAACCTGTGCTTTCCCAAACTAATGAAATGGAACATCAAAATATTTAAATCTAGTATTCAATTCAGGTGCCTGTAAATGGGGGTATATACGTACTGAGAATTGCTTAGGATTGTCGCTTCAGTTTTTACTTTTAACTGTTTAAATAGTTCTGTGTGGGTTTTTTTGTTTTTGCAACTGACTAAAGGGAGAAAAGAGACTGCTCTATGTAAAGGGGGAAAATCCTTTTATTAGGAATAGACAGGCATACCTCAGATGTCATTGATGATTTTGAAATGTTTCTATCTAAATATAATTTTAAAGGATGTGAAAATTGAGTAAATTTACAGTTGTTGTTTTTTCCCCTCCTGGGCTCTTCCACAGCTTAAATATCTTTACAGCAAATATATTCACTGTTTTATGTAACAGAGCTCTTTCCTAAGAAGTGGGCCATAGCAATAGTGCTTTCTTGATCTGCTTACAACAAATTCTCTTGTTACACATCACAAGACAATCTTTCTTTTCTTCTTGGCCTGCTAACATCTATACCACCTGATTAAGGAATTCGATGACTGGTTTTCCCCGCTACTCAGAAGTTTGCTTTACGCCACTTCATTTTTTCCGAAAGACCTACATTAGCACGTACCTCTTTTCAAACTGAAATCCGGAGAGGATTTTTGCTTTTACGGAATGGGGATTGCTTCTTTGCTTTACGCCATTTGGCTTAAAGGCCAAATGAAAGGTTTCGTGGGAACACTGTGCTTTAGGGTAGCAGGAGAAACCAGCGTTGCTATTGCCAGTTAGATAGGGAGGGTGAGAAGTTCAGTTTTAGCAGTGGGTTTGCTTGAGTAGTTGATCTCTCAGTGCTTTGTCCTATACAGTGTTCCTGACCCAAGCCTCCTGTTGGTACCAACACCTTGTGAGCTTGCCCCACTCCATCTCCATCTTTTTCCCCCTTTCAGTTCCTGAGCTTGATATATTCAGTTAAGATCCCTAGCACAGGAGATGCGATTCATAATACATGTATTGAAGACTTTGCATATTTATAGCGTGCTTACCTATTCCTGCGCCAAATGCTTGACCTGGTCATCTCATTGAATGGATGTAATTATTTACCTGGCACTCATGGAAACTCTATTTTTCACCATTAATTATTATTAATTTTTTTAATAGAGTGGTATACAAAAAGTTATGGCAACAGAGTTGAGAGAGTTAAGGGAGGAGAGTTAAGCCTTTGGAGAAGAACAGGAATTTGAGCTGAGTCCCGAAGTATGAGTGGATGTTCCCTGAGAGGAAAAGGCTTTCTAAGCTAAAGCCATCAGTTTACATGAAGGATCATGTCACGGCATATGTGAGTGAACCCAGTGATCTGAAGCCTAGACGGGAAAGGAGTGGAGAACATGCAAATGAAAGAGTAAATTGGTCTAGATTGAAAAGCCACCGTCAGCATCATTCCTTAATGGTGAAGATTTATGGAGACCTGTTAGTTCTTAGGACAGGTGACGTTACCAGAGATGTCTTATGGGGACATAATTCTAATAGCAGTATGGAAGAAAGTTAAGCTACGCTGTCCAGTACTGTCACCCGTAGCCACATGTGGCTATTTACATTTAAATTAAGTAAAATTTGAATAAAATTATGCCTCAGTCATACTAGCCGTGTTTAGCGAATGAGTGTCCGTACGTGTTGACGGCATAAATCTAGCTCATTTTCCATCACTGGAGAAAAGTCTAGACGGCACTGGGGTAGAGGGTTATAGCTGGGAGAGGCTCTGTGACTGACTGACCTTTATGTAGCACGTGACCTAGGCGACTGGACTGAGGAGCTCAAGCTGAGAAGGTAGATAGGGAAGATGAAGGAAAAACAAGAGAGGTCAAAGATAACTCCTTGCTACTGACATGTGTGAAGTGGTTGCTCAACGGTGATTGAGTTCAGGCTATTTTTAGTGTTTCCTAACCCTTGTTTACCTCAGGGTCTTGAAGGGAATCTGATGGATGCTGCCTTAGTTATTTAGCAAATATTTGTCCATTATGAATTAGTGACAGTACTTTGGGACAATGGAAGTGCAAGCTAGGGTAGTGGCAAAAGGCAAAAGGTAGGATGGAAGGGGCGGGAGAAGGGGAGTGTGCACATTTAAGGCATATCTAGGGAACTGTGGCGTGTTGATAATGAACTTGGAGGTGGAAGGGCAAGGAGGCAAGCAGATTCAGGCTTTCCCAGAGAAAGGAAGAAAACCAGGATAAAGAGCAAAACTGGGGAGAAGTTTACACCTACAAGTCAGCTGGAGTTTCTTTCTTACTGCTAAGGGTCTTTTCCTCTCTCGAGTTTGCATCTCAGAACTACAGCGACTCCTCATGCACTTCCTCGCAAGGGAGCTGTTGACAAGAGATGAGGTCTGAGTGATGAAGGAGAATAGCCTAATATAGTGCCTGGTGCATAGCAAATACTCAATAAATGAGAATGCAACAGACAACGTGGACACAAAGTTGTACCTTTTACGTAGTTAAGAGTAGACATCCTCTCATACTGATAGATAGCGGCTGGTGCATCGTAATTTAAAAATCCTTTACAAAAGCAATGTGTGCTGCTATTATTTTACTATAGTTAATCTGTAAACCAGTTAATCTGTCTCCAGATAAGAGCTGAGTGTATTTTCAGTAAGTGATACTAGATATTTTGATCATCCCTCTTAGGAGCCTTCTGTTGTGCAAGAAACAAAATAAATACTACAACTTTATGTTTTTTATTAGCCTACATGTCAAGTTGAAAGCATATATTGAACAAGCTGATATCTCATCATGTTTGCTATCAGAAGTAGCAGCTTGATCTCTGACAATTGTGATTGAATTTTCACACTGAGTAGAAAGCATTTGGTTTGGTGATAAGCCCCCATAAAAGGAATTCCATATGTATTTGACAGTAGAAAGACAGGGTAATATTTTAATCTGTTAAAACATGCTGGGTAATTATATGACATCTAATATTCTATATTTAAAATTTTTACTTTTAAGTATCCTTTATAAACTTAGCTCTAAAATGAAAAGTATATGGAATTCATATTAAATTGTTAACTTTTCATCCTTTAGAAATACATGAATTGTGAAATCTATACACATTGTAGTTTAATTCTAGGGGTATAGTAATCTTTGTATACATTTATAGTTGAGGTCGCTAAATATAATAGTTCTGAGGTCCAAGGAAAAGGATTGTGTGCTTTTTTTTTTTATCCTAAAGATTTGATGTGGCCCCTGTTAAATAAATATAAAAGTAAAATAGGAGAAACAAAGTAAACATAGGTAAGTTTCTCTTAAGATATAAATGAAAAGGCAGATTTTTAGGTTTGAGGCTTTCTGGTGGAAGTGCAGGCATGGTCACAAAACTTTTCGTGAACTGATGATAGAGGTTCCTCCTCCTTCGCTGAAACTGAACTTCACCAGAAAATTTGCATGTGTATTGTTATAAAAGAAACATGACGTTGAGCTGTATTCTTTAAAACAGGCAATGAAAGAATCAGTTACTTTAAGATCTTTCTTTTAGAACCATCTCTCTCTCCTCTCAACCCTTTTCTTTCCCTACAAGTGTGGACCAGAGCCTCTTGGGGTCTGACACTCCCCGGGAACCTTCATGGTAAGATACAAACATAATGCTATTTCTGGTGTAAGTAAAATGCTATAAATACCTTGCTTTCAGATGGCTTAACTATTTAAAAGGATAAACTTGAGAATATATAAAAGAATGGATGGACTTCTTGTCGTTCATAAAGTCCTCCAAAGATATTGCTAGACTTTAGATAAAAATTGAGTAATATGCAATTGGAGATTATATTCTTTTTTCAGGACCTGCTGTTGATTAAATGCAAATCCATATCCTTAGAAATTCCATCAGTAAATGGGAGTTGATTGCCTCACCAAAATGGCCACCTAGAAAACATTTATATGTGGTTAGTGTTGAAGTTAATTTTCTTCGAGAACCTATTGGTAATGCAAAGGAATTGTTTTCTTCTTTCTCCAAGTAGATCAGTGTTCTAGCAAAAGAATGAGTTGACCTAATCATCAGAGTTTAACACTATCTTAAAATCTATGAGAGGATTTTTAACTTGTAAGTTTAAAAAGCAGATGTTATCAATCCATACACTGTGGCTATAATATGTGTTTTAATATTTCCTGATGTCTAATGATAAGTAATTTCCAGTAACAAATTATCCCAATCAGTACAACTGGATAATGTAGTTATAAAATACGGCTCTTTGTTCTAAGTAATTACATTGTATTGGGATAGTAGATAACAAATTTTGGAAGAGTTTACAAACTGTAATAACTTACTTTCTTTGGTGTTGATGCTCATTTTAGGGGGGAAATCACAGAAACAAGTAATTGCTGATTCCATTATAAATTGATCAGTATTATCACTTTGTAGGAAAACTTCTGTCTTCTCATTGGCAGTAGAGTGTACAATGAGTTCACCTCAAAGGTGAAGTCCTCAAAGGACATGTAGCAGTACGAGTTATGGGGGGTTGGAAGTTATGTGTTAAAGGGTTGGGAAGCAGCGGGCAAGAGTGGTTTTCGCCTCCTCTCTTGATTTTGATTTTTGTCCATTTAAAAGACTTTTGTTTGTTGTTGTTCATTTCAGTACATGAAATTTCTGTCTGATATCCTATACATTCTTCATAAGCGCAGGCTAACCAAAAGTAAAATAAAGCTGACCAAAACTGTGATGAGGAAGATTTTTGGAGGAGGAAACACAAAACAGTACAAAACCCAGCTGTTTAATTTCCTTTTTGCTTAATGCCTCCATCAACTCTAGTGAGTGATTTCTTGAAATTGTGAACAGTTCTTCTTGTAGGATATTGACTGGCAACCAGGAGTACCTGTTAAGAGATGCTGATGCGTCAGCCGCACACTGGATCAGTTGCTTCTGCCTGCATGGACGTGGATCTTGATTAGTGGCTTCTTAGAGGTCTGCTGGGTGATTTTAATGCACAAACTGAACTGAGAATCGTTTTGTCTTCTGCCCTGCTTTATCCCAGAATGGAAAATCTTGGTTGGTGGTATGGAACCGGCCAAGAAACAAACATACAAAAGCAAAACCCAACCAATACAAGAACAAAAACAAAAAAAGAAACAGGTCTACATCTTCACTTAAGAAGGAGTGGTGGAAATATTTCCAAAAACTGCTTTTTTTTTTTTCATGCCAAGCTCAACACTACTCTGAGACTGAAGAAAAAGAGTGGGTAGAGTGTGAATCTCAGGCACACGGCAGAACTGAAATAAGTTGATGGCCAGTGTCCTGAGTTATTTTGCAGGGCTCTACCTTGTACAGATAGAATTTCAGTCATTATAAAAAGCAGGAGACAAATAACTCTGCCTGTCACCTGTTAGACTCAGATCAGATAATTCTGTGAAGCTATTTGTGTGAAATTTTGCTTCTCCTATATCCCCTTTTCCTTCACTCTGTGAAGGTATTTTGAAGAAAGACCTCTGCCAAAGAAATCCATTGTTCCATCTACATTGTGTTTTAGAAGGATTTTAGAGGGGTTTTTATTCTTTATCGCCTTGGCAAAATCACACCAGTGAATTTTGGCAGACTTTGAAAGTAAAGCAGTTTTGGGCCAAAGACTTGCAGATAACAAATGCCATTCTTATTTTACATCCAGCCAATTAAGTCACTGAAATAGTGACTTCCAAAGCAACGTGAAGCTGTCTAGGATTCTTAACCCCTTTGATTCATCCAGTAACACATGTAATCAATAATAGCATTTTCCAAGAAATATTCCATTGGTTTTACTAAATAATGTTTTTGATGAATTTTATTCATATTATCTTTGTTTTTTTCAACTCCTATTAAGTGTTGTAAATTAGAAATATTCTTTTACTAGAATGAGAGTGGCTTTACTCATGATCAGCAAATACGCTGCTTGTGTGCTATCATCTCACCATTTTCATGAAAAGCATTGCTAATCTATCAAATTTCCTTTCCCCCCAACACATAGTTTCAGAATTGTCCTTACACCATGCTTATAGACAGCCTCCTATCCATCAGAGGTAGCCCCCATGATCAAACTTCCCAGCCGTCCCTCCTTTACTTTAGTCTCCTACTTTTGTGCATTTTCAGAATGAAAAATGAAAAATTGAATAAGATGCTACATTCTGATAGTCGAGGAAATTTATTGTTTATCTCTTTTTTGTCAAGGGTTTGCATTGTTATTACATTTTTAGAATAGAAGCAAAATGTGCAGGATTATTATCTCTGCAGTTAGACAGTGGTATTTGTGAACATTTGTTCTTAGGTAGCAGAGGTGGGGAGTACATTAATAAAAATGGGTGTACACTCAAGCCAGAGACATTACAGGAATGGAAAATTATTGGCCAGTATCCTTCATAAAAACAGATGCAAAAATTTTCAGCAAAATGCTATAAGCCAAACCAATAATGTTTAAAAAAGAAATAATATACTAGAACCAAGTGGAATTCATTACAGGTAGGGGAGGCTGGTTAAACAATTGAAAATCAGTTAATAAATAGGATCCATTACATCCACGGGGCAAAGAAAAAAAATCATTTGATCATGTTAATATATGCAGAAAATGTATTTAATAAAATCCAACACTCATTCATATAAAACACTCAAACTAGATATATAGTTTGAGGGGGACTTCCTCAAGTTGATAAAGAAGATCTACAAAAACCACAGCTAGCATTGTACTTAATGGTAAGAAACTGAATGTTTTCCTTCTAACATTGGGAAAAGAAAAGGATGTCCTTTTCTTTGCTCAGAATTCTTTTTTTTAATTTATTAGAGTGAGTGGGAGGGGCAGAGAGAAGGAGAGAGAATCCCAAGCAGACTCTACACTGTCAGCACAGAGCCTGATGTGGGGCTTGAACTTGGCGAATTGTGAGATCATGATCTGAGCTAAAATCAGCCACCCACCTGGTCACCCTTCTTATTTAACATTGTATTGGAAGTCTTAGCTAATGCAGTAAGACAAGAAAATGAAATGGAAGTTGTATAGATTGAAAAGGAATAAATAAAAGTGTCTTTGTTCTTAGGTGAAACGTTTGCCTATGTAGAAAATCCCCCCAAATTGACCAAAACCAAGAAGAAGAAGAAGAAAAAAAAAATATATATATATATATACACACACATACATACATACCTACCTACCTCCTAGAACTAATAAGTGATTATAGCAAATTCTCAGGATATGAGGTTGACATAAAAAAGTTAATCACTTTCCAAAAACCAACAATGAAGAGTTGGAACTTAAACGATATCATTTATGTTAATACACAAAAGAGTAGTATTTAAAATAGGTACAAGATTCATATGAGAAAAACTGTAAGACTGATGAAATCGAAAAAGAGCTAATAAAGAATTGGATGTTCCATGTCAAGGGAAGAGAATGTTCAATATCATTTAGACATTTCTTCTTCCCAACTTGATAGATTCCATGCATTCCTAATCAAAATCCTAGCAAGCTATTTTGTGAATATTGACAAACTGATTCTAAAGGCTGTATAGATATGTAGAAGACCCAGAATAGTCAACACAACACTGAAGAGGAAGAGTCAGAGGACTGATACTCCTGAACTTTAAGACTCACAAAGCTGCAGTCATCAAAATATTCTACTAATGGTTTAAAAAAAAAAAATCAATGAAGCAGAATATAGAGTCCAGAAATAACTCACCATAAATATAGTCAAATCTTTGACAAGGAAACAAAGGCGATTCAATGGAGAAATAACAGCCTTTTTTAAAAAAATGTTTTTGATTTTTTTCTTTTTTTTTTTTTTGGATAGAGGGAGAGACAGGGCATGAACAGGGGAAGAGCAGAGAGAGAGGGAGACCCAGAACCCGAAGCAGGCTCCAGGCTCTGAGGTGTCAGCACAGAGCCCCATATAGGACTCAAACTCACAAGCTGCAATATCATGACCTGAGCTGAAGTCAGACACTCAACTGACAGAGCCACCCAGGCGTCCCGAAGTTTATTTCTTTTTGAGAGAGAGAGGGAGAGAGACAGAGCACGAGTGGAGTAGGAGCAGAGAGAGAGAGAGAGAGAGAGAGAGAGATGGGGTTCACAGAATCCAAAGCAGGCTCCAGGCTCTGAGCTGTCAGCACAGAGCCTGATGTGGGCTTTGAACTCAGGAACCGCGAGATCATGACCTGAGCCAAAGTCCGAGGCTTAACCGACTGAGCCATCCAGGCGCCTTGAAATAATAGTCTTTTGAAGAAGTAGTGCTGGAACAACTGTACATAAATGTGCTAAAAACAAAACAAAAAAACAAACAAAACCCATTATCCCCATACAGACCTGAGGCCTTTCATAAAAAATAATTCAAGTTGGACATAGGCCCACGTTAAATGCAAACCTGTACAGCTTTTAGATCAGAGAAAATCCAGGTGACTTTGGTTTTGTCAATGACTTTTTAGATACAGTACCAAAAGCATGATCCTTGAAAGAAAAATTTTGGGAAGTTGGATTTCATCAAAATGGAAAACTCTGCAAAAACCCTTTTAAGAGAGAAGACGGCAGTGCCTGTGTGGCTAAATCAGTTAAACATCTATCTCATTCTTGATTTCAGCTCAGGTCATGATCTCATGGTTCATGAGGTCAAGCCCCATGTAGGCCTCCATGCTGGCAGAGACTGCTTGGGATTTTCTGTCTCCTCCTCTCTTTCTGCTCTTTTCTGTCTCCCTCTCTATCTCTTTCTCAAAATAAACAAACTTAAAAATATACTTGAAGAAAAACCACAGACTGGGAGAAAATCCTTGCAAAATACATATCTGATAAAGGACTTCTATCCAAAATATACAAATAAGTCTTGAAATTCAATAAGAAAACAATTAACAAATGGTCAAAAGACCTGACCAGACACATCACCAAAGAATGGCAAGTAAATGTATGGACAGGTAGCCAACATCATAGTCAGTAGAAAATTGCAAGCTGAAACAAGGAGACAACATACACACCTATTCGAATGGCTAAAATCTGGTGCGCTGGCAGAACCAAATCCTGGCAAAGATGTAATACAAAGGGAGGAAATGCAAAAACGGTTTGTCTATGTTGGAAGACTGTTGAGCAGTAACCAAGTTAAACATAAATTTAGCATTCAGTGGTCACACTCTTACTTATTCAAAGGAGCTGAAGCCGTGTACACAAATCTTTATAGCAGCTTTACTTGTAATTGCCAATATTTGGAAATAACTAACATGTCCTTCAGAAGGTGAATGGATAAACAAAGTGTGAGGCCTCCATACGATAGAATAGTATTCAGTGATAAAAATAAATGATCTCCAAGCCAAGAGAAGATTTGGAGGAAACTTAAATTCATGTTATTAAGTGAAAGAAGCCAATTTGAAAAGACTACATACTGGATGATTCCAACTATATGACTTTTTGGAAGAGAGAAAATTATAGAAAGAGTAAAAAGATCAGTGGTTGTTGGGGGTTGTGTTAGAGACGCAAGACGGAAGAGATGAGTAGGAGAGCACATTTTGGGTTGGGTGGGTGAAAACCTTCTGTATGACAGTGTAATGGTAGATACAAGATATTATGCGTTATCAAACCCCATACAACTGTAGAAAGCAGAGTGAACCCTACTGTAAACAGTGGATCTTAAGTTAATAATAATGTGACAATGTACCACACCAATGTACAATGTTAGTAACAGGGAAGTTTGGATGGAGGGGGTATATGAGATCTCTGTATTTTCTGCTCATTTTTTTCTATAACGTTGAGGCTGCTTTTAAAAAAAAATCTAGTATTTAAATATATAAAAGGTAGAGCATTTACTTTAAAATTTATGTATTTGATCAATTTATATTAATTAAAGAACACAGAGGTGTTTTAAATGTCTTGGGGATAAGGAGGCTATACAAATAAATAGAATATCGAACAAAACAGTAGATAATGTAATAAGCTAAAATTTTTACTACAGTGCAAAAATTCTTTGAACTCTGCGGTTTTTGTAGTTGCTAAAATCCAAAGGAAATAAATTAAAAACATAATTCATGAAAAGTAGGGGGGTTATGAAAGAAACTAGCTTATAATTCTAGAAATCCACATTATAAAAGCATTTTCTTATTTAATGTTTAAACTCCCATTTTAAAATGAAAATTGCACCATAAATATAAATTGTTTTTATGTATGAATATCATAAATTATTTGTTTAATATCTTTTTTACCTAATATCAATTGATCTCTACTTTAAAATCATTTTGAAAGTTTTATTATAGGTATTAATAGTCATGGCAGTGACCTAAATGATGTTAAGCATCTTATTTTATTTAAATAAAGATTCTTATTTCCATTGCAGGGAGATAACCAATCTTTAAAAAAAATTAATCAGCATGGTAATTATTTTTTTTAATGTAGTTCTACACATATCAAAAAATTATTCATTATATAATTATGGTTTTACAAGTGAATTTTTACTGGCACATTGACCTTATCTAAGAAAATATGATATATTCTTTGATAGTATGTGTTTACACATCTATTTTCACGTGAATACCTTTAACTTCTATTTAGAGATACGATTTCATACGTTCATAAATCACTTTCTTCTGCATAGTATTTAAGATGGAATATGATGTTCGTACGTATATTTGTTCAAGTCTCTTAAAGGTTAAACTTAACAGCTGTCTTTTCATCTAAACGTATTCCAATAATATTTTGTCAGCACTAATCTATTAGCAATGTTGAAAGACTTGCTGTTTGATAAGATTTAAGTGACATTTTATTAAATTTATAGATACAACACTAGAAAGAATGTCCTGCTCTCAGAACTAGAAATGACCTCAAGGTAGCAGGTGTCTGTTTTTAGAGGCTTTCCAGGCTAGAATTAGCAGCTCAGAGGGCGTCAGTATTTTAAATTGTGTTTATTTTTTTGTTGTCCTACCGCATTTTTGTCCACTGTGGTTTTGAGAAATTTGTTTATTTTGACACATAAATATTTTTGTAGAGGAACTGTGTTCTGTAATAGTTAAGAACTTTGGACTCACACAGACATAAGTTCAAACCTTGGCTTTATCGGAGAGTAGCTCTGTGATCTGGTGTATGCTACACGATCTCTTAAGTCTTTTCTCTCTTCCTCAGAAATGTGTCTAATACTAGTTTCTCCTAAAAGGCATTGTGTGTTTTAAGGACTACAATATATCTTTTTTTGACTAGTTCTGGTCTCAGGATAAGTGCCACATAAGAGCTGCTGCTATGATAATATCAGTGGTATTTATATGACTGGCATTAATATTAATATTGGTTATTATTAATATGTCTAATAAAAACTGATTATTAATACTATTTCCAATATTAATCATACTAGTTGCCATTCACAAGTTAGGGTCTTCTAGAATGTTCATGGGGCAATTACAGATTCTCGTAATTTTGTCATTTTAATGGTGTTCAGCACTGTCTCCAACATCTAGAGAATTAGTGCTATTTTGATACGTATCACATACATAATAGAAACATAATAATGAGTAGAGCTAATAATGTGGCAATATTCTTATGATTTAAGTATCATTAGTCAAAGAGTGGGGGACCTTTGGATTCTGAGGATCACCAAAAGGATACTAAGTTTTTATTTTAGGAATTTTTCTTGTGATTAAAACAATGGAGTATACTTTAAATGTCATCCAAATTTGTGCTGAATAGCTTAAAAATATTCCAAAACATTGCATTGTAGCTACAAAGGAATTCTACTCCAGAGTGACAAGTAGGCCATGATTTATTACAGGATCTTCTTTTAACATTATTTTGTCTGGAATGAACAGAGCAGTTGAAGAAACTCCATCCATCTTTTTGTTTATTTGACATCCATGCTGCATTAAATGTACCTCAAACAATACACAAATAAGAAATTCTACTTAACAGTGATGATTACTCATCAGTAAGCTACATCTCTTGGCAATAAAACAAAAGGAAGCCTGTCAAGCAATGTCTGTTAAAATTTAAATAAAGCATAGTTTTTAAACCTAAACGAATTTTTAAAGCAAATATTTTAGCTTCATTTTCTTTCCAAGAGTTAGCGTTACAAAGTGTGCTCAAGCGAATTGTTCTTTCTCTCCAACAAAATTAGCACCATCCCCCAAGCTTTTCTTATTCTTCTAGCTCAGTCACCGATTGTGTATGATAGGAGTAATTAGTGGAAATAAAATGTGCCCCTTTTGTTCATGTTTATCAAAAAGTGAAAAAAAATTGAGCAAGTGAGTAAAAAGATTTTGATAAATATTTTGTACATTTATGCTTCTGGAAGGTGGCCTTTTTTCATCCTTTTTTATAAAGTGATTTGGGGGGAGGTAGGGGAGAGAATAGAGTAACTGAGGCAGGAAGAATAACTTTGTGTACTTTTTCCTGAGAATGTTAGGACCTGAAAGAAGATTCTACACTCTGGCATTTAAAGCCACATAGCGGTTTGTAAATGAGACACCATATGTTATCAGCAAAGAGTTGCCATCCTTGTTTCTTATCTGAACTTACCATTTATTAGGTTTACTTTCAAATTTATTCATTTGGAAATTTTATTTTATTTTATTTTATTTGGTCTTTTGATTGCTAAACACAGATTCTAAAAGGATGGGAGAATTTTGCTTCCATTTGCTATTCAGTGGATATACTTTTGGATATTAGACTGTTACCAGTATGCTACCAATAAGCAGTTGATGTTTTCAGTAATCTAGCCTGAAGAGCACTCTGCTCCATAAATTAGCGTCTAGCTCTGTGATGGTCTCTCAACAACCTGAATTTTTGTTTGACTTGTATACTTCACGTTTACGAAACTGGTAGATGCTATAAACTATATTCCAGAATTCTAATTCTGAATTTTTATTGCTCATGAATAAGGATCGAGATTGATCCCATTGGTTGTTGTTAGATCATAGAGATTTCTTCATACATTAAGTCTAGCAGTGGCTGGCTGTTTAGTTGCATCATATATACCACTGGAGAGCACTTTGCGGGCTTTACAAATTATAGAGGTAGATGATGCTTGTGCTATTCAACATTCCACACAGGCCGTGTATCTAGTTTCACAGAAAAGGAACATGGTGAAGGAGGGGTGTAACCAGCAGCTGTGGGGGAGCTGAGAGTCCACAGAAGGGATGCTATGTCTGAGGAAGTCATTGCCGTCACAGGGAGGGTGGGGGAGAGGTGTGTGGGAGAGAAGACTTTATTATTAAGGTGTTTTAAAAAAGACAGCTTTTATGCTACGTCTTGGTTGTATGAGAGAAAAATTATTTATGAAAGTTTGCTCCTTTTACTCTGGCCTTATCCATTAACCATGATAGTATGAAGGAAATTACGGATTGAAAGGTAATTTAATAAATCCGATTGGCATTCTCAATATAGGTGAAAACAAACTGAGATTCTAACTGCCCTTAGCATGCAGAAGTAACCTGTGAACTCAGATTACAACTAGGTTTCTTCATTTTTATTCTAATATATTTTAAGTTTATTTATTTTGAGAGGGAAAGAGAGAATGGGGGGGGGCGGGGAGGACAGAGAGAGAAGGAGAGAGAGAATCCCAGGCAGGCTCCGCACACTGTAAGCACAGAGCCGGACATGGGGCTTAATCTCAAGAACCATGAGATCATGACCTGAGCTGAAATCAAGAGTCGGACGCTTAATCGACTGAGCCACCCAGGCACCCTTATTTTAGTATTTTTAAAATTAGATTTTGCTGTCTATCAACACTTGAGACCATCATAATGTATACTTAATACTTTTGGAGTGGAAAGTGAATTTGGAGTCTCCTTTTTCTGTCCAATCCCATATTCTTATTTTACCTGTGTGAAAACTGAGTTCTAGTAACTTATCAGTGACCATGTAACTAGTTAAAGGCACTGCTTAGCCCAGGTCATCTACACATGTTAGTGGCAATTAATCTAGGTAGTTAGTCAAATCTTTTTTTTGACGTATACTTTTTAAAACACTCAGATGGATGTTGTGGTCTATGTGCCTTTTAAAAGGTATCAAATAATGGATTGTGTTCTATCAGTCAGTTTTTAAGGTGCCATACTTGAGGAGTCATACTTTTGGTTTCCATGTTGAATAGGCCAACATAACATTTAAAGCTATCACGAATGATATGAAACTCAGGTTGTGTGGGAGGGTAACTGTATTTCCAGTAATAAGATATCTTTTGTACTAATAAGTAATGTGTTTTACCATCTGTGATGGTACAGTGTATCTCTCATAATTCCGCTATCAGATATTGTTATTTGATCCTTGTCTGATGGTGATATGATATTTAGTATGTAGAATTTTTTAAAAATACACACACACCCACTCCTATTTGAAATTGTTGGCAAGGAAGTAAGTAAACAGGCCGGTCCACAGCTAGGTATACCGAGAATTTCTATCTCTTAAATTAAATCTTGTACAAAAGAAATGATTCTTCCTCTTTCGTCTATATCGGCTCTGAATGATTACCCCACTATAGGGAGCACTGCCAGGTTATGTAAGTATTTGCTTTCTGTTCACACTTAAGACCCCATCCCCGGTTACTACACAAAACCTGAGTTGGTTTCTGTTTATTCTTTTATGTTTTATTTTTTTTATGTTTTTATGTTTTATGTTCATTACTTCTCCCTTCTGGTTGCATTCCTAGGCCATTTCAGATTAGAATTGTGTATTCTAGTCTTCTCTTCAAGCCTCTGTCCTGGTTCCTTTCATTCTGTGTACTGGTTTGGATTCATTTGATCAACTGTTTAGCTCTGGGGACTAAGGACTGAAAACCTGGTGACCTAGACCTCTGAGTTCTGGCCCCGGAGTTTATCCACCCTCAAGGGATAGAAAATTGGTTCATGGGAAGCAAAAGTATCATCTTGCTGTTTTTATGTGCAAAGCATAGATGTACATACAGTACATAAACAGATATACAGAATACGGATGATTTTAAAATTTCATAAGTGCAAACGATTAAGAAAAATGCCTAAAAATGCTCCTTAGCCAGCAATAACGAAAGACAAAAAAAAGGTTGAGAAGCATTGTTTTACACCTGTATCAGTCTACATCCTTGGTGGGCATTTTGACTTGGATGTGACTTAAAAGCTTCAAATTCAACCTGCCCAGAACTAAAACTGGTCTCTCTTTGCCCACCCCACCTGAGTCTTGTCTTTCTGTTTACTCCAATGAATGGCAACACCTGGGTCTCCGTGCCCGCCCCTCCCCCACTTCCTGGTATCTCCATCCCCAAGGCCCTGCCTCCGCTCCGCTCAGGCCTTCTTCTGCTTCTGTTCTTACCTTTGCTTTTTATCCATACGGCACTAGAGGGAACTTTCTAAACTGCAGATCTGGTCATCACCTACCCAGTTTAAAAACTCCCAGTTCTGGGGCACCTGAGTGGCTCAGTCGATTAAGCATCTGAATTCAGTTCAGGTCATGATCTCAAGGTTTGTGGGTTGGAGCCCCGCATCAGGCTCTGTGCTGACAGAAGAGCCTGCTTCAGATTTTGTCTCCTCCTCTCTCTGCCCCTCCCCCACTTGTGTTTGTGCTCTCTCTCAAAATTAAATAAACATTAAAAATAAACAAATAAAATAAAAAATAGAAAGTTCCAGTTCTTAAGGATCAAAATCTTCTTTCCATTGCATGGCATATCTTTCCTCCAATTTTCTGGTCTTTTCTGATCTTCCCAGATTTATATCTTTCTACTCTATCATCCTCCTCAACACACACTTTTATTTTGGAGTCATTCAGACTCCTCAGATGTGTCATTTTCTTCCTCATCTATGGCCTTTTTAAAATGCTGTTCCATCTGCTCATGATACTGCACTTTTGAATTTTCTCCTTCCCTTCCCTAATGCCATACAACTTCCTGTCTACCCGAGTTCAGTTCAGATGTCCTGTCCTCTTCACGTACCTTGTGATTATTCTTATTATACTGTTTGTCACACCAGGGTAACTGTGTGTGCATTTCCCCCCCACTTAACAACTTCTTGAGGAACTTTGTGTCTTATTTGTTGTATCTCCACCCCCTGCAGTAGCTAGTAGGCATTTCATAAACATGCGCTAGATTAAAAGAGAAAACTAATGTTTTAAGTACTACTGCTATACAGACTTTCAGGTTGCTCTGTTGTCCTAAGTATTTATCACATACTTACTGCTTAATAAATTGCATAATAGATTGGACTAAGCTTATACTTTCTTTTCAGCAAATCTTAATGACTTAATACATAAAGAGTAGCTTTTCAAGTGTTTAGAACTTTGCATTTCAAAAACAGAGTTAACTAATTTTACAATTGATTTATTTTTTACCTACCAGATATAATATTAACCTAATATATATAGACAGATTATCAAAATATTTTTGACTGATTTTTCTCCCTCTCATTTTTCTCCTATTTAAATAGCTAAAGGATACGAAATCTGCAGATCAGAAAACAACACTACTTCATTTTCTGGTGGAAATATGTGAAGAGAAGTACCCTGATATCCTGACTTTTGTGGATGATTTGGAACATTTAGACAAAGCTAGTAAAGGTTTGTGTTTTTATAGAAAATATTTTACTGCTTTGAGTCATCAGTATGTAAAGACACAACATACTACCTTTTATTTGAATATACTTGCTACTTTGCCACAGTGTTTTAGAACTGAATATGCCATTTTAAAAATACAATGTCGTGAGGCGCCTGGGTGGCTCAGTTGGTTAAGCGTCTGACTTCGGCTCAGGTCATGATCTCACCGTTTGTGGGTTTGAGCCCCACATCGGGCTCTGTGCTAACAGCCAGCTCAGAGCCTGGAGCCTGTCTTCGGTTTCTGTGTCTCCCTCTCTCTCTGACCCTCCCCTGCTCATGCTGTCTCTCTCTCTCAGAAATAAAAAAAAATTAGAAAAAAAAATAGAATGTCATAGGACATTTATTTTATGAGTTATCATTATTGGAACTATGAGTTTAATTTGTTTTATATTAGAAAATGAGGCTCCAAATTAAAAAATAGCTGTTGAAACCTTATGAAGTCCCGCCAGCCCCACCCTCTGCTGCTCCACTCCCCCCCCTCCCCCCCCCGCCCCCAGCCGGCACTGTTGGGATGCTTCCTTAATTCCATGTCATTCACTTGGGGACCGTGGTATGTCGGGGCCAACCCCCAGTAATCAGTGGCCCCACTTAGCCTAAGTTCTAAATCTGTCTCCATCCACATTGAAGGCACAGACTGCATTCTTTGTCCTAGCAGAGAAAATTGCTTTCTAACGCCTAGATATCTAACCTGCTTCCGGTCCTTACTGGACTTACATCAGGTTGCAAAGGGTCATAAAAGGATAGGACCTGGTATTAACAGTTGGTTATAATATGACTTAAATGTGATGTTTTTGATCCCTTAAAGAATCTAGTTTTTATTTATATATCATTGCCTTTGTGGAAAACGTTTTACATGCTCCAACAACCCATTTATGAATACACATCTGTATGAATATGTACGTCCATGCATACATCCTTTTTGGAACACAACTCATTTGAAGTGCCGGGGTATCTTTATTCTCACTGTGTTGAGTCCTGATCGTTAAAAATGTCAGACTATTTTTGTAATCTGTTTTTTTTTTTCCTTCTTAAAATTGGAATTTATCAACTTAAGGATACTGTTTTTCTCCTGTATTTTAGTAAATATTTCTTCTTAAACACACAAAAAAAGTCACTTTTATCAATTTTCTACTCCCTTTGAATAGTTTCTTCTATGAAACAGAGTTTGTAGTGCTCTATCTGCAGTGAAGCAATGTGATTGGACGAGATGTTCTTTGACACTTTTTCCTAGGCTATAGGTTTCTTTGAAGTATCTTTCTTATACAACCTTTTTGGGGGTGAGAGGGAATTAGACATAATTAGTCTGGATTTTTAAGACCAAAAATAAGCTTTTTACTTTATTATTATTATTTTTTTTGCTCTTGCATGTTAATGTAATAAGACTGGAATTACTTACTTTGCCCTTGTACCTTCAAATGCCCTTGGTATAAGAAGATAATGACCATATATGTGCATGTGTTTTAATGAAAATTAAGGGAAAATATTTTCTCATATAAAACAATGAGATAGGGCAAAAAGGTACAGAGAAAAAGTACTAAAAATAACTCAGTGATACTCAAAATAGCTTCTAAGTGGTTGATTTATTAATTCAAGAAGGTAATTTCTCTAAAATGAGATTTCTGAAAAAAAAATTTTTTTTTAATATTTTTATTTATTTCTAGGAGAGACAGAGAGAGAGACCACGTGAGCAGGGGAGGGTCAGAGAGAGAGAGGGAGACACAGACTCTGAAATAGGCTCCAGGCTCTGAGCTGGCAGTCAGCACAGAGCCCGACGCGGGGCTTGAACCCACGAACCACAAGATCATGACATAAGCGAAAGTCGGACGCTTAACCGACTACGCCACCCAGGCGCCCCAGATTTCTGAAATTTTGAAATAAAATTTAAGTAAACGGGCTGAGGGAGAACTGAAAGGGGATGTCTGTGATGAATGGTAAGCATGATAAGTTAAAGAGAAATACATGAAAAGCTTATGCATAATGCCGTGAAATATAGAGAAGCTTCTTTTTCTGGAGAAAATAAAGTCGTGTAGTTGATAGATTATATCAACATTAGGTCTTTGGCAAGAATTAACTCCATGCAAGCATATTCTGATAATAACAGTTTGCATTTCTGACCACTTCAGCATCTTTCTTCCTGATTCTAAAACCAAACAGTAAGCTGGAACATCTCTTTCAGATGTACATTTTAGTAATATCATTTATTTCCTACCAGTTTTGTGCTAAATTAAGTTTTTAAAATGTCATTTATCTCTTTTGACTCATTTGATTGTACTTGAAATTCTGCATAAATATTTTAATATTTTGCTTTTGAGAACTATTGAGGACTGTGTAAATTTGATACACGCTTACAGAGTTGTAACTTGGTAATTAGATTCTTCTGTTTGTTTTCTCTTTTGATGTTTCTGTGGGGGCATCCTAGAGCCTTGGAGGCTTCTCATTTCCATCTGTTATAGTGGAGGCATGCATATGTGTGTAGGTCAGCAGATACAGTGAATGTGTTTCACTGGGAGCAGCCAACTTGACATTTGAAATAGAAAAGCCATCACTATATATACATATATAAGTGGATATATATGTGTATATAGAGACATGTAGGTGATAGTTGGGCATAATTTCTTGGTGTAATGACATTACTCTGTTAATGAGTGAGAATTTAGAGGAATGAATGTAAGATTTTTGGGTGAAATTTGCTTTGGAAATTTTCAGTGCTTTTATAGTGTATATCATCATTTAAAAGTTTCCATATTTGAAGTCTCCTCAGTGAGCTATCACATGAATTAAAAAGTACCTTTGTTTTCGAGACATAACAAATCCTGGCCATTAAGTCCTCGTGGATCAGCAGGGGGATCTTTCATTGCAACTAATGAGCTTACCCGTATGACAATTTTCAAAAATCTACTTCATTAGGGCTGCTTCTTTTCTAAGAGATAATGGCTTACAGCTTTTCTGTTGTATTTCAGTGAAAATGTTTTTGGGTCATTATTGTATTTCTATATACCATTGCAATATTTCTTTTTTTTTCTTTCTCCCCTGGACTTTTAAGGGTTGAATACATTGTTCTCTTGTCTAAACAATTGAAGTTAACATGGACTCTAATCTGTGAAGGTTCTATTGATTATTTCACAATAACCTGCTTCATTATTAAATTGGAATGGTATTTTATTAATGAGTAGAAAATATGACAAAACCCTGTGGATTGGGGGAGTGTTTTTTTTTTTTTTTAATATAATTTATTGTCAAACTGGTTTCCACACAACACCCAGTGCTCATCCCAACAAGTGCCCTTCTCAATGTGGGGAGTGTTTTAAGGTAAAACCAAGGCAAGTTTATAGTGTCACCTTGTTCAGTCCTCTCTTTTAGGGTTATCATACCTCTGCCGTATATTTCTCTTCTTCCCTAGATAGTCTAAATTCTAGAAATGCCAGGCAGGTTCAGTCTGTAACTCACTTATTCATTTGATAAGCCTTTGTTGAATGATTTCTCAGTGTCTCAAACAGTGCTCTTATCTTGCTGCTGGCCTAAGGTTTAGTGTTTATGTCTTTGTAGAACCCAGGCTACCTTACTGGCACCTGACTCCCGTCCAACTGGCTCCTCTTAGATTCTCAGTAAAGGAACCCTTTACTTCCTCCTCCTCTTCGATGCAGTCTCTAAGTATTGACATTGTTATTAGCCTAATACTGAGCCCTTCTTTTTCCTTCTTCCCATATTTCCTTAGGTGATCTCTTCCATTTCCAACAGCTTGAATTCCGTCATTCCATTAACGGCTTTATAAATTTGCATCCCAGTCTTCCCTTCTAAGCTCCACACTTGCATATCCAACAGCATACTTGCCGTCTCCAGCTACATGACGACACATGGTTCACTGTATGCCATAAAATGTGCCTCTTAATTCCTACACCCTTAACCTCTTCTCCCTAATTTTATTTACTGGAGAAAATCCCCCTTAGGACCTTTTCTTTTGATTTCCTTTTTCTCATTCATTTTGCCTCTTTTCAGCCTTCAGCATGCCAACTGAAAGCTGTGTGATAGATTCTAAGTTAAATCTGTGCAAAGTGGCAGCTGTAACCTGCAATGTTGCCTAGCTCTCTCCTTTATCGAGTAACTTAGAGTAAATGTCAACTTCCCTCTGGTGCTTTTTCCTGGCCATTCCTGGGAGTCTCACCTAAGCTTCAGTGATAAACACACGTTTTCCTAAAAATCTTAGACCGTATTTAAGACCTAGGTGTCTAGAGTAGAGAGTATTCCTAGGACTTTTGGAGATGGAATTAGCTTCTAGAGAAAGGACAGCCTTCAGTGAAATTGTCAGAGTGGATTTAATGATTGTCCATTTCTAATGTTTTTCACTTTTTTCCATTTCCACGTGTTTAGCTTGCAGGAACATTCTTTGGTATCTTGTATTTGATTTTTGTCCTCTCCATTTTATTGACTTCTCTGCTTTTAAGACTATTTGTTTGATTTTTAGCTAGTACCCCCTTGGTCTGACCCAAATATTTGTCTACTCAAATGCATCTCCAATTCCAAACCTTGTGACTTTCTAGCATTTTATGATAAATGGCTTACTAAATACCAAATGTTTATCTTTTATTCACCTACTGTGAACACTTAGAACGCTTCATTTCCAGGTGGCTGCCACCTGGAAATGAATAGTGTTTGAAATTTCAAATTCATCTGCTATAATAAGCAGAGAGCATTTTCAAAGGCTCCCATTGACCTCCTTATACTATACACTTCAAAAAATGCCAATTATAATTTGTTAGTTTGATATATATTTTGAATATTCAGGATTAATTATTAATTCAATCACATTTTATACATTACGTATGTACTGTAAATACGTAAAAATATTCATTGTGCAACAAACTTAATAACATACATAACATTGTGTTAGTTGGAACCATTATGTCATGGAGGTCATAGGTTGCAACCTTATAATTTCATGAGATAAATAATTCATTTGGTATTACAAATCAATTGTAGGATATTAGCGTTTTCTGAAAACACATTTGTGTACATTTCTGCCAGTATAGTGAAATAATTTGAAAGAACATAGTGGGGGAGGACATTTATAATAAAATAATTTAGAGAAGACTACCATGTTAGGGTATGCTTTAATTGAATTGTCAATAGAGAGCACAAAAATATATTCTGATAAGAACTGAATGCTATCTTCATATGTTGAAGCCCTTCATATGTGGTAACCCTAATCCTTAGTATCTCAGAATGTGACTGAATGTGGAGATAGGTGTTTAAAAAGGTGATTAATAAAGCGAAGTGCTTAGGGTCAGCCCTAATATAATACAATCTGACTTGTGTCCTTATAAGAGGGGGACCTTTGGACAGATAGACAAAAGAGAATCGCACGCAGCCAAGACCACGTGAGGATGCAGCAAGAAGGTGGCCATATGCAAGTCAAGAAGAGAGGCTTCAGAAGAAACCAGATCCACTGACAACTTGATTTTAGGCTCCAGAACTATGCAAAAATATGTTTCTATTGTTTAGGCCACCCAGTGTGTGGCATTTGTGATATGGCCCTAGATAACTAGGATAACTTAAGGCATTTTTCTTGCTTACAGTTTTTTGGCTATCGAATAGCCTACACAGAATGATTTTTTTACTTTATCAAATCACTTAAACAGTCATAGACCTGCTGTGTTAGATGTTCACTAGCAATCAGTTTAGGGATATCAAAGCTTCTTGTGCCAGCCATGAATTATCACATGATTTTACATAATTACATGTATGTCCCCAATTCCTTTTTTGAATAGACCTGACACAGGTTAGTACATATATAAGGAAATATTGAGGCAATCTAAATAAACATATTCATGAATATTCACATTTAATTTCAGGGTTAGATATATGGCATGTCCTAGAGTTTATTTTACACTGTGTTTTACACTGGTATATTAGAATGTTTTGTCTTTTCTTTTGCTCGCTGTATCCCTGTGTATATTTATTCACCGCCTTCCCCTGTTTTGCTACTTGAATAGTTATAATTTTATTATAAACAGGATTCTGCAGATAGATGGTAGAGTAACAAGTTATATCTCCAAAGCTACTTTATGACTCCTTTGTAGTTAGGTCTCCATGATCTAATTTGACCATCTGTACCCACCTAATAAGTATACTTAGGAATTGTAAAATAATTTTAATGTCACTATAAGTCAAATATAATCAAGGATAATTTATTTTCAAAATGTAATTCACATATAGGTGTGCATATGTGTACTAAAAGAGCAGTATTTGTAAAATTTTCTATTCATATTAACACTTTTAACATAAAAACATAGGATGAACTATAACTGGGCCATTTATGAGGTAAATACAGGAATATGAAAAACATATATAATATAATTTGAGCACAGTGTCCTGGTAAAAGGGCTATAAGGTCCAAGTTGTCTGATGAATAGCATTTTATATACATTCTTCCAGTGTATTTCCAGGGATTATCTATATAGAGTTGTCATCAAAGGTTTCAATGGGAGATTTGCGTATAAGGTTGTATTGCACTGTTTCTCTGTGCAAATATAAACTGTTTTGAAAAGCAATGTAATGGAATGCAGAGAGACCATGGCCAGAGTCCCCAGAAGGATTAAGGATTTTTTAGACTGACATTGAAGAACACGAGCCATGGAGGAGCTATACTTCCAGCTAAAGATTGCTTTTTGAGATACTGAGCTGAGAACATTTCCTGAATCGGCTGCTGCTTGGGCTGATAGATGATGATGAAGAAGAAAAACACATCAGGAAGACCTCTATATCTTTTTGGAGGTTA
Organism: Hyaena hyaena; assembly: GCF_003009895.1. Taxonomy (NCBI): domain Eukaryota; kingdom Metazoa; phylum Chordata; class Mammalia; order Carnivora; family Hyaenidae; genus Hyaena; species Hyaena hyaena. Next base: position 792,221 of record NW_024080925.1, read on the forward strand.
GCAGACTGAAAGTGGCATCAATACAGCATTAATCTTTTCAAGAAACTAACAGTTTACAGTGTTTGCAGATTTTCGGCCAGCTGCAGATTTGAAATAGCTACTCGAACAGTTCTATCAGTGTCACCTATGAGCCATAGCTAACATCAAGTAACAGGACATCAAGTAACAGGACCGGATCAACAGTGACAACCAAGGTCTTAGAGCTCTCAGACTGCTGACGGCGAAGCAGTATTTACTGCGCCTCAGGTTTGCAACATGAAGTGGAAAATTATAAACAAGGTGGATGACGAAAAATTTCAGAATGAGAGCATTCTGAAGGATAGCCTAACAAAACAAATCTGTACGCCATGAAGAAACCTAAGCAGTGGATAGAACAAACTCACTTCCGGCTGGATGTCGCTGCTCACACGGTTGACATGTAGCCACATGGGTGAAGCGGCGTGGGCTTGCTCAGATGCTGCAGGTGAAATTGCCAACTGCTCCCCAGAAACCAGGCTGTGTGCAGCTTATAAAGTCTTGAAATAATCGTTGTACTAGCTTCGTAGGGCTGCTATAAATCGATTACCACTTACTAAGTTCCTCTCAACAGCAAAAATATATTCATTTACTCTCTCACTATTCAGGAATACAGAAGTCTGAAATCAAGGTGCTGGTACGATTGATTCCTTCCGAAGGTTTTCAGTGAGGAGCCCCCTCACGCCTCTCTCTCAGCTTCTGGGGGCTGCCAGCAAGCCTTGTTTCCATTTTCACATTACCTTCTCCTCTGTGTCTGTCTCTCACCTCTCTCTGTAAAGACACCAGTATAGGCAAGTGGTGGCACAGTGCATAAGCGTCCAACTTCAGCTCAGGTCATGATCTCATAGTTTGTGAATTCGAGCCCCGCATCAGGCTCTGAGCTGACGGCTTAGAGCCAGGAGCATGCTTCGGATTCTGTCTCCCTCTCTCTCTCTGTCTCTCCCCTGCTTGCGTTTTCTTGCGTGCACGCTCTCTCTCTTTCTCCCTCTCTCTCAAATATAAAGAAACATTCAAAAAAAAAAAAAAAAAAATTCTTGCGTGCACGCTCTCTCTCTTTCTCCCTCTCTCTCAAATATAAAGAAACATTCAAAAAAAAAAAAAAAAAAGCGACCGGTCATTTGATTTAAGGCCCACACTAAATCCAGGGTGATTTCTTCTTGAGATCTGTAACTGATTCCCTATGCAAAGATCCTATTTCCAAATAAGTCACATACTTCAGTGCTACATGGCCATGAATTTGGGGGTTGGGGGGGTGGAATACTATTCAACTCTCTATAGTCATCCTTGCCCTCACTCCCATAACTGCATTGATGTAGCATCATCATCTCTGAGTATCATGAAACAATGAAGCGTGGTTACTGAGATAGACATATATATGGAAAGCGTTTGTCATTATGTTGTGAAATGTTTTGGTGTTTAAGGGCTATTGTTGATGAGCTTGTGAAATACCCTTCTCTTTCATCATCACATGCAAATACTATAGCAGTTAAAATTGAAATTCATAATATGTCTCTGAATTTAAGGAATTTTTATTCACAAGTAGTGAGAGTTACAATAACTCCTGTAAATAATTTCAGTAGGTGAAATAAAAATGTGATCCCAATTAGATTATAGAGGCATTATATTATGGGAGAAGCTTTTGTTACAGTCGACTACAGACTCTGAAGTTAGACACCTGGGGTGAAATCCACAGCTTTGCCCATTGCTGGAGAAATAACCTTGGATCATTTCCTTATCCGCTCTGGGACTCCGTGTTCTTACCTATAAAATGGGGATAATAGTTGTACCTAATTCAGAGATTTATTGTGAGGTTATAGGTTAATATTGCATACATAAAGCTTGAATAGCACTATGTAAGGCTATATAGACATTCTCAATATTTGCTGTAGTTGTAGCTATTCTTTTTCAATGATTATTTATTACTGACATGCAACTGCCTATTCTATCATTAATGATGCAGATAAACATGTCTCTGTGAATAATATAATTACATAATTTTAACATGTGTTCTCAATAGTTATTTGAATAGATCCCAACTGTGTCTTGCCTAAAACTTATGCAAGCTCTAGAATACAAAGCCAAGGATTTTGTAGATTTATGTTATTGAAAAAATTATTTACTTTTCTAAAACTTAAAGAACAATATAGATGTGGGAAATTGCCCAAATCATAAATGTACAACACAATGAATTTTCACAAGTAGAATATACTAGCATAGAGAAAGGAATTTGGAAAATGAATTCTATTTTCCTTCTTCTGCCTCAGCCCAAGTCACTAGTTTTAATTCCTATTTTGAACTTTGATAATAAGATTTCTTTTGAAAGAGGGCTTCTATTATTAAAAGCTTGTAAAACAAAATAGCTAGGGTCCAGCAACTCTTTGACTTAGAGCTTATTTTTTTCTGGAGGTGTCTGCATGTTGTTGAGAAAACAAATTTACCGGCCCAGAATGATTAAGGAATTAGCTGTTTGGAAAAGTTTTCCATTTCCATATGAAATATGAACTAACCCAATAAATAATATAAGTTGATAGAAACATCAAAAAAGATATTTTTCTGTATTCAACAAAAACCTACAGAAAATCTGTTCTGGATAACCTTCCCCTCTTCTCTCAGAAGAGGTCATCTTCAAGTATAGATTGAAAATTGATCAGCAGTGAGACCCTTTTGTCATGTGAATATGTGTATCCCTGTTAGGACGGTCTCTCAGCAGCTGTCTGTCAAACTAAATTTTTTTTTTTTTTTGAGAGAGCGAGCGAGCACAAGTAGGGTACAGGGCAGGAGTGGGGGTGGGAGAAGTAGAGGGAGATTTTCAAGCAGGCTCCACGCCCAATGTGGAGCCAAAATGAGTCAGAACATTTAACTGAGTACACCACCCAGGAGCCCCTCAAGCTACATGTTTTTGTTTGTTTGTTTGTTTTGTTTTACAAATAGTTTATTGTCAAATTAGTTTCCACATAACACCCAGTGCTCATCCCCAGAAGTGCCCTCCTCCATGCCCATCCCCCCCTGCCCCCCACATCCATCAGTCCTCAGTTTGTTCTCAGCATTCAAGAGTCTCTCATGGTTTGCCTCTCTCCCTTTCCCCCACCATTTCCCCCCTTCTTCTCCCCCTCGTTCCTCAGTTAAGTTCCTCCTAATCCTCCTATACGTGCAAACATATGATATTTGTCCTTCTCTGCCTGACTTATTTCGCTCAGCAAAACACCCTCAAGGTCCATCCATGTTGCTACACATGGCCAGATTTCATTGTTTCTCATTGCCATGGAGTATTCCATGGTATAGATAAACCACATCTTCTTGATCCATTCGTCCATTGATGGACACTTAGGCTCTTTCCATGTTTTGGCTATTGTGGAGAGTGCGGCTATGAACATTGGGGTACAAGTGCTCCTATGCCTCAGCATTCCTGTATCCCTTGGGTAAATTCCTAGCAGTGCTATTGCTGGGTCATAGGGGAGTTCTATTGTTAGTTTCCTGAGGAACCTCCACACTGTTTTCCAGAGGGGCTGTCAAGCTACATGTTTTAAGGCAAAAAGTACTAGTGCTCATTTATAGTTGTGGATGTATTTTGACCCCATAAGGAAACTCTCATTGCATATAGTACAGTAAATTAAGGAATGCAGGCCAGGGCAATTTATTATAAGGGGTCCCATTCAAAATCAGAACAATGGGATGGAAGAAGAGCTGAGCAGTGGAAGGCCCGTGCTTGGCGAGGGTGACTGGTCACTCGTTTCCCACTGTTTCTTTCAGTTTACCTTTGCCTCTTATAAACCAAGCTGCCATTTATGTTGAGTTTGTATTTTTCTGTCCTCTTCCCTGAGTTTTAGATTTTTTTTCAAAATGATAATGGGTTTCATAATGATATTCTAGAACTTAGGTTTTGTTATAGGCCTACTGAATCTTGAAGTTTTTAAAATGCTGCTGAGGATTTTGTCCATCTTGCCCATCTAATTTATTGTTTCGTTTTGTTTTTTTAACTTGTGTTTATAAAATATTCTTACAGTTTAAAAAAAAAACACCGTTATTTGGTTGGGAGCCTGGAATTGCCCTGACTCTAGTTGGTTGCCCTCACAAAACGGCTGTGTTTGTGAGCACAGGAAGGTTAATTTAGGTTGAATGTTTGAATTGTTCTATGCTAATAAGTTAAGTGTTCTTTAAAGAAAGCAGTTTCCCTGGAATGTAGCATGGTATGTAAGAATGATTGTGACATTTCTTAGTAAGTTTGTTATGAAATAATAACTGGCATCTCCAGGAGCTATTCACAGAGGATTTTTATTTAATTGCAAAGATTACTTAAATGTATGCAATTCCTAGTCTCCTGTCTTACTTGAAATCTTAGCAAATCATGGAGGCCATTGCATTGCAGAATGCCTATATGCATGATTGCTTTAAACTTAAATATTTACAGTTGTGACTTAACTTTTATAGTTAACATCTCAAATGCATAATTATCATAATGACAAGGCACTTGAAGACCAATGTGTGTGCTGGATTTTAAGGTTTTAGATATTTATTCTATTAACCTCAAGAGGTTAAAGCTAAATCCAAAATCCATTCCTTCTGCAAATATTTGGGTGTCTGCAACATGTTACGTACCTGAAGATACAAAGATAAGTAGAGTATGGTATCTTCCCCCTAGGAATTCGTAGTCATTTGGGAGAGGAAGGCACACACAAAGATAAAAGTAATGGAGTGTAGTAACTACAAGGGTAAAGATAATTACTAGGTATGATGGTGGGGAGGGCACCTCACTAGGGGACTAGCTAGAGTTTTTCACTCTGGTTATTTATATGTATGAGTCCCAGTGATTGAGGAGACAAGGCAAATCGTATTCTCTTCAGCAAAGGTACCTAGAGCCGGGAGGAAGAGGGATGGGGGGAGGGAAACTAGAAGCAAGCAGGAGGTTGCTCTGAGAATAAAATGTAGCAGAACGGGAAACAGAGGCAAGCCAGGTTGTGGGCGGAGCTCAGATGTTCTCAGAAAGCAGTTTACTGGCTAATTTTAAGCAGAGGAAGGACATCTTTAAATTAGTGTACATCGGGAAACACCCAGGTACAGTGTGGGGAGAGGTACTGAGGAAAAGAAGGAGACCAGAGATCTGAGAAGAGATAAGGATCCTTAATAATTGAATGGTGCTCAGGCAAGCAAGAAATTAAACCCTGTTTGCCAAATAATACACCAGCAATGTTGTGACCGGATCTGAGGTTACAGGAGAGGGAGGAGTAAAGGCTGGCAGATCTCTACAACAGGACACACAATTCACGGTTCTGCGGCCCCCTCCCCCCCCCCCCCAGGCTGCGGAGGTTACACATGGGCATTTGCCCAGGTGGTAGCGACACATGACACCTGAGGTGACTGAGAGACATCCCATCTGCTTGAATATTAACGGTGTAAAATGCAAAAGTGGAATTTGCCCTTAAAATAATCTAGTCCAGTCTATTTGATGATAGCTTTTTTTTTTTTTTTAAACTTCCAAATAATGGAAAGGAATAAAAAAAAATAAGATTAATTTCTTGGTCAAAGAATGTGACCATGTTGGAAGATAAAATTCATACACAGGTCACATACAGAGACACCAGTAAATTAACACTTTTTTGAGGGTGTACAATTAAACTCCACTCTAGTTGGGATTTCTAATATAAAAATGTAGTCACTGACCTCAAAAAAACTTGACACTTAGAACAGTGTGGTTAAAATTATGTTTGAAGATGTATAAAGGAATTGTCTGTGGAAATAGAATTACTAAAAAGAAAGACACCAAAGAAATTGTTACATATTCTTTAGTTTTACCCGTCGGATGGACCAGACATTATGGAGGGTTTTTTTAGCCTATTATTTGCTCATATCTTTCTCTCTTTCAAGTGTACTTTGGTCCTTATTTAAAAACAGTGAAAGTTGGTCACTTATACGTAAATCCTCTTAACCGTGATGTACAACTAATGTGACCAGAGACTGCTGATAAAGCATAAATAATGGCTTTCCATCTGTAGAGAAGCTGCAAAAAACATTTCTTAAGACCCCTGGTTTGCTCTTTATGACATCAACATTAAATGCTTGAATATGCCCCAAACACTCTGAATATTTTATGCTTGAAATTAGCAACTTTTCTTTCTAGCCTGACTTTCACAACACTGTTCCTGACATGATGGTGATGGTGATGGTGATGATTATCTTTACTTTTTGACTCTAGTATTACTAATTTTAGCCCTTAAGCTCTTCATTTCTTATTGAGCTCTAAGAATAACACTACCCAGTGCACCCTCTTAAAAATATTCATCATCCTATGTTACCGAATTTGATCTTTTATGAAATACCCGTGAGGTAAAAATAGGAGGTAGGCTTCTTCCCCTTTCACTGATGTGGAGGTTGAGCCAGTGAGAAACCGCCTCACATCACAATGATAGAATGTAGTTGCTGGCCCCCTGGCTAACAAAGAGTTGGAAAAGGCTCACAGGCTTCTTTCCTGAGCCTTTTTCTCATCCCCCTGGGAAGTGCTCATCACTCATTGGGATGGCTTTTCCGAGCGCGGCCCAGGCTGTTAGACCGCTCTGAGCAACCCTGCTCATGAATCAAAATGTACTTTCTTTTTTTTTTAGCATCTCCTCACAGGTACTGGAGTTTTACCTTGTATCCAGACAGGCACTTCTATATATCCATGTGGTATATTTAAAACTATGCATTTGGTCATTTTCCAGATTTCTGGTATAGAGCTTCTAAAATCATTGGAATTTAAGTGATAGGAGCATATTTTGTATGCTAATGAGTTGACTCAGGTCAATGTGGGGAGGACCCTAGACAGCTTCAGGATGGGAGATTGGTCACCAGAGGCGACAAGCCTGTGATTAGAGGGTTTGAATTGTCAGTCTACCCTCTGACCTCCAGGAAGGGGAAGGGGACTGGAGATAGAGTTGAGTCACTAATGGCCAATGATTTGATCAATTATGCCTGTGTAACCAAGCTTCAGTAAGGACTCTGAAGCAATAAGCCTGAGGGGAAGCTTCTGTTTTGGGAAAAGATTGATGTGCTAGGGTATACCACTCAGAGCAGCTGTGCAAACTCTGTACTGCCCCTCCACCCCCATTCTTTGTGCTCTGCTTGTCTTCCCTTTGGTTCTTCCTGAATTGCATCCTTTACAATAAAACTGTAATAGCAGGTATAATACTTTGAATTCTGTAAAGCATCAAATTATGGAAAATAAGCAGGAGAGGGCACATGAAAACCCCTGAATCTATAGCCAGTTGTCAAAAGTGTGGGTGATGGGTGGTCCCTGGGACTTAAAATGAAGGCAGTCTCCTGGAACTGAGTCCTTAAGCCTGTGGAGGTCTGCATTAACTCTAGGTAGTTAGTGTCAGCATTGAAGAGGAAGACTACCCAATTGGTGTCAGAATCAGAGAATTGATAGGTATCACAATGATGGATGAGTTGTCAAGGGAAAAAAAAATAATCCCTGCCCCCTCCCAGTATTTGCCTTGTGTTTTTTTGTTACATGGGAGCCCTTAGACTTTCTTGTCCTTTCTCTAGGTATTTCCAAAATATGATGTGTATGTATAATAAATTGGATTAGTGGGGTAAAACGTAGTATTTTAAGCATGTGGTTTTGTTCAATGGTGTGTTAACACATTAAATTTAAATGTTCATTTAAAAAATATGGTAGTATATCTATCTGTCATACAGCCATCGGTCCAGAATACTTACACCTATTCCCCTGGGTTTGGCCATATGTGATTCTACTAGGCGAGAATATAAGAGGGCCATTATGTGAAAGCTACATCCCTGTACTTAAACGTAGTTACTGACAGGTAGTAGTTGTAAAAATAAAGTAATTTCTGTATAGCAAAATGGTTAAAAATCCAGTCTAGGATTTAATTACTTTAGTTCAAATTATGACCTCATTACTTTTACTTGTTTGACTTTGACTCGCTCCACTCTGATTTAGTTATCTGTAAAATGGGATAATAACAATATCTATTTCATGATTATCTTGTGAGGATTTTAAAAATCAATGGAAAACACATAGGAAAGGACCTCGGGATGCTTAATGAATTTTAGCCATTGCTCCTGCTATCGCTACTACTACATTAGAACTATCACTCCTAGTATTATGCTACTAATATGCTTTTTTAAAATCTCTTTTATAGCATAAAGTGGTTGTACAGCTTATAAACTGTGCTGAGCACATATTTACTCAAAATGATTTTATGTGTTTTTGAACTTGTATTTATTTAATGAGAAGTTTCACAGTTTAAGGGTATAGAAAAATGACTGAACCACCTGTATGATTTCTTGAGAAATGATAGAGGAAATGCTAATGAGATGTTAGAAGAGAGATCAAATAGACTAGGAGAGCAAAAGGAATCTCTTTTTGTAGTGCGGATAGAAAACTTTGAAAGAAGCAAAAAAAAAATTGGAAATGAGAAGAGTAAATGAAACACCCTAGGCCTAATTAAATGGATGTCTTGGTTGTGAATAATTGACAAACAGACATAAAGTTGAAAGAGCATAGCATAAGAATTGTGTGTTACCATCATGAGCAATGTACAGCAAGATTTGGGTGTTTGAGTTAAATAGAATGAATTAATTCATACACTAAATGCTGTCATGACAGAATGTACTCTTTTGCGTTATTGTCTTAAATTTAAGACTGACAGAAAGGGGAAACACGAGTGGCAAAAAATGAATGAGAAAATATGCACCAGCATAACTTCACAGTGGCTTCACTGCAGTGGGAGCCAAAGGTTTTAAAATATCATCATTCTTTGGACACAGACCTTATATGTGAGTCCCTGAAGAGTTCATTCATTGGCCTCATTAAACATCATATCTGAAAATTAACCTGCTAATTGCCTTTACCACAAAATATGTTAAGATTTTATTAACAGCTATTAATATAATAGAATATTAGAATTAATATTCTAATAGCTATTGATAGGATAGCAAATGTTATTTTGTATACAGCTAGTTTAAAAAACAAAACTCCATGTTCTTATGCAATATGACTTTTCATGCTTCCCTTCATTCCATTTTATTGGATTAAGACTATTAATGATATATATATTGATATGTATATTTGTATATAGAGATTTATAAATATTTTTTTTTAACTCAGTCCCATTATGTTGGGCATTCAGGTTGCTTTCAAAGATATTCCCATTCTTACAGGTGAAACCTGACTTATATCCATTCTTCAGGATTAATTGGAAGCCTAAAAATAGTTGTATGCCTAGGATTATTATATGTACTTTTAAACATCATTTCATATAGTTCACAGTGATGGGAAGTAAAAGAAAGTTTTAACCAAAGTTCATCTGAACCCCAAAATTTGGTTGGGGCCACTATATCTTTATATATTGTTAATTCTTGATGTCATCTAAAATTATGCTCCGATTTTAGGTAATGATAGGGGCACCTGGGTGGCTCAGTCGGTTAAGCGTCCAACTTTGGCTCAGGTCATGATCTCACAGTTTGTGAGTTCAGACCCTGCATTGGGATCTGTGCTGACAGACCAGAGCCTGGAGCCTGCATCAGATTCTGTGTCTCCCTTTCTGTCTATCTCTCTCTCTGCCCCTACCCTCCTTGCGATCTCTCTCTCTTTCTCTCAAAAATAAATAAGCATTAAAAAAAAAAAAAAGATTTTAGGCAATGATTCTTAAACGTCCTGCTGGGTGACCAATACATTTTGACAGTGCCTTAGTCCCTGCTCTATCGTTTGTTCCTTCATGTGCACTGTGAGAGCAACTTCAAGTCAAAGAAGAGAAATTGTCATTAGATAATAAACACAGATTGTGCTCAGGGTACCAGTAAAGAAAATGTGACATTTGTTCCGTATGTTGCTCAAGTAGCGTCTGATACCTTTTCATTCCTGTTGTAGATGAGCTTGAATAATAGAGCATCCTTGTCCCTGTCTTTTCTGTGTACTCATTGTTTACTCTCAAGAGATCATGATTTCGAAAAATGTTAAAATTGCATTGAAATTGGTTTCTGTTTGAAAGTCTTTCTTTGCCTCTTTTTCTGAATACGTGGATTATTTTGTAGTGTTTATAGAGGTTAAGGGCTCTGATTTTCAACAAAACTTAATAAATGTGGTTTGTTCACGTGAGTGTTTCCTAAATTTCATCTTCTGTTTTTAAAAATATGAAATTTCCTTTATTTTTGCATTTAAAAATCGAAAGCTTTTTAAAAACTGAAATTTATTTTACCTTTAGTATAACAAATTTTCCTACCTTATTAATGGAAGGTTTTTCACAAGTATTTTGCTCCTAGACTGTTTTACCTTTTATATATTATAATTTTGTCCTTTCAAGTCATTTAATATACTCTCTTTTAGTCTCTGTAGAAACGCTGGAAAAGAATTTGAAGCAGATGGGAAGGCAGCTTCAACAGCTTGAGAAAGATTTGGAAACCTTTCCCCCTCCTGAGGACTTGCATGATAAGTTTGTGACAAAGATGTCCATATCCTTCTGATATCTAAATAACTTAAGTCACTAGTCAACTAGAGTTACAATTTATTTAATGTTGTAGGTAGATTTGCATAACCAGTGCTTATGCTATAGTGCCAGATAACAGTTTTAGCCTTTGCCTTCTTGCAGGAAAATTTGTCAATGTGTTTACCTATCATGAATGATATAGAAATGTAGTTTCTATTCTTTTGTTTCTTTCATGTGATATCGATTTGGATATTCTCTCTCCTCTTTTCCCTTCCATTTGCCCAATTTCCTTTTGATGTTCATGGTAAGTTGAAAGGACATGAAGACTCATTTTGAGGAAGTTTGATATCTAACATCGTGATGTGATTTAGAAACTTCTGAAATGTTTCAGGAAGGAGATACAGATTTTATAAACTGGGGTATGTTAAAGTTTATTTTTTAAACTGGCATGCTTAATATTTTTAAACGGGTGTGCTTAATTTCAAGGGTTGGTGTAGAGAATTACCTCATTACAGAAACTTTTAATACTGCCTTTAGAAATACTGCATCGTTCCCAAATGAAAATGGAACGTGAAAATCAAAATGTGTAGGTCTTCTCCAAACTCAAAGTAAAATCATTGTGTGTGCATATACATATGTGTGTATGTGTATATGTGTGCATAAACATAAGTGAGGCTGTGTCCTGCTTCATTTAAAGGTTTTTTTTTGAATTCGATTATCTTTGGTTTCTCTAACTTTGTGGCTTAATCTCTAATGAGTAGTTGAAGTAATAAACGTTTTTTTAATTTCCTGAAATGAATATTGAGTTGCTTTGCAAACCATTCTGTGAGGTTGGAGACTGATCTCTTTTGAGTTCCAATAAAGTATTACTACTATGCATTATTAAAATCCCATACGGACCTCAGAATTTTATATGAAAGGATAACCCACTTCCAATGAGCTCTTATAAATAGACACTCCTCATATTTTAGACTGAGATACTTGAAATAAAATAATTGCTTTTCCTCTTTCCCTATCTTCTCCCCTGAGATTTAGCAAATCACAAAATTACTATTTGGTTTGTCATAGATTTTATTGTATATGCTTTCAGTTTAATTGTGAATTAGTTCAATTTTTCGCTTTCTTCACTGTCTCTTTTGGGAAATATAAAAATGCACTCCAGCAACAATCAATTCAGGCTAATGCGTTTGTTTCCTTTCATATCTTTCCTTCTCATCCAGCTTCTTTTATTAGGCAGCATGCCATTATCAGCACATTGGAGAAAGTTGTTTTTTGTTTTTTTTTTAAACTAAAGGTGAAATCTGTATTTACCCATCAGAAAACACTCTTGGCAGCACCTTCTCATTTGGCAAAGTATGCTTTTTCAACCAAATTTGTTATGGCAGAGTTACATTAGCTTCATCATTCGTAGCTTTTCCCCCTCATTTTATCATGTTAAAATAATCATATGTGACAGTTTATTTTAATCATTAAGCACTGTTAATTGAAGTACTTTTATCGTTCCCTATAGAGAGAACGCATTTTAGAAAAGGGTTTACTTGCGTACGGTTTCTGGTAATATATCGTGAGCATACTAATTATGAGGCTCAGGTTTCTGGACCTATAACCTAAGATAAATTCCTGAGCTTAGAGAGAAGGTGGTAGAATCCTGCTCAGTAGCCGATCTCAGGACCTATCCATACTTGTATTCATATGACACAAAAAGCTGAATGATGTCGGCTCCTTGAAAGGTATGCAGCTCATGAAAAGCAACCAGCAGGAAATCAGAAACAGGAAGGATGATGCTTTGTTGGAAACAATTTTTCATTCTGAGCACAATTATACTCCATGGACAAGAAAGCTACTACATCCTGTCGCTGAATATCACAACCTAGAAGCCTCTAATGAACTGATTAGCATTCATGTATCTCTTGGAAGTCAGATATATGAACAGTTGGTGCACTTTGCTATTGACAAAGCTTATAATCATAAATATTCTTTGCTGAGATTAGATTGCACTGGTTTGCTTTTCATCTTGGTTAGACATACTAGTTTCGAAGTAATTAAATTCATTCATTGCAAAGCTTTGTTTACTTTAATTAGGACTGACAACAAGTCACATTTTGAATATTAAATGGATTTATATAGATCTTATTAAAATGGCAAATTGTGAACTTCTTAATCAGATCTTAGAAAATGAAAGGGTTCAGGAACTAAAATGCACAACGAATAAAAATGTATTTAACTAAAGTTTGGGTTATTAATGCTGTAACTTTATGTTTTAAGTTTTGCGCTTATTAGTGGAAACATGTCAAATTGTTGGGTTCACCAACCAATTCTAAAAGAACATGTGTATTATCTAAGTTGTTAGGGATGTATTTATGCAAGTAGATATTTAAACAATCATGATTTAGTAGCTTAAGTAATCTGTTAATTGAATTGTTTTAAATCATAATGATATAATTTTGTTATGTGAAATTTCACTGTTAGCATTCAATTATAGTATAGTGTAATTTTATTCTTTCAGTGCATGCTCTTTATTTACATACACTACTGAGTATAAAAATACGAATTTAGTACATCCTTAAAAATGCATGTCGTTATTTCACGTATATCACAATGCCTTTTTTGTAATAATTATGTCTCTTTATAATTGCTAAACCTGGGTCAGATAGGTAATTGGAGTTAACCATTTCCACTGTAAATATTTGCTTGAAAAATGTGTGACAAGAATTTGACACAGAATTCTTTGACAAGAATATGAAATATACATATTTACTAAGCTCTTATATGTGAAAAAATCAGGAAAATGCCAGGATTTGTGTCATGCAGTACCTGTTCATTTCTTCTAACCTTTAGATTCTGGAATACTTCTTATGGTTAAGGAAAAGAGTAAATAGATCCTAGAGCATTGTCCTTGAGGTTCACCTCACACAAGGATTTATTTACCTTTTCCGACTCGACTTCCAGAGTTTCTTAGAAAAAAATCATTTTGCTGGGCATTCATATATTTTTGCACTTACCACCACTTATGTTAACAATTTCCTTGCTTTTTCCCATTTAATTTAAAGACTATAGTCTTTAAATTTGTTCATTGCGGTCCTACTCTATTTTCATACTTTCTTTTTTGTTGCTCTAATATATAGCAGTGTTTTAGGCTCTTTTGAAATTATTACGTAGATCCTAAAACTATCCCAATAAGTTCCTTGAAGGGCTTAGGTCTTTTTTTCTTTAGTCCCGTACTCTGAGAAATACAGCATTTTTAGGTAAAGGAATTCAGTTAAGTTCTGTTTATTTGAACAGTGGTTACAAAGTAAAATAGAGGAACAGGATCTGGGAAATGTCAACTCATGTCATATGTGTCCATTTGCAGGAGGGAGTTTGGGTAATTGGGTGGTTTGTTATAGCAGATTTTTCTTTTGAATTATTCTTCTCTCTTCCTTCCTTGTCTTCCACTTAACTCCTTCTTAACGGACTTTTGAAACTCGGGTTAAAATATCCTGGTCCTCATCCAAGTTGATGACAATCTTTTCCTTCCATGAGGTCTTAGTGCGTTTATAGAGGGTGCAACACTCCTTGGTGCTCACAGCTCTTTTACAGTGATGACTCCCCTGTCTCAGGCGATATCCCCTTAGCCAGGACTTCCCTGTCTAATATCACAAACCTTTATCTTCATCGTCACACTTATCACTATCTGAACATCTCATTCATTTACTTCTTTATCTGTCACTACACTCTAGAATGTGGGTTTCATGAAAGAAGGGATTTTGCCTACCTTGTTAACCAGTGTATTTCCTATTGCCCAGAAGAGGGGAACGTGGTAGAGCTTAGTGAATACAATTACTGAGTAGCTGGCTGGCTGCCTGGCTGGCTTGGCAGCCTGGCTGGATCCTGAGTACTTAAGAAGATCTATAAAAGGTATTAGGCATATAGGACTGATTAAAGCTGGTCCTTGTAAGATGTGCTAATGGAAGTAATAGATATCCTTGTTGGGAGGAGCACAATAACGAGGGCAGGATATAAGAATAAATGTAGTATGTATTTGTGCTGCGTGATTTCACCGTCTCTTAATGAGAGAAAAGCCCAGCAATAATCATGTAGAGTGCCTCATTAATATCACCATTTATTCTGTCCTATCAGACAGTCATTTTAAACTGAGAAATAATTTGACCAGTTCCTAAATTGTTTCTGTTCAGTCACAATTTTACCATTCTTGTGGATAGTTGCAGTTATTCAAAGCTCCACTTCCTTTCCTTTGGGAGCAAATTGTTTTATAGATAACAGTGATAAGAAAATGAACTTGTAAGGCTCTCTAGCTGTTAGAACAAGACCATGTCATTTCCATGGTTTTGACTCTTGGTCTTCTTTTCCATCACATCTTTCTTATGTTGACATAGAATTCTAGTATTTTTATTAAGAATATAATATTAATATTATTTCTGATGTTTCATCAGCTTGTAATTACTACTTGAAAATCTTAAAAAGTGTTATTGGGTAATTACTTACAGCTTTTTTTAACCTGTTTACCAACCTGATTCTTGAGAATGGAAATATTTGCAGGTGTTAGGATAAAATTACTAGTATTTGTGAAGTGACTATTCTTGAAACACAAAGCCTTACCATGCAGTGAGGGGGGAAGAAAAAAGGAGTAGGTTTAGGACCATAAATTAAAAATACCCACTAAAGTAGTATACTTAACATGTTGTCCAGCATAACTACTTTTCAGGAACTCTCTTAACTCTTAGCATTACATCCAGATTGTATGTGTGTGAATGCATAGATGTGAAGTTGTTTGAATAGAAGTTCCATGGCTTTTATCACACTTTTGAGAAGGCCTGCTACCCTTCCCACCGAAGTTTAAGTTTGGTGACTCACTAGGGGGAAGTGAGTCATTGGCACCAATGTAGTGGCAGTCAAGGACAGAGAAGGTGGGTCTGCGGAAGGGGGTGACAGAGGTGACCATCCTCTAGAAATGTGGCAAGAGCCAAGCGCTATCAGGGTATTGGTCTAGAAGGGAAAACTCCACTCCGTTCCAGCTGAGTACAATGGATGGCAAATGCTGTGCATTTGGTAGGATGAATTTATAGCTGTAGAGATGAGAGAAGAAGGCTTTGTGGAGGAAGAATTGAAGGAAGGTTTGAATGACAGGTTTGGGCAAGTAAAGGCAGAAAACCGTTTCTCTTTTAGACAAGAGTTAAGGATGTGTAAATAATCCATATGGATATAGTCTGCCTCTGGGACATAAATAATTTTAGGTGAAAGTTTATAGATTGAATAGATAAACCGATGTTGATTTCTGACCTTACTATATAAATGAAGGACTGATTATTTCACATTACAAGTGAATCACCATATGGTCCATTTAATATTAGTTTCTGAATGTGTTTCAAATGTGATTTTTAAAATTTACATACATTTGCTTTATAATATTTCATGAATATGGATATTTCATAAGACAAAGTGTATGGAAATCTGTCATGTGTGACTTTTGTTATAATTTCCTGTGATTTTGTGATTTGAGTAATTACAGAAAATCTTTTGTTTATGCAAGCATTAAAAAATGATACATATAAATTCATCAACCACTGCTACTATTATGATCTAGATTCTAGAAAATATAAGGAGGCATTTTGCTACTCAGGTGAATATGAACTGGACTACAGAAAGGTCTGTAACTTTTCTTAAGGTTGTTAAAAAAATGTATTAACTCTTTCATTAGAACCCAGGCTTTCTAAATTCTAGTTTATTTTTTTGTTTCCCGAAATATAATATATAAAAGTAAGCAGGGCATAGTATGGGGCGTGCAGAGAGGGAGAGAGAACCAGCATGGAAGGGCAGTAGAAAATCTGTGGACTGAGCCTAGACATGGGTACAAGTGAGCCACTATGGACTGGAATGCCTTTCCTTTTGGGGAGGTTGGGCTCTAATTATTAGAAATTTTCCATGCCCCCTGGATTTCACCACCTGCCTAACAGCAGTTCTGCCTCTTTCTTTCTTGATCTTCCTTTCTCAAAATGAAAGGCCCAGATCAGTTTCCTTATTTATCTTCCACTGTGGAATACTCTGACCAGAGGAGCCATAGCTTTTGAAATTGTGGAAAATCTTTTTTTGCTGATGTTGTTACAAACATTCCTTTTTCGGTTTTCTTTTCTTGGTCTGAATCTAATTATTCTTATTATTGTCTTTTAAAATATATATATACCGAGGCACCTGGGTGGCTCAGGCCGTTGAGCGTCCGACTCTTGATTTTTGGCTCACATCATGATTCCACAGTTTGTGGAATCGAGCCCTGCATCAGGCACTGTGCTGACAGTGCAGAACCTGGTTAGGATTCTTTCTCTCTCTCTGTTTCTCTGCCTCCCCCCCCCCCCAAAAAAAAACAAACCAGATAAATAAACATTTTAAAAAATTTAAAAGTAACCAACATCTGGGGCACCTGGGTGGCTTAGTCGGTTAAGCGTCCGACTTTCGCATGGGTCATGATCTCGCGGTTCGTGGGTTCGAGCCCCGCGTCGGGCTCTGTGCTGACTGCTCAGAGCCTGGAGCCTATTTCAGAGTCTTTGTCTCCCTCTCTCTCTGACCCTCCCCTGCTCACGCTGCCTCTCTCCCTCCCCTAGAAATAAATAAAAAACATTAAAAAAAATTAAAAAAAAATATACCGACGTCTTTTTTTTTTTGCATTAGCGACAGTAAGATGGCTTTGATAAGCTTAATTTTGTATATTCCATTTCTTTAAATGCCCCAGTTTAAAGGAGCCACAGACAATTATGAATGCCACTCTAACAGAGTCCTCTTTTCAGATGAAGTATGGTATATCCAACTGCGTTAGCAATTTGTCACACCGCAAAGGAAATTCTATGGGTTTGTTAAAAAAATGGTTTCTGATGCCACCACTACATTCCCATTGTTAGTGTTGTGAAAATCAGTGTGGTTTGAACTGTGTTATCATAAATGAGAGAAGAATATTTTTATATGTGTATGTGCCAGATCATAAATTTAATGTACTCTTAATTTATTTTTTGACTCATTTTAGAACCTTAAATATAACTTAAAATGCAAAATATAACTTAAAAGGTATTTACATGTACTACTAAATGCTATTCATTTTTCTAAGAATTTTGACTTGTTAATTTATTTAATCCTCACAGCAGCCCTGTGAGATGGATGATACTCCTATTCCCATTTTACAGACGAGGAAATGGTAGCCCAGAGAGATTAAGGCAAGTGCCCACAGGCACCTACCACCAAGTGCGAGAGCCTGAAATTGACCCTGGTCATCCAGTTTCGCTGCTGTGTTCAGTACCCGTGTGATTGATTTCACTGTCATTGAAATTACTCAGTTTCAGCCACTGAACTATACCTTAAATCATACTGCATGATGTGAATCACATACATATATACATTGGAAGTAGATTTTCCTTGAACTCAATTGTCAAAGAGAAAGATTTTAAAGAATAAATATTTAACTTGTAGGTTAATTTTGCCAGAGTTAGAGATTGATTTTAAGATGTCATTGCTGTACAGGATAGATTGAACTTTGAGAACAATGACCTGTCAGAGGTAATTTTGGCATTTTGGAGATGTGTAATAGTGACTAACAATTCAAACATTGGACTTACAGGGTATTTTTTTTTTTCCTAAAACATTACTTGGTAAATTTCAGAATCCCTTAACTATAACATACAGCTTTGTTATCAGTGCAAAAGAACAGTATGAGAAACTTTTAAAGTTACACGAAAACATGGAAAAGTTATACCAGAGTGTGATGGGATACTACGCCATTGATGTGAAGAAGGTGTCTGTGGAAGACTTTTTTAATGACTTGAATAACTTCAGAATGACATTCATGGTATGTTAACAATTTTAATTTGTTTTTTTTTTTTTAAAGAAAGTATTTGTGTCTATACATCTCATCAATTTTTACTTGCATTTCGTTACTTTATTCCAGTATTGCCATCGGTTATAAAACCTACCTTTCCCCATGTTAGGTTTAAAAATTTCAGATTTTAAATCTATTGAAAAATATGTAGTTTGTTCTCTTTTTGGCCTTCCCACCATTAAGCTGTAATCAGAAATTTTGATTGAAAATATGACAAATTATGAAGTTTATCATAAAGACTCCCCTCCTGGCTAATTACAGAGCACTTTTGTAATACGTTTTTGGCTATGAATTTGTTTCTTTATACCTAAGATCAATCTGTATTTTGTGGTATAATTTTACCAAATTCTATGAAGCTCTTATGAAGCTTTTTATTTTCCTTTTTCTTTTCTTAATGCATTGTACAATAAGCTACCTGGGATTTGCCTTTGAATGGATTTTAGATTCCTAGGGTTTCCTTTAGATACTTTAATAGGGAGGTCAGGTCTTTGATGTGGAATCCTTTCATTTAGGCATTAGAAAGATCTTTTGAAAAGTATTAGCTGATTAGATGAGGGAAACACACACACACACATGCACACCCACACACACACACACACACACACACACACACATTAAAGCGAGAAAGCATTGTTGCCTCCCTGGGGAAAATGGTGATACATTTCTGCAACAAAAAATTGTTATTCTTAATAGATGGATAAGTCATTTCTCTATTTCAGCAAATGTCTGTGGGGATTAAAAAGTTTCAAAATGAAAGGAAAAAAATGCTTGAACTTAAAGTTGTTTTTTACTCTAAGGAAAACTTTACTGCTGAATTTATTGGACTTGATTATAATCACTAGGTTAAGATGAGATGGTCTTTTAATGAAAACTCAGTATATCAGGGGCACCTGGGTGGCTCAGTGGGTTAAGCGTCCAACTTTGGCTTAGGTCATGATCTTGTGGTTTATGAGTTTGAGGCCCCACATTGGGCTCTATGCTGACAGCTCAGAGCCTGGAGCCTGCATCGGATTCTGTGACTCTTTCTCTCTCTGACACTTCCCTGCTCACACTCTGTCTTTATCTCTCTCTCTCAAAAATAAATAAATATTAATTTTTTTAAAGCCCCAGTGTTTCAAAGGAAAAGCAGTTTACAGAACGTGCACATTTGCTCATAGCTTTAGTTTGTTCCCTCCACAAATTCAAAATGATTCTTTAGTTTTTCACTACAGTAAGTAGAAGAACTGGATTTGATTGGCAAATATATTGATTGTATGCCTATATGTGTGACAAATTGTACAATATGCTACTTCAACTTTTATAATACCTAATGAGGCAACATGGCCACTCGAAGTAGCAAAGGCTTTGCAGTCTGGGAGAGCTGGGTTTGGAAACCAAAGGAGTATGTGACTATGGACTGATATAACCTTCCTGAGCCTCAATTCCCATTCCTGCAAATGGAAATATTGATTCCTTTCTCATAAAAGTGTTTATGAAACTAGCTAATATATATTAAGTGTTTATCACAGCTCTTTGCACATGGTAGTTGTTTAATAAATTAGTATGCAGTGAGGTGTTAACTCAGTAGGCTTGAGGTGTCTCAAACCTGGGACCAGTCCTCGACGGGTTCCTCGGAGATCACCTGTTAGCTCTTGGGATGCAGTGTCTCAGAGGGATGTTTCTATATGGCTGGGGACTTAGACCAAACGAGATGGGTTTTGCTAGAAATATGATTTGCAGTGAGTACCTGTTTTTGTTCACCTGAACTCCTAGGCTACACTGTTGGGTTTGTCCTCTATAGGAGGCTAGAGGCTGAGTAGCCAGGGTCGTCCGTGAGGAAGGTCCAGTCCCATGTGACTGTCGTTTCCAATAAAAACTCTTGACACCAAGGCATGAGAGAGCTTCCTTAGTTGGCAGTACTTCATATGTGTTGTCATATGTCATAATGGAACTCTTCTAGGAGAAGCTGATGGTGATTTTAACCTGTGTCCTTTCACTGTAATAAACTGTAACCATGAGTACAATGGCTTTCCTAGTTCTAAGTGCTTCCAACAAATTATCAAACATGAGGGTGGTCTTGGGGACCCTTCACAGGTTTATGCATAATGGCATAAAACAGATGTATGAATAATACCTATCATATATTGAGTATTCCATGAACCACACATTCTTCTAGATGCCTTACGTATATGATCTCAGCCAATCTTCATAATAATTCTCAACCTTTCACTGTTACCTTCTCCCTGTGGCAAATGAAGAAACTGAGGTACGGAGATGGAACATATCTGGCTCAATGTCTTTTAGCTGTAAATGGTGGAACTAGAATTTGAACCCATACGGGCTTCCTCCAAGAGCCTATGTAATTCAGTGCTGTGTGCGGCTCCCTCCCTTGTTTATAGCTTGTGCTCCATTTTACAAATAAGAACACTGGCACTGGAAGGGGTTTCTAACGAAATCAAGGCCATACTGTTCTTAAGTGTTCAGATTGACATTTGAATCAAGTCTAATTCCAAATCTTCCTAAGATCTAGTAGGATTAGAGGGCTTTGGGTGTTGTGGGGATAACTTGGCGTTAGTGTTACTAATGGTGGAAAGAGCGAGAAAGTGTTTGAATGGAGAAGGGTTCAAAAAAAAGGGAGGGTAACAGAGTGACACCTCTACTTTGTGTATTTCAGAGTTCGCATGGGTCCTAGAAGTAGCTGCTGTCGCACATACATAGGCACACTGTCCTAAACTAACTTCATGAGAGCTAAATATAAAAAACATATCTCGTTTAAAAGAGTAATTTGGAGAGGAAATCATCTTTAGGGTAAAAATAAACATAAAGGAGACTAGAAGGGAAGTGGTTATACCAAGGTGATACAATTTGGCACACAAATTTTATTCTTTCTTCCTTCCTGGTGAATATGGTTATACTGCTTAAATATTAAGACAGTATATGTTTAAAAAGATCACATATCAATATTGTCAAAATTTTTTGACAATTCTTTTGATTTTTCCAGTTTCCCTGATCCCTTACGTTGCTATTTAATTCCACACTATTTAACTTTGAAAATCTGAAAAGAAAAAAAAAAAAGAAAATCTGACTAAGTTCACTGAATCAGTATGAAAAATAATAGCAATAGATGTGGAACTTTAATGGGCTGAAGGTCTGTTCTGGAAAGGCATATATATACAATAGGCAAACAATTATATTTTTCCTTTTTAAGAAAATACGGGTAAAGTATGTTTAAATGGGTACATCATCGACCAGTATTTAGGAATACTTCTGGTCATGAATGAGCAAGTTTTGCCATTAAAGTGGAGGTCTGTTTTGTATTACATACAAGGAGTTGGAACCACTGTCCTCATCCCATAGCTGTCCCCTCCATCACTACGGCAGTTTTCCATGGAATGTTTTCTCTCAAGTTTAGACTGTTCTCCTTATGGTTCCCTGTGCCTAGAGCATTCTGTCCGTAGTTTCCTGGCTAAATTACTATACTTACCCTTCTGATCTCTTGCTCAGACTTCACTACATCTTGTAAAAATCTGTGTCTATCTTGCATACATTTGTTTCTCCAATGTAATTCATGGCATGTAACAAATAGCGAAATTTATTGAGTGATAGATGTCCTCATCTACATTAGGTGCTGGGCTTTAATAGCTAATCCATATAGTGCCAGCTAAGTGTCAGGTGCTCCATCTATTCATTTAACCTTAACAGTAACCAGATGTGGTATCCATACCGTTACAATTCCCATTTTACAGATGGGGAAACTGAGGTTTAGAGAGATGGTGACTTGCCTGTTGTTAACATAGCCAGCAATTGATGGAGCTGAGGGGCTAACCCAGGAAGTCTCGTACCAGTCTATACCATATATGGCTGAACTATATGAATTCCTATTACTATAGTTTAAATAACATTTAAAAGAACTAATGGGACTAATTTGAAACCAAACTCCTCCCCAAAATTAAAAAAAAAATGGCCATTTTTATTTTTAATAGTAATTTAGTTTCTGAATAATTTATCCCAAAATATTTATATATTAGGATTGCCCCAGAATTTACTTTTTTAAAAAAATTTTTATTGTTTTATTTATTTCTGAGAAAGAGACAGCGTGAGCAGGGGAGGGTCAAAGAGAGAGGGAGATGCAGAACCTGAAACAGCCTCCAGGCTCTGAGCTAGCTGTGAGCACAGAGCCTGACATGGGGCTCGAACCCACGAACTGTGAGATCATGACCTGAGCCAAAGTCAGACACTCAACCAACTGAACCACCCAGGCACCCCACCCCAGAATTTACTCTTAAGCAGTTAAAGGCTGGCTCATTTTTTTCAGACCCTTTACTATACCTTTTACCAACGTTAGTAGAATCTCATAAGTAATTGGCTTAGATATAGCTGCTTGGATTCTTTTGTTCCCCCTACCCTTACTGAGAGCGCTGATACAATAGTTAAAAAAGGAACATCTGTTCCAGACTGCTGCCTCCAGCCATGTAGACCAAGGGGGAAAGTTCCAAGATCATGGAGCTTCCTCTGAGGAACAACTTTTTATTGTGACATCAGTTTAACTCACCTCTTTTCTAGTTGGAGATCCTCAACCGGGAATTAATTTGTTTTTATTTTAACAGTCTACTCTAGGTAGATGGTTTCCCTATTTCTTGGACATTGGTCAGTAGTTCTAAATAGAAACCATCTACCTGACCTAGGACTCAGTTCCATAAACCATGAGATCATGACCTGAGCCAAAATCAAGAGTCTGGGCGCTTAACCGTCTGAGCCACCCAGGTACCCCAAGCTTTATTTTTATTAGTGTCTTCAACAACACAAATGCAACAACAACTGCCACTGATTGAGTGCCTGCTTCTTGGTAGACTCCCTGCTCGATGCTTTATGCATGTCATCCAACTTAGTCTTCCCAGTGTTCTTGTGAGATACAGAATGTCACCCGTGTAGTAACTGTGGGGTAGCGAATCTCAGTGCTCGGCGGAGGTGCTTTAGAACTGGGTTTGAATGGATGCCCGTCTGACTCCAAAGCCTGTACTTTTGAATGTCTTTCCAATCTATTGCTCAGAGCCTTTGGAAGAATTGATGATGTGATTTTTCAGGTCATTTTTGGTAACTTACGAGTGGGAATCAGCACAAGATATTCTTTATTTTCTCACTCCTTGAGAGAATAACTTCCTATTTACATTGATGTGTTCATGACAGGAGAATGTTTGCTAGCCTGGTTCTGTTTCAAAGCATAAAATGTTCTCTTTCAAAATTAGAGGATTATTCAGTACCACAAGGCTAGGATGAGGGAGGGTTAAGTTGTGGGGTGGAGAGTCGGCAATATTGTCTTTCCTGTAGGAAATGACTGTAGGAGCCATGGGAACCATAAAGTCCAAATTGGAGATACTAGGTGGGAGTGTCGACCCTGCACTGTAGGCTGAGTTAAATCAGCGTCCTGGCAGGCATAAAGCTTCAGCAAGTCAAGTCCAGGCCTTCAGTTGTGTTGTAGAATGAGAAGCATCTTCCACCTGCAATTGGTTTTGGTCTCATTGTTTAGATGCAACTACCAATGTACCCCCTACTCGCAGAGGTACATGCTTCCATGGGATGAATTGAATCCTTTATGGAAATTTTGCTGGCTTTTCGTAGGACACTCCATCCCTCTTTTTCTTAACTAACAGCTGTAGAATGTACATGTTGGTCCTTTGAGTTTAAACCTAATTTTCATGTGTGTCACTTGTCCCTGTGGCCTTGAAGCATAATGTATGTCCTGGCTCCACTTCCCACTCACATTTATATTAGAGAATTCTGCTCAAAGCACCTTTACTCATACCTTAAAAACATGGTCCCTTTTTTACCATTTAAAAAAAAATTTTAATGTTTTATTTACTTCTGAGGACAGAGAGACACAGCACACATGGGGGAGGGGCAAAGAGGGGGCGGGGAGACATAGAACCTGAAGCAGGCTCCAGGCTCTGAGCTGCCACTACAGAGCCCGATACGGGGCTGGAACTCACAGATCACGAAATCATGACATGAGCCAAAGTTGGATGATTAACCAACTGAGCCACCCAGGTGCCCCACTTCTTAAACATTTTTGTTTCTTATCCTGGTGATTCTTTCCTTTTACCTCATTGAAAGCTCTTCTGCTATTCTCTTTCTCTAACCAGAATTATTAGCACAGTGCAACAACACTCTTAACTCCTTAAGCAAATTTTATCTGACACCTTGTTTATTTTGCTTAACAACCTCATCTTAGAGAAATACTTCTGAATGCTTCCCCCTCTTAGCTCTCCTTTGTTATTTGTTCTCTTATAGATAACATGTTTGAAAACAATTTTCCTACCAAATTATACTTAAGGATATGTCACTTTTCTGTTTATTTTTTTGAAGTATAGTTGACACACAATGTGACATTAGTTTCACGTGCACAGCATAGTGATTCAGCACCTCTGTATATTATGCTGTGCGCATCACAAGTGTGGCCACCATCTGCCATGACACAACATCATTGACGATATTCTCTATTGTATATCTCTCATCTCCATGACTTGCTTGTTCCATAACTCGAAGCCTGGATCTCCCACTCTCCTTCACCCATTTTGCCCATCCTTCAGGCCTACTCCTCTACGACAGCCACCAGTTTGTTCTCTGTTTATTGGTCTGTTTCGATCATTTTCCTGTTTTTAGTAGACATACATAACTGCTATGATGACCCTCTGAGTTTACAATTTCATATATTCTAATACTGAATTGGTGTGACTACCCTTAAAGAGGTCACCTTTGGGGCGCTGGGGTGGCTTAGTCGGTTGAGCGTCCGACTTTCGCTTAGGTCATGATCTCGCGGTTCGTGGGTTCGAGCCCTGCGTCGGGCTCTGTGCTGACTGCCAGCTCAGAGCCTGGAGCCTGTTTCAGTCTGTGACTCCCTCTCTCTCTGACCCTCCCCTGCTCATGCTGTCTCTCTCTCTCTCTCTCCTAGAAATAAATAAAACATAAAAAAAAAAAGAGGTCACCTTTTTTTGGTTCATGTAGATCTTTGGTTCCTGTGCTCATGAGCACATGAACAGTTTCTGTAGGGATTTTAAGTACTGGAAAAGATCACTGGATGTCTTTATTAATAGTTTCTAAGACCCTCCATATCTAGGCACCCACTTTGGGTTAGGATTTTGAGGGTAAGGAAAAGCCAACCTTGCCTTACAAGGGATTACTATCACACACACACAAAGTGAGGTGGCCTCCAATAGGCTTTTCTTTCTTTTTGGTGCACTGGTTTTGGGTGTATGTGCTGAACTTTTCTAGTCCCTAAAGTCGTGTCAATTCCTCCCTAAACTTTCTTTCTGACATATATACCTCCATCTGAATTGTGTAATGGCAATCAATGAGAAAGGAGTCACTCTGATTTCTTCAAATCTTAAGTGATTTATGAATTCACCCTCTCTGCTTGTTTTTAATAGTGGTATTTGCCAGTTGTCTTATTGTGGGGAAGAGAGCAGTGGCCGAGAATAAGGCTCCGGCATCAGAACACCCGGGGTGATGGGACCGTGGGCAAGTTACTTAACTGTACTGAGCCTGTTTCCTGTTAATTACAGCATGTGTTTCTTAGGGATGTTACGTTTTGAAGATCAAACGATATAATGTACATATACCCTCAAAACAAGTTAGCTATCTACAGAGAGTAGAAGTAATTTTCACCTTTCCCATCTCATGATAACAGAATCTATATTTTAAGGATTTCTCCCTTTTTTTATTTTATGCTTCTATATAGATACTTTGAACTAAATAAGGAGCTACCTGTTTTTCATCAATAGCTCTGTGTTTAGATTATTTCTTCAATTTTGTTAAAGTTATGTTTCATCCGGTTAAAGATCCATCATTCACGCTACTTGAAGACTTTAAGTTGATTTTTGGTTCATACAATTGAAACACACTGTGTAGTGAACAAATATGAAATCAGTTGTAACTCATTTAATCTTGCTGCATGGATTGATCAAATACAATTTATTTCTTCTACTGAATACTGAGACTAAAGTAGTGATTTGCCAAACAAAAATGAAACCATCCAATGAGGAGGATATCTTTAGTCTAAAAAGTTTTTTGATACAGAGGGCAGCCAGAACAAAACTGATATTTTAAGTTATACAAATTTGATGCTTGTCAACTTTAAATGTCATTTCTGATGACCATAGTATGGACTAACTAGGTGGTAACAGGAATTCCAAAGCACTAAATTTTCCTAGTGTGCTTCTTAAACCTTGTACATTGACTCGTGTTATCAGAGAAAAGAAAAGCATGTGAAAAAGTCCTGTGGTTGGATGGTTGAGTCAGCTTGGGTAGTTATAATAGGAAATATCTTCTCTCCTTGTTTTGAATTTACAGTTTAAAAATTGTCTTCATTGGCACCATTGTTATTCTGAGATCATACTTGGAGGTATAAAGCTCCAAACCTAGAACGAAACAAATATTTTAGCTCTAGGGCGTGTTCTTCATATCCTTTACTGTCTGATTATTTAATATTTAGAGCTATTCCAGGTGCTGAATATTTTGGGCTTGCAACCATGAAAATAACTGTGATAGGTTCTTCTAATCTTTACTTTTTAGGCTTTTCACAATAAAAACACAGCTAGACTAATTGACTTACATTTTCTCTTTACTGATAACATTTATTTTTAGTGTGCATTACTTAGTGGGATTATAAGTGCATCTGACTGACAGGTCTATATGATTAAATGACTGGTAATTTGTATTTCCCTTTTACATTTTAAATATTTAGTTTGTTCACTGAAATAATATTAGCAAAAGGTAAAGACTGGATTATTCTAATAAAGTGATAAGGTCAACTATTGATAGATAATGGGAAAAATAATACATAATAATAAGTCCATTAACCTGTGTAATTGAAAATACAACATTAAATTAGGATACCACAAGCAAAAATGAATTAAATGGCATGCTCTTTGAACATCAGATATATTGGCCCTTAGCATTCTGAACAAGAGAGTGCACACACTGTTGATTTAAGGCTAATTTTTTTAATGTTTATTTTTGAGAGAGTGAGACAGAGCATGAGTGGGGGAGGGGCAGAGAGAGAGGGTGACACAGAATCGGAAGCAGGCTTAAGGCTCTGAGCTGTCAGAAGTTCATGACCTGAGCCGAATTCAGATGCCCAAATGACTAAGCCACTCAGGTGCCCCCATCTTAAGGCTACCTGTAATGTTATGTTTTAAACATTACAAGGTTTTAAACATACCATGCTAGCTATGCCTTTATTTAGTCTCACATTTGGGGGATAAGAGGAGTATATTACTACCATATCACTTCATAACACAAGAGAAGAACACACACTGGAAAATCAACTTGTACTTTGGGAAACCATAATTATGAATATTTCATACTTTATCTGTTAAAGAAGTCATAGGAAAGATTGGAATATCTCATTTATTTGGGAATTTTACAAAATGTTTGAAAGAATTGGAGACAAACTCATTGCATAGTGATGAAGGGTCAGTATTGCTGAATCCCTGATGGGCTAATATGCACTGCGCTGTTTCACCTGAAACTGATTCTTACAAAAAAGAGCAACTTGCAGCTGAAGCAGTTTAATCCATCAGCACCTGAACATTCTTGGGGACATTCTCAAAGGATAGTTTCCCATTTTCGTAACTTTCATGGTCATAAAAGTTCAACTAGTAACACCTTATATGGAATGTTAACGTGATGAATTCTTTGTGCCTGTATACAGTAGATCATGCTCTCCTATTCTCATTGAAAGCATTTTTTACTGACTTTGTTAATACCAGAGAATTTAATGTTTACTGTCATTCTAGTTTCCTTTATAAAGCATCTACCCTATAATTATTGCAAATAGAGATTTCTAAGAATAACTCATCTTCCACATGGTAGTTCTAATCCATTGTTTATGTTCTGCATATGGGGGGGATGTTTTGTATTTAGTTACAAAAGAAAGTCTTGATCAAAAAAAAAGGGGGGGTGCCTGGATGGCTCAGTTGGCTAGGTGACCGACTTCAACTCAGGTCATGATCTTACGGGTTGTGGGGTCGAGCCCTCCCCGTTTGTGCTGTCAGCACAGAGCCTGGAGCCTGCTTCAAATCCTGTCTCCTTCTCTCTCTGCCCCTCCCTTGCTCATGATCTCTCTCAAAAAGAAATAAACATTTAAAAAAAAGAGTCTTGATGGAAAATGGACAAGTAGATCACATACTTTTTATCCTTAAAGACTTTTGTGACTGGTAATTATAAGACAAAATTATTTTCTTTCATGTTTCAGTTTAGGAATATGTACAGGAATACATTTTTAAGGTTTTCTTAGTTTCCATTTCTTCCTGAAAATGGAGTCATCATGAATTTCTAGAAAGCATCACTTAGTATGTTTGAACATTGCCTCTTCTTAAAATTGAGTAAACTCGTAAAAAAAAAAAAAAAAAAGCATTTAGTAGGAACATGTTGGAGTTTTACATGGTTGTTTATTTTGAGAAAATTAACCTGTGTTTTCATAGTACCTGATACCTGTATCCCACTTAGAAAGCATGCAGGTTTAATTTTGGTTTTCTAATCTTATTTTAGGGATCTGAGACAAAAATTAAATACTTAAGAAGAAAAGATTTTTGAGTTCAGTGAAAACTGAAGATATCCCTGGTTTGCATAGTTTAAATATTCATTAATGTTGAAAAATATAACTCTGAACAAGAAGACATTTATAAGCTTTTCAACATTTTTTTATATAATAAAATCCCCAGTAGAGTTTGAAGTTACAAAAATATACAGAATATTATCATATGTTGAAATGTTGAGTCGGGTAGATAAAGCTATTTAAATGAGCTGAGAGTCAGAAATGGAGATGAGGTATGATCAAAAAGTTGGGATCTGTAGAAGTCCACTTATATTTTATGTTATAATTTTTCTCTTATATAATTTTTTAAAGTACTTCGGGAAACAATGTATTGGAATAGGAGGCAATGTGCACATTGGTTTTTTTAAATTTTGCTTTTGAGGAAGGCAAATTTTGTGTCATTGGGCAAATTTTTAAGTTGATTTATCCAGACTGTCTTAATTAATTTGAAATGCAAGCAATACTTTAGGGGGAAAACAGGAAACTAAACTCTCTTTATCTGAATAAAATCTCATAAAGCATATTAGATTTGAAGCATTAAAAATATGTGTCTATGTTTTTAATGCTTTTTAAATATTTTATGTGAAAATAAAGTTTTAGTGGTAAATAGCTAGTTGAGATCAGGAGTCTATCTTGCCTCCCATATTTAATTCAACTCTGTAACTTCCCTGCCAAGTAATCTAGTTGTATTGGATGCATGCTTTGGAAGAACTTCCTGTCAAGTCAATGTACAGTCATATTCCAACATCTCTGAATGGAAAACTTTATATTCTCATAGGGACTATGAAAATCGACACTCGCCCGTATGTTCGATAGAACCATATATAATCGTTGCCAGCCAGAAAGTGGCTCTTCCTTGATTTGTTCCTGAATAAATAGTGGGACATTTCATTAATGATGTGGTAATGGAAATAATATAAATTAGTAATATTACTAATATTATTGATAAGTGCTGTTTTATATAGGTTTCACTGTATGCCAGGCATTTTATTTAATTCTTACAATATCACGATAAATTAGGTATTATTTTGCCCATTTTACAAAAGAGGAAACTGAGACACAAGCCACAGAGCTATTTAGTGCCAGATGGGGATTCAAATAAAGATGATCAAGACTTTAGATTTCCTTCTTCTAACCTTCACACTGCCTTTCTAATAAGTAATGATAAACTCATTTTAAATCATTTCTGAAAGCAATGAAGTGCCATATTTATTGTATTTTTGATGATATTCTTGATTGCCCATTCAACAAACTTATTTGAGTAAGCACCCAGGATTTTATATGGCTGTTCATTGTTTAATTGTTTACCTGTGCATCCTAAAACACATATGTATATATAAGAAAAATATATAGTATATCATAATTGCCGCATTGTATAAATATATTTAAGAAATAAAGATGTATGTGTTGGTCAGCCTTCTACAAGGGTACACTTTTGAGACCTTTCTCACAATATAATTACAGAGACTCTCAAAGATAATCCCACCACAGTACAACAAACTATTTTAAAATGTGGTTGACTTGTGAGAAAGTTGGGGAAGTCTTCAAGGGGAAAGGATTATTTTTCATGAACATCTCTCTGTTGAAGGACTTTCCAAAGCAGGGATTGGCCGTTTAATAGGCCAGGTAGTAAAGATTTGCAAGCCAGATGTTAACAAGTACTCAGTTCTGCAGTAGCAGAGCAAAAGCAGTCATAGTATGTAAGTGAGTAGGTGTGGCTCTGTCTGACGTAACTATTTACAACTGCTAGCCAGCCCAAGAATATAGTTTGCTGACACCAGCTCTAGAAGATGTATTTAAAGAGGCAACATTTTTTTCCCTTCAGAAAGAATTGAGAGACAAGAAGGCATATCTGCCATGAAACTAAATGTAAAAAAAGCATACAGTAAAATAATGTCTAACTTGTTTTGTAGAAAAGGGAGGTACAGAGCTTAACTACTGAACAACATTATTAAGTAAATTGAACAGGTATTTAGCGTTCAGGTGTTTTATCTTTCTATATTGTTCAAAGGAGAAGAAAGGAAATAAAGCGATCAGTGAATTTTCGGCTTTGTTAAATTAATCTGTGTGAGAAAATTACCAAGATCACCAGTAAAAGAATAAGTGTATCCAGTATAGATTCAAAACTGTCGGTGAAGAAATGGACCAAGAAAAACATACAAAGAAAATAAATAAATAAATAAAATTTAAAAATAAATAAATGGCATAGATAAAGGAGGACCAGTAAAAGGAATAATATAAGGTGGTAGAAACAAGTATTTTATAAATCACAATAAAAATCTTAAAAGACTAAGATTGGATAAACAACCTAGCCTTCTGCTGTTTGAGAACTACCTATAACCCTGGTACATGGAAAAGTTTAAAGTAACAAAACAGTTAATGAAAGGCAATATTAATCAAAATAAAAAGGGAAACTATGAAGATAACCAAAAATACAGTCTTAAAGACAGGGAATATTACTTCATGATGAGAGAAAGCTTGATTCTTCAGAAAGATACAAGTCAAAAAAATTGCACGTGCATAGTAATATGGAACCAAAACAGACATGTAAAAATTTATAACTTCTAGAAATAAGTTGATAGTGTTAGCATTATATTTGGAACTTCAACAAAGTTCTCTAATTGATACATCATTAAACATAAAGGAGATTTAAACAATTCAGTTAACACAGTTCATTTGATGTAATATACAGAGAACCCAACTCAACAATTAGGGTACACTTCTCAATCATAAGTGGCCCTTTTATCAAAGTAATCACATACTAGAGACCATGAAATCTTGATGTATTTCTAAGTTGCAGCTTTGTTCATTTACTACGATAGTATGAAGTTAGCAATAAAATTTTTAAAGGATAAAATTTTAAAATCTCTGCTTTGCAAATTCTAAAATCACATGAAATAACTCATGTCAAGGAAGAAATCCTAGAGTAAAATTAGACTTGAATAATATTGAGAATACTCCAGAATTAATGGGACACAGTCATAGTGGCATAAAGAAATTTATACTGTAAGTGCTTATGTTAAAAAATCAGAATGACCGAAAATTAAACATCTGATTTCAGAAGTTAAAAAGGAATTGTGTAATCCTAGAAAAAATAGGAAAATAAAGAAATGAAGGAAAAAATGACATAGAGAAATTTTGAAAAGCCAAACTGTGATTATTTTGAAAAGACAATTAGATGAATTTCTGAAAAGATTAATGAGAAGGAAATGTTAAAGTCCTAACAGGGAATATAATTATACATACAGAAGATAGTAAAAAGAGACAAACACACTAAAAGTTTGTGGGACAGAACTGGATAGGTTGATGACATAAATAAGTTCCTAGAAAAATTACTACATACTACAACTGACTGTAAAAGAAAAAGAAAGCTTGAATAAGCCTATAACTAATTTTTAATGTAATGATTTATTTAGAACTTTGAACAAATGAAATACTTGGCTCAGAAAGTTTTATATATGAAATTTACCAAATATAATGAAATAATTATTCTAAACTGATAAGATACAAATATCTGTATAATGACCAAATGTTCAAAAGATAAGTGCTTTATGTCCAATTTGAATTTGTCCCAAAATAAAAGTGTTTACCATTAGAATATCCATAAATACAATTCACTGCATTAAGACTTTAAATAGATTGACATTTGATAAAATTCAACTTCTGCTTGGATTTTAACACAAGAATAACAAACCAGTGAAACACTCCACTCCTAAGGAGAAAACTGGGGTTAAAGAGAACTCCCTTAATCTAATAATGGGAATTTAACTCCTGCAGTATAATAAAACAGGAAAGAAATAAAAAATATAAAATTTGAAAAATAACCACTCATTATGGCTGTCTATGAATAATATGAAGAGGAATCTATAAGAATGTTAATGGAAATAAATTTTATCAGGGAATATATGAAAAGGCATTTTAGTTACAAAACATTAGAAATCATGTATTTTTTTTAAAGCCATCGTTTACAAAAACAATAGAAGATACAGAGAAAAAAATCTAACATAAACTAGCTCTGGATGGAAAAAAGTGTAATTTTTTTTTCAGAAGTTTTAAAGAGCCCTAAGTCAGTGGAAAGCCACATCATGTTCGTTAAACAGAAAGACTCAATACTATAAAGATACCAATTTTATCTAAATCTGCAGAATCAGAGAAATTCTGTTCAAAATCCTAACATACCTTTTCGAAAACTTGAAGAAGTTTGCTCTGAAAACTAGATGACTGAGCAAAGGCCCAAGAAGAGTAAAGACAGGTCTAAAGAAGAAAAATCAGATGTGAGCTATAATAGTTAAGATAGAGCATTACTGATGCAAACATGGATATATTGACCAAATGGACTAAAACAGCCCCCAAACATCAACACATATACAGCCACGTGAAATACAGAAGAATTGGCTTTGTTGATCAGTGGGCAAAGGGTAGGCTAGCTGTGAAATGTTATACTTCCTTAAACTCATTTTCCATAGAAAAAAATAAATAAGATCCTCACCTCATACCACTCAAAACATTGATTCCAGATAAAGTAGGTGCTAAAATGTGAATAGCATTGTTAAAGCTTTAAAAAGAATGTACAGAAGGAGTGTCTTGGTGGATCAGTCGGTTAAGCGTCCAACTTTGGCTCAGATCATGATCTCACAGTCCATGGGTTCGAGACCCACATCAGGCT
This sequence comes from Hyaena hyaena, assembly GCF_003009895.1. Classification (NCBI taxonomy): domain Eukaryota; kingdom Metazoa; phylum Chordata; class Mammalia; order Carnivora; family Hyaenidae; genus Hyaena; species Hyaena hyaena. The sequence goes on from NW_024080925.1 coordinate 825,757, forward strand.
CTGTGCTGAATGGTCAGAGCCTGGAGTCTGCTTCAGATTCTGTGACCCTCTCTCTCTGCCCCTCCCTGCTCAATCTTTGTCTCTCAAAAAATAAACAAACATTAAAAAAATTTTTTAAAAAAGAATGTACAGAAAATTATCTTTGTCTTTGAAGTAGGAAAGGATTTCTTTTTAATGTGTGTTTATTTTTGAGAGAGAGAGAGGAAGACATAGAACCTGAAGGAGGCTCCAGACCCTGAGCTGTCAGCACAGAGCCCAACACGGAGCTTGAACCCACAAACTGTGAAATCATGACCTTAGTCGATGTCAGATTTTTAACAGACCGAGCCACCCAGGCACCACAATTTCTTAAATAAGATATAAAAAGTGCTAGCCATAAGAGAAAAGATACTTTTTACTACATTTAAGAACTTCTCTTTACTGAAAGACAATGTAAGTAAATGAAGTATGATGACAGTTAAAATCTAAAATATAAACTGAGAGATTAGTATTCAGAATATTTAAAGAACTGCAAATTAAGAAACTGATAAACAGCCTAATGAAAAAGTGGGTAAAAAGATCTGATAGATTCAGAGTAGGAAATCCAAATGTTTTATAAACACGTGAGAAGCAACTTGAACTAATTAGTAACCATAGAAATACAAGTTAAAAGCACGATGGGAAACCATTATAAGCCTGCCAAATAGAAGACTGATGATAACAATTTGGTTAGTATGTAGACTATGATTACGCACTGATGGTGGCTGTATCTTTTGGCACACTGTGGAAGCTCTTTGACACCATCTAGTAATCTAGAAGATGAACTTCGCCCCTTATTATCAACTCCACCCCTACCCAAGAAAGCAGTGGCTTTCAAACTATTTTGGTCATAACTCACATTCTCAAATATTTTATAGGGAGACCCAGCACTCCTTTAGAACAAAAACAGTGTCAACGAAGCATACTTATCCTTACTGCTTATGTTATGTTAAAAAATGTTCTGTTCTCCTCTGTTTAAAGACACTCTTCAACAGTTTTGAAGAGATTTGAAACCAACTAATGGAATCTACACCATTAAAAAACTCACACACATATGCACAGGGAGACGTGAGCAAAAATGTATCTGCATTGTTTGTCACGGTCAAAAATCCAAGTCAGTTCAAATCAATCCAAGTCAGTTCAAATCCCATTGATAAGTGAGTCAATAGGGAAATGACTTGATATTATAAGCAGTGAAAATGAGATGTGATTTACACATAAAAATGTGAATGGATCTTAGGAATATAATGTTGAGTGGAGAAAGCAGGTCACATCAGTTTATAATAAAGATGATGGAATTATTTTTATAAACTCAGTGTTTATGAGAATAGCCACAATTTAGGGTTATACTCTGCCAGACTGTTCTAAATTCTACACACGTGTGCATGTTCATTGAAATTCACTAGCTTTGGGTCATTTTGGTTTCTCTGAGACAAAATGTATGATGCTATAATGTATATTTAAACTAGTTGTGGCAAAATTCTTGTTACATTTGGTATGCAGAAAACATAAATTATAGGTAGGAAATAATCGTGAGCTCATTTTCTCTCAGAATATACACACACACATATGTACATATATTTGACATATCTATAAGTTTTTATACACATATTTATTAACATACCTGTGTATTTTTACATAGATATTTTATTAGAGTTTGCTGTTACCATAAAATACATGTGAGCCTTAGGAACTCAGGTAAATTATTGATTATGCCTTTGAAATGAACAGTCAAAATGTGACTGAAGTTTTAAAACCCTCTGTGGTCATTGCCATGGACTGGTAAGCCCATAGATCTTTCAGAGAGGAGCATGTACTGAGGCTATATCTAGAACGATCTGCAAGCACCCAAGGAAATTTTTTTGGCATTGCATAGCTGAAAGTAGTTGGTATCAGGGCAGTTAATTTGCCAATTTACTAAATAGAAAACCACATCAAGAGTAAGGTGAATGTAGCGTAATGTATGTAAACTTGTCAAATAGCTGAGTAATCTACCTGAAACTGATGTAACATTGTGTGTCAACTATACTCAGAATTTTAAAAAAGTATGATTGAACAAATCAGTGTCTTAGAGCTAGCTGTCTTTACGTATAGCTCTTGTTTAATTTTTCTTTCTAGTTTTGAATGTAGACTAGAAGTAACTAAGAGGCAATATTATCTAGAATAATGTGATTCTCTAACTGTTCATCTTGTCTGTTTTCAGTTGCTTTTGCTTCTCAACATTTAGAAGAAAATTCCAAATTACTGTTTGAACTGGGATATTAATTTCAGACTAAATACCTATTTCTATGCTGTCTGTTGGTATTTTTCCAGCTAAAATTCTAATAGTTAAAATGTCAGAATAAGATATGCTTTAGATGAGATTGGCTTTTAAATGAAAATCAATAGTGCATTTTCCATAAAGTAAAATAGCTTGAAGAACTACTTCAGACCTTATTTCTAAATGTAAACATTATTTTATAGGTCCTAGGAAGTAATTTTGACTTTTTATTGCCCAATGGAATACTGAAAGGGTGTGGCAATTATGTCTGGTAATAGGTTGTCTTTCAAATGTTCTTATTGAAATACATCCAGCCATTAAAGTAGAAAATTTACATCAGAAAATTTTGTACTTTGATAAGTTTCATAAATAAGCCACATGATTATTTTTTATCTCTTGCAGATTCCTCATATTTATTTCCCTCAAGCAAGGAATACAGTTTTGATTCTTGAATATTTGCTTGTTTTTTTCTCCACCACAATCTGGTCTTCCTGCTCCATCTCCGTTACGTATACATACACACATGGATACATATACAAGTTTGTCTTTGAATCCATTCTTCTTTTCTACTTTATATTGCCTTCTCCTGCCTTCCTTATGTTGGTTCTTAAAGTGGCCATTGTCTTATACTTTGTGCTTGACATATGCTCCCGTAATATGAAGCAGCATGATAGAAAGAACATAGACTACAGCTAACTTTCAAGTCTTACCTCTGCCTCTTACAGAATTCATTATAGTGAACAAATATTTAACCATCCAGTGCCAAATGAAGAGTGCAGAATCCATTTTGAGGGTTGGAAGGATTACATAGGGAAACACCTATCACTGCAGCTGCTATTTCATAGCTTAGCAGTAATAGTATTAATATACGTCATGAGCTGTGAGAAGTAGGAGAATTTACCTTGTTAGCCTGCCATGGTTTCATGGATGTTGGCAGAAACACAAGACTATAGAGTCAAAGAATTGATTACAGCAATAGCCTGAGTAAACAGTTTTTTGTCAATTCCCGAGTCTAAATTCCCACAGGGCAATGTGAAGAAGGCCAGATTTAATACCTACATACACCGTGGTTTGTATTACAGGAGGAAAATCTTGAACTTGGGAAACCCAATGCCTTTTAAGAGGTGGTGAAAATGCCCAGCCTTTGCCCCAGTTTGCACACTACACAGTGAACACATCCATTTGCTTAAGAGGGAGGCCCTGCCTCTTGGAACCAAGAGAGTTGATTAGCACTTGTATCTTAGAGTGCTTAGTCTTGTGCTGTCTTACTTGAAAATTTCCAGTTCTTTTCTCGTTCCCTTAGAAGAAAGTCCAACCTTCCCTATCTTGGCCTAGAAGACCCTAAATTATCAGGCCTCAGCATATCTCCTTACCTCATCTTATACCACCATACTGACCTCTGTCTCTCAAACCCACTAATAGCCTTTGCATTTGATCTTCCCCGAGATCATCACCTAGCTAGCTTCTTGACATTGAAGCTTCATCATCAGTGAAATCAGCGAGTGATGCCTTATCTGACTACTTAATGTGAAGTAACCCCCCAAGCATTCTATCACATCACTTTTTTTTATGGTATAATATTTATCAAAATTTTTGTATTTATTGTCTCTTTGCTTCCTCTACCACCCTATCACACAGAATATAAACTTGCTTTAGAACTATCTATGTATATAGCTGTATATTATAAGTCATACACACACACACACACACACACACACACGTCAAATGCTTGGAATAATACCAAGTGTCTTACTACTGCTCAGTGTCTCAGTATTTATTGAATGAAGGGATGGATGGATGAATTAATATTGTCTCAAGCTTTTTATTTTCTCCTTTTTTCCCATGTGCTTTTCATTGTTTTGGTCGATAATTTTAAATTTTACTGTTTGATTGCACTGTCTTTAGGGTTTACAAAAACAAGCCTATGACCGGAGAAAACTGAAAGTTTCCCTTCAAATAAAAAGAAGCCACCTACTTGTTAAAGTTCTATTAAGCACTTTTCTGTTTAATACCATTGGTGATAAACTTGCAATTAGATAGCTTGTTTGGATTCATTGGTACTGAGAACATAGAAGATTGTAGCATGAGCTACGTGTCGGTTGGCATGTAGAAAAATCCTTGTTTACCTGTTACTTCCCAGTAATAACACAGGAGAATTGTTTCCTGATTTGTATAAAACTTAGAAAATAGGGAATTAAATCACATATCTATTGAGATCCTATAATTCACATGTTACTGGTTTTGATGAGAAGTCAGAGGTCTGTCTTTGAGACGCCAAATATTCCTCTAGTCAGCCTATGACACTTGTCTTTATATGAGAGGAAATCGTTAAATGATTGATTGTTATATGAAATAGTCCTTGAAAAGTTCCACCTCTCTTCTATCATTTCTTCGATTACTTTTTTTTTGTACTCAATAGCTTACCTAGCAGAGGACGTACGGATGACTCAAAAACATTTGCTAGACCCTCTTGGAAATATATATAGGGAAACAGTTTTGATTTGTAAATTAAGTGCTTTTTTTATTTTTAGTTTCTGCCTCCCTTAGTTGATTCTACTAAGATGCAGGTGCCATAAACATAAGTTGTATTTATAGATCTGTATTTAGCAAGGGTTCATGTGCTAATCTTTTAAAAGACTCTGTTGCTAATATTAGAAGTAGCCATAATCTAAAAGATATTTAATCACAGCTCTACAGATTAATAATTTTTCATTCTCCCTGTGAAATCTCTGTGGTTAAAATTGATCCTTTTTTTCAAAATTTGTTTGTAACAGCAAGCAAGAAAGGAGAATGTCAAAAAAAGAGAAGCAGAGGAAAGGGAAAAACGTGCCCAAATAGCCAAAGAATTAGCAGAGAAAGAAAGACTTGAACGCCAACAAAAGAAAAAGCGCCTGTTAGAAATGAAGACTGGTGAGTACTGTCAAATTTTCAATTTGTACCTTTATTAGCAGTTTAATCAACTTCAGTGAAAAAAGAAGATATGACCACTTATTTGTATAGTTAAAATGTAGAGCATTTTTTTTAATAATGGGGTTTCCTCCTTTAGTTTACTAACAAGTGGTGCTTCTATTCTAATGGTCATTGGTCATAGGTGATATTGGTCCTCTAGTCTAAAGTATTTTGTAGAGGCTTATACTGAAATTTTATAGACAAAAATATGATGTCCCAGATTTCAATTAGCCCAGCGCGACCAGAGAATTAGATGTGTTTGTAGATGAAACAAAACTGGCTATAAATAATAATTGCCAAAGGTGAGTGATGGTGCTTGGAGGGAAGGGTGTGTTCACTGTATCATTGGCTCTACTTTTGTGTATTTTGAAATTTTCTTTAATAAAAACTCTTGAAAAAAACCTTAAAAGTAAAAATAGAAAAGTAACAATTTCCAGAGATAAATATGTATATATTCCAAAGCTAAAAGACACAACAAACTGTGGCTCCTGGGTGGCTCAGTTGGGTAAACCTCTGACTCCTGATTTCGGCTCAGCTTATGATCGATCTCATGGTCACAGGATCCAGCCCCGGGTAGGGCTACGCAATGGGCGTGGAGCCTACTTGAGCTTCTCACACACTCTCCCTCTGCCCCTCCCCTGCTTGCTCCCATGTGTGCAGGTGCACTCTCTGTTTCAAAAAAAATTAATAAATAAATAATAAAAGATACCACTAACCTAGAAGCAAAGGAATGAAGTAAATTGTAGTTATATTTTCACTCCCTCAAACTTTTGGCTCTTCCACCTCTAAGCCACTAAGGATTGCAGAAGGCTTTAATTAAAATCCATCAACTTCACTGCTAAATTACCATGGTTTACAACTCAGGGCTGCAAATTCACCTAAAGTTTCCCCTAGGGTAGACAGAGATGCCTTTTTGCCTTTTTTGCTTTCACTTTTACAGACATATTTTATCTTTAATAAAGCAAACTGAGTACCTTAATGTATCACACATGTTTCTTCCAGGAGAAAAAAATAATTGTCTAAGCACAATTTCTTGTGTAGAAGAGTATGCTTGAAATTCAAGAAGTATTCTCAAAAATATCTTAAAGTTTTAACTAAAATGGAGATCAGAAAGGTTGAACATTGATTTATTTAAGCATATTTAAGAATATGCTCCAGAAACCATTTAAAAATAATTGAAGACTGTCTAATTTACCAAACATTCTGGTATTTGAACAATGGCTCATTTAGTATTGGCTAGAGTCTTTTAGATGAGTTACTTGATGACGAATTATCTGTAATGTTTGTGGATTTTTCCCAGACCCTCTGGTCTATCAAACAGAACCTCTCAGCAATTCTCTGTTCTATCAATCTGGTAAGTTAAAACCTGATAGGGAGCAAAAATTTTAACAAAATGTTAGATCCAATGTAATCTCAATAATATTTACATTCTCCTGCAGGCATTTTATTTTTAAGAGTAGCTAAGTTTATTTTATTTTTCCAATTTAAAAATAATACTTCTGTGTTACAGAAAACACTTAAAAAGTAGTTGATCAAAAGATCATTATTCCTCCTACCCAAAAAATCACTTTTAATATTTTGGCACATTCTTCTTTCAGTTTTAAAATTGTCTACCCTTTACAGATAGCTATATGATAGAGTGAATAGGCTGTTTAGCATCTCACTGAACTTTCTTAATGTTTCCTGTTGTTCTTGTGATTCTTAATTTGTAATTTGTAATACCTGAGTATGCCATATCTAATTTATTTTGCATTAGTCAGTAATGAGTACATAGAACAATAATTATTTCCATCTTTTTAATGTGGTACATGTATGTATAAGTGATTAACAAATGTTCATAATTATTAAGATATGGAATTGAAAAGGATAGTTTTAAGACTTTTTGATTCATGTTGCCAAATTCATTTCCTAAAGTATTCTGATTTCACCAACTTTTACTGTTAGTTTATGAATATGCTTCAGTTGAATGTTCTCATTTTTTAAGATTTTTGTTAATTTAATAAATTAGAAGATTCTGTTTTGTCTTAATTTACTTCCCTGAGTGCTACTAAAGTTGGACATTTTTTTCAAGTGTTTATTCATCAATTTGTATTTCCTTCTTTGTGAACTGTGTTGTGTTAGTCTTGTTTTTAATGATTTACACATATTAGCTCATTGTGCCTGAATATTTATCTTTTAAATCTATTTTCTCAATTTGGGTTTTTGTTTTTATATCTTGAAATATAAAGATGTTTCATTTTATGTACTTTTATTATTTTTGCTTTTTCAAGTTTAGAAAGTCATCTTTACAGCAATTTTATATCCACTTCAATTTTTTTTCTAGCTTCAGTTACCTATAATACTATTCTGCTCCACTTAAATATAATTCTTGTCTAATCATTCATAAACTAGGGTTTGTATCTCAAACTTACCAAAACTGTTCTATTACACATCAATTATAATTAATAATTGGTTTGTGTTGGTTTCAGATAAGTAATTTTGTGTTGAGGATATTTTTGTTTTTTTCTTCTCTTTTCTTTTCAGTATAGTTAACATACAGTGTTATATTAGCTTCCAATGTACAATATAGTGATTCAACAATTCTATACAGCACCCATTGCTCATCACAACAGTACACTCCTTAATCCTCATTACTTACTTAACCTCTTCCCCCACCCACCTCCCTTCTGGTAACCATCAGTTCTCTATAGTTAAGAGTCTATTTCTTGGTTTGCTGCTTTCTCTCGCGCTCTCTTTTTTTCCTTTGCTCACTTTTTGTTTGTTTGTTTCTTAAATTCCACATGCGTGAAATCATACGGTATTTGTCTTTCTCTAATTTTGCTTAGCACTATACTCTTAAGCTCCCTCTATGTATTGTAAATGGCAAGATTTCATTCTTTTTTATGGCTGAATAATAGTCATTATATACAATGGAATATTATAAAAAAGCCTAAAAGAGAACATATGTGTGTGTGTGTGTGTGTGTGTGTGTGTGTGTGTGTATGTATATATATACACATACACACATGAATATGTACAGATACCACTTCTTCTTTGTCCATTCACCTAGTGATGGACCCTTGGGTGGCTTCCATAGTTTGGCTCTTATAAATAATGCAGTAAACATAGGGGTGCAGTTATCCCTTTGAATTAATGTTTTGGATAAATTCCCCGTAGTGCTGATTACTAGATCATAGGAAGTTCTGTTTTTAACTTTTTAAGGCGCTTTCATACTCTTTTCTTCAGAGGCCATACCAGTTTGAATTCCCAAGAAGACAATACTTTTCTAAATTAACGTAGATTTTAACTTTTTAAAAATAAAGGAAAGTTTCTCTTGCATCTTTGTGAATCATAGAGCTCATCTCATTTGACCTACTGGATTACTTTATTTTTTTCAATATTTGTTTATTTTGGGGAGAGAGCGAGAGAGAACGAGAGAGTGAGCACATGGGCAGGGGAGAGGCAGAGAGAGAGGGATAGAGGATCCAAAGCAGGCTTTGTGCTGACAGCAGAGAGCTGAATGCAGGGCTTGAATTCACCAACTGTGAGATAATGACCTGAGCCAAAGACAGATGCTTAGCCAACTGAGCCATTCAGGTGCCCCTGTTGGATTACTTTATAAAACTTTATAGTGTATCTTCCCAAACATGATCTGGGTCTCATATAAGTGTAGGGCTCTCACTTGATGAAAATTCTCCAAAAAATCTTAATTGTTAAGGTCCCTATATGCCAGACATTTTGACATTTTCCAGAAGACTGTTCTTCAAAAGATAGGGTAACAGCAGTTTATATAGATGTTATTAAATAAATACTTGAAGACAATTTCTTTAAATACTATATATTTTTGGTGACTGTTTTAATAGATTTCATCAGAAAGTCATTTGACACAAGATGATACAACATTTGATACAAAAGAAAGATATCATATCATATCATATCATATCATATAAAAAGCTACTTTTGAAATCATTTTCTTTTATTTAAAAACATTTGAAAATTTTGGAAATCAACTTTGAATTTCTTTCCTTGTAGTTTGGGGAGTTTTAAAGAATCTAGGGATATATCTCAAAGTCCATAGCAATTAAACATATAATATTCTCACCAAAGTCAAACACCTCTTGTAAAACCCTAATTTTGTGAATGGTCTTTAGTTTTCCTTTAAGCATAAGAAGATTGCTAATATAGAGGAACAAAGTATTCAGTCTTCTAATATAGCTGCTATAGCTAAGTTAGTCATATAATTATTAAATATACTATTATTTGTTGTTACCTTTCTCATATTTAAAAATAGTACAAATATGCAATCACTTTTCCATATTAGATGTAGAATGTGCTTTTTGTCAAATCATAATTTTTATAACATTTGGAGGCTTTACGAAGTAGAAGTTAATAAAGTAGTATGTCGAATTAGTACTTTTAATTTTAAATTGCAGATATTCTTGTGCAAAATATCCATTTTTGACACTTAACAGATATACTGGATTTTATGCATTTTCTATACTTGACAAATACTACTTTAATTGAAACCTTGTATTATGATTAGGAAACATATATGTGCTATGGTTTTCCATTTCATTGATGTAGAAAAGAAATTTAGTAGGTCACTTTTGTTTAACAAAAATAGTTATATTTATAAAGCTGGGATTACAGTGATAAATAAGGATAAAGTCCCTGATGCAATGAAGTTTATAATTGTAATGAGTGAATCAGACAACCACATATATAAGACAATTTCAAATTATAAAAAGTCATATGAAGTAAAACAGGACAGGATAATGAGATGGAGATCGAGACTGGCTGGCATGGTGGGTGGTGGTGACAAAATTTGGTCTTAGAAAGCTAAGAATGTTAATGTATATGAAACTTACTAATTTAAAACACTGGTTATAAAACTCCTTAGAACGTGATAGGATAATTAACTAGGTTCATGTTTATATCCTATACCATATATGCTAATATGGTTTATTATTTAAGTCTTTTATTGTGAGTTAAAACTTTGTATTATTTTTCCTTGTGGGTGTTCTATTTTAGTATGGAACATGGTACTGCTTCAGTCTTTGTGCAGGTTGACAGCCTGGCTTTCCTATTCCTAAAAAAAAATGTAGAAGGGCAAATTGTTGAATTTGCATTAGGGCTTTGTCACCTGTCTAAAGCAGGAACTTTTTGTTTTATCTTATTTTTGTATGTAGGGCATGCAGCCATGAATGATAGAGGGAGAGAAAAATGTTCACATAATCCCGTCATAAACCCACAGGGAGCTTCCTTCCATATATTTTCATGACTTTAGTATTTTCACCATGCAAATAAGAACTGTGTTCTTTCACAGATGTACAAATTCTTGTATCACCACCTGAGGTAGTCGAGTAAATTAAATCCCTGCTCTTTCTTATCCACCATAAATCATTACTTGCCCTTGGCAAAAGAGCAGGTAACTATGTTCAAGTGTACTATTTATTATCACTATCATTTTGGGATGTGATTTTTGTTAATAGAATGAAAATAAAAATAGAATAGTGGGCTAAATTTCCCTAAGAAGAAAAATGAAGCATTGAAAATCCTTTTCAGCAGCAAAACTAAGAAAGCACAGAATCTCATAGTGTCATATTACAGCAAAAGGTCATTTTTCTCACTTTTGTTTTCTTTAAAAATAATTAGCCTGGAGATCTCTTACATATTCACATATACAGTTTTGATTATTTCTGTTGAATGATTTGGTATTACATTAAGCAAACAAAGAAGTTAACTACATTTAACTACCTTTTCATGATGTCTTAATTTAATCAGTCTGTGAATTTTGAATACATTTTCTGAGCATGATGTTTAAATTTGAATTATTTTAATTTAGAAGATACCGAAAGTATGAAACATCTGATGTAAGTGTAGACACTGATATTTATTTGTTTGAAGTACATAGCTATTCTTATGTGTAATCATTTCTAGTAAGACAAATAGTAATAGCAATTTTATGTGATTATGTGCAAGTTTTTTGAGACTGCATTTCTGTTTCTTAATCATGAAAACGAATAGGGCATTTGATAATAGAATTCAAATATTATGCCTTAAGACTTCCTGAGTATGTAAGTTGATTCACATAATTTTTAAATAGCACATCAGAATGGCCTTGAAATGGACCCAGTGTTGTATAATTATATTTTGTGGGGGAAGTAAATAAGAGCTTATTTAATGGAGCAATAAAAACTATATGAGCAGCTCCTATATTTCAGTCTTTAGGTTACAATTTGTTTATTATTTATTAGACTTAAATGTCTCATTTGGTACAACTTCAGTCTATTAAATAAAGAGATAATTAGCTTTTAGAAATCTGTTGTTTACCCACATGGCCAAAACGGCTCCTTTGTTTTTCCATTCTGCAATTTAGAATAACTAAGCAATTAGGCCTCCATTTTAGAGGAAATGCATATTACATAAATACTACTTGGGAATGTCTCTGCCAATCTCAACAGATAGGCAATTAATGTGTGTTCTTGCTTTCATAAAGGCTTTGACAATTACCCTGTCCTCTGCAGATATCATAAAACTTAGATTATTTTCCATAATGGTGTATATTCTAGTTTTGTGCATTGATGCTTTCAGCTTTCCAGCATTTTTGGAAATGGATGCATATATATAGGCCAGTGGTTTTAATCATTACTCTGTTTAGAAGAATAAAACAAATGGGATTGCACTGCCTTTGATATATTTATCTCTCTTACCCTCCTCTTTTATGGGACAGTGATAAAAACGACGCCCACTACTAATACTGCTGCCATTTATTATCACATATTATTTGCCAGGCTCTATATGTATTCATTATTACATGTAATCCATACAGCGGACTTATGAAACCTTGTATCAAAGAGTTGCTTAATGTCTCTATGGTCACAGATTCAACAAGCCAGTACTCAAGTTTTCTGACCAGAGGACATATTTTTAAACTATTGTGCTATTACACCTTTACCAGTGATGGTCTAATCACAGTGCAGGAAAAAAGGGGCCAAAATGAATTTTAATAATTCATAACCAGCACTAATCTATATATATATATATATATATGTATGGAGGTTGAGAATTCTCTTCTCTGGAAACCTTGGATGAGAGGGACAGCTGTGTCTTTGGGTCCACGATCAATAGATTATATCTTCCTTTGTTAATGGAAGTTTGAAGACTATTGCCAAATTAGGGATACTTTTCTACTCTGGGTCAGATTCTGCTTTATCTTCTGATTGTTCAAGCATTCATTCATCCCAGTGTCCAGAAGATTATCACATCAGTACCACTTTTCCCTTCTGAAAGGAAGGGTTCTTCAGTGGTCTGAATAGCTCTTGTCCCAACTGAGAAGCAAGAGCTCAACAGTTCTGAAGGCGGTGGAAACGTCTATAGTATTTTCATTATCAGACTCAAGTGAGAAGTGAAAGAACCAGGGAATTTTGCAGTATAGTAGTTTTTGGAAGGGACACAAACACCATGATATGCTCTACTCAGGAACAAATGCCTTTAGACACCCTCACCCCCACTATCAGCCCAGTGGGTAAGAATTTATTTTCTGATGATATTAAGAGACTGACACTCCACTCATAGTATCAAGGAGTGTCCACGGGGAAAATTTTCCGGGAGTATCACTATTGGTTATACAGGTTTTCATTTGTGAGCAGGAATCTCTTTCATTGGAATAACACAGTTTCAATTGTGAAAACTCAGAATCCAGCCTTTGTGTACATTGATCTATGTCTTCTCTGTATAGCTGTGCAAGGCCCACACACTATCCTCTGTCTCTTTACAAAAAGCCTCTTGAATGAAAAATATGGAAAGGAGGCTGTCAACATATCTTGAAACTGTGATTTTTTTTAATTTTTTTTTATTTTTTTTAACTTTCTCTAGTTGTGTTTGTCACTCTTGGTTAAACATCTTTATGATACATCCTCATACTGATTGGTTTACTGTTATTCTCATCTTTAAAAACCATTTTGTAAATGGTATTCTTTGCCCTTCGGAGTATTCTATAATATTAGCTATATGCCAAGTAGAAAATGACTCTAATATTTTGTTGTCTAAATTTGTTTTGTAATGAAAGATGAAATGCCAGTTATGATAAACTTTTTCGGGGGCAAAATTTTCATCTTTTTGGTATTGCATGGGTTGCTTCTAATAATTTCACCAAAGAAAGCTTTACATTAATACCCCATATTTATGACTTTTCTATTACGAAGCACAGATTCACCCTGCTCATATTCTAGGACAGAAACCATACCAATCCATTATTGTAATCCTAGTACCATATGGAAAACATTATAACTTTGATAAAATAGGCTACGTTTATTGTGTTAATAGTGCGAACTAAATCACAGTACATATTCTTTGTAGGTAACATGGACTAGTCCTTAGGTATCCTCCCCCCACCCCCCATCTGTATTTACGTGGTATATACTTTCCAATCCTGTGGACTGTTGTCACGATGAGCCCTCCCATTGTCCCATTGCCAGTTCTGAGTAGAATTAGCATTTGTGTTTGAAGTTATTCTTTTTAAATTCAGAGATAGACTCTGAGTATTGTCTTACTTTCAGACATAACCATAGATGTCTTCATTGTTAAAAGGAACATATCCCATTGGTATTACGTAATGCATACACCTGAACCATGATGTAAATGTCTGTCTTTAGCATTTACCCTGAGAAGCACAGGCCTCCAGAGAGACAGACTTTTGAACTTGATTGGTGCTTTCCTAGAGTCTAGTCCCACACTTTCAGAAAGGAAAATTATATCACAGTTGAAAAATTTATGCCATCCTTGAAGCCTGTTACTTATTGATGCTAGTCAAAAGCCCATATCACAACCAATCAGACAAAATTATAAAATAAACAAGATTGCTTAGGGTTTGGGGCGGTTAAAGCTACTCTCTGTCTACAACCCCTTTATAATCCAAATATGCTAAATGCCCTGAAAACCAGAAGTTTTTAAGTAACTTTAGTGTCCAAGATCATTTGATGCCAAACCTGGCCTGAACTGACCAGAGGCCCCATCAAAGTAGAAGTAATGAGTTTAATTAAAGGATGCTGCCCTAGGTTACTCTGAGTGAGGGATTCTTAACACAGAATATATACCTTCTTGATGTTTATACAGTCTAAAAAACAGATTCCAATGCATCTGACTGCAGAGTTTCTGGATAAGAGACTAAGAATATGTACTTCTCTGTGACTACTCTGTCTCTTTTGAACTGGTTATATCATCCACTCTTGACCTCAGGCACACTCCTCCCTACCCCTCTGCACTTATTTCTGGTGTTCACTTTGCCATAAGTACCTTTCCTCTAATTCTTAACTGAACCTAACACAATATTATTTGTTCAAATTCTTGCATTCTCTAAAATGTCTTCTCTAGGGGCACCTGGGTGGCTCAGTTGGGTAAGCATCTGACTTTGGCTCAGGTCATGATCTCATGGTTTGTGGGTTTGAGCCCCGTGTTGGGCTTGTGCTGACAGCTCAGAGCCTGGAGCCTGCTTCAGATTGTATCTCCCTCTCTCTCTGCTCCTCCCTTCCTCATGCTTTCTAAGTCTCATCCCAAAAATAAATAAACATAAAATGGCTTCTCTGAGCATTTGCCCTTGATGACAGACTATCTCTTTTTTGCTACACAACTTATGTATGGAATATTTGGTTGGACTTATTTCATCTGCTTTAGTCTTATGCTTCTAAGAGATTGCACATTTTTTTTAGGAACTTGGCCTTTAGCATGCTTTATCTCCTAGGACCTGGTACACAGTGCACCCGTAATAAATAGCACAGAAGAAAGACATGCATAAGATTTGTCAAAGAGTTGACAAAAACGTAACTGGTCAAATGACATCTTCCATTTTGTGTCCATTTTAGCATCTTGTGACTTATGCATACAGTTAAAATGTAGATCCAGCTTCAGAACCTTGAGCCAAAGTAGCTTGTACCTGTTTTTATAAATAAAGTTTTATTGGAAGATAGCCGTGCTCATTCCTTCACATATTGTCTGTGGCTGCCTTTACTGCTACAGTTGCAGAGCTGAGCCATTTGGACACAGACTATATGTCCCGCAAAGTCTAAAATTATTTGCTATCTTGTGTTCTACAGGAAAATATTTACCAATTCCTGATGTATATCAACAATCTATATAGAGACTGTTCTTTGATTTTTATGACACAAAGTAATAAAAAAGAAAGAGAGAAAGAAAAGAAACTATTCCATTAACTTTTTCGTTGTCTTCCTATAACCAAAAGCATGCATTTGCAAAATGGCTGATATGTGTTAGAAAATGAGGATCTGGTAGTTAAATAAATGAAAATATTGATTAAAAAAATAATAGTGATTGTTAGAGAAAACTACATCTTTCAGCACAGAAAGGGAATCATGTGATTTTTAGATTCTATTAATTTAAAATGAAAAGTTGTGCGGTTGAACTTTGGAAATGCTAGCAAGCTTCTGGGCTGCCGATTGTTCTACTTACCAACCCAGCACAACTATTGTGCTCCGATCCTTTTATCCCAGCTTAGAGTCCACAGTATTGCTGTACTATTGTTTGTATATCTTTTGAGATGAAAATATCAATGTGTCAAAAGGTCATAGGGGAAGCCAGGTTTTTATTTCTTTATTAATAGGCTGTCTCTTTTCTCTTCCTATTTTTGGTCATTTTGACATTAAATTCTTAAGGTTGAAGGAAATCCATTCAGTGGTACTGCACTTGGTCATGAAGGTTGCTAAGTCTAAAGTGATGATCTTGCCATTTTATAAAAGGAACTCAGTAGTATTTGGCTTTTGATGATGAATAAATAAACCCTAGGGCAGATTGGGAAAATTAAGCAGAGAAATTGAATATTTATATGTTACTTGAAAATAGTATAAGTAGGCATGAGTGTTTAGAGGAAATTAGACATTGTTTTGTAATAGGATTTTAAAATATTGTTTCCTGGTTAGTTTCCTTCCCCAGATATGGAATGTTCTTCAAGAAAATTAGAAGCAGCATAATATTAACAGAGTTAACATTGAGGGCAGCCTTAACACAAGTTAGGATGCCCCAAGGCACAAAGAATTTGACAGACTAGCATAATAACAGAAAATAGATGACTGACTGTTTTTGGAACAAACAATTCTTGGGAGACCATTGCCTGGATAGAGTGAACTGTGACCACAGAACTTCCACCAATAATTATCATCAGTGGTGAAAAGTGACAGTAATTTTATTTCAATACAGTCCTTTGAAGGTTTATTTTTAAACTTTGAGTGCTATGTACACTGTAACTCTTGGAAAGGAGAAACATTTTTGTTGTTGTTGTTGAATTAGTGTTGACTTAGAGGCTTCATCAGGAACTTTCAAGTGTTGTGTAAAGGTTCAGTGCCTTAAGAACCTGGATGATTCCTCTCCAAAGTCATCCTGACTTTGATTCTCTGACTTGCCATTAGTTTTGAGATTCTAAATGTATGACAGTTCCTCTTTTTAACTGCAAGGTAGCCATCAAATGTCATAAAGTCAAGAAGATTGGTGAACAAAAGGGACTGTTTTAATTCAAAAGTCAAGAATCAAGAGAAAGGTGGTCTTTTCTTGTATTTCAGGCATATTTTATAAGTATTGATTCTGTCAGTGCTGAATTACAATTATAATCTCTTGTTTCTAGTGGGTATTCTTGATGCAAATTAGATTGTATTTTCTTTTGGATTCCTACGTGAGTTAAAAGGTTTTTTGTTTCGTTTTGTTTTCCTTTGCCTTTATTTACTTTAATGTTTATTTTGGAATAATGTCCATCTTCTTTCAGAAAAACAGAGTGCTGTTTTTCTTTGGTAGAGTCACTTGGTATTTCTTGAATGCATGGAGTGTTTTCATTAGATAAATATTAAATCAGTCAATAAATAAATAAATCTATTAAATATTTTAATAGATTATCCTACCATTTTGCTGTGCCTCTGTTGACTGTACGCTGGTTTTAGCTTTGGTCGAGGAAAATATCATTTATGATAACTGGAAATACATTTCATCCTTTCAAAAAGACCCAAATGCCGCTCACTTTCCCTATAGACTGCAACCTTTTTAGGGACCTTATCCATGGAAATCTAAAGGAACTTGGTCTGAAGAAGCATGGCATTTGGGTTATACTGTATTCTGTCTGATTCCTGCATTTCAATGCTTTTAAGACACAAAGCATTGCAGTCTGAGGAGGTGCTGTTTCCTAAATCATGGGATCTGCTGAGACTGAACATAAAACATCTTCGTGTTATATTTGGAGGCATAATGGGGTGTTTAAAACTATTCCCTCCCTATCTGGAAGATTAGGAGAGCCTAAATGATGCTGAGTTTTGTTCAGAACTGCTTTATTTGTGGTATGGGAAAGCTGAGGAAGGAGTTGTGTTTTTCCAATCTTTCCTCTCCCCTATGAGAAAATTCCCATTTTACGTTTGGCACCATCCTATTTCTAAAGCATTGTACTTGTATATAATAGGAATGAAAGACTAACTCAGGTGCGATGCATCAGCTCTTAAAAGGGAAAAGTAAGGGGGCCTGGGTGGCTCAGTCGGTTGAGCCTCCGACTTCGGCCCAGGTCATGATCTCACAGTTTGTGGGTTCGAGCCCCGCGTCGGGCTCTGTGCTGGTAGCTAGTTCAGAGTCTGGAGCCTGTCTTCGGATTCTGTGTCTCCCTCTCTCTCTGACCCTCCCCTGCTCATGCTGTCTCTCCCTCTCTCTCAAAAATAAATAATAACACACACACACACACGAAAGGGAAAGGTAAGAAGGGAGAAATATCTCCAACAGTGTTTAGCAATGTTAGACTCTTAGGAACTCTTAGAGATATAAAAATTTCCATCTGAGTATCACAGCTTAACCAGGGGGCTTGCATATGTGTGCATGCTTTTAGCCTGCTCGGACTTAAGTTCAGTTAATATTGCAAACAGAAGTAAAACGACTTAAGAATTTGGTGTATTCCTCCTAGAAACTTATCGGAGGCCTCTTGTGGAATAAAGGTTTATCTTAATTCACTAATTAGATGATATTTATCTTTTATAAAATACAAGAAAAGAGGAAAAAGATATGAAACATTTACTGTATAGTTATTATACATGGTACCTAAGTTAATTTTCTAATTTGGCTATAGAAGATTTGCTTCTTCAGACATGAAAATTAAACATCATAATATTTCTAAATAATTCTTACAAAAATAAACCTTTCATACAAAATTAGACATGTTTAAAAAAAAAACCTTTTAAAGTGAGCTGCTGTTTCTAATAGAGTATCTTTCCATAGCAGGCGTTTACTAAGCACTTTAAAAATATTTATGGAATTCATGTCTATGGGGCAGAAATTCCTCACTTGCACATTTTCTAGTTGAGCAGATCACTTACAGGTATGGTTGTCCCAACCCTAGGACAAGATATGGCATCCGTCAAGTTTGTTTTATGTGCTCTTATAGTATTGGTAATAAATAGGTGTTTCACGGTCAGGAGAACCAAGATATAACTTTTTATAAATGAAGTTCAAGTTCTGACTCTGAAGCACCCGCCTGCTTGATCATAAAACAGCTTCGTCATTTCCCTCCATGTATGTGTTTCAGGTCAGTAATTCCAGGGTTGGATACAGTAGTTCATGTTTGAAATTCCCTTCCACGCTCTTTTCTTATTGACCTTCTCTCTAAAGTGGACACCAAGCTTGAAAGGCAGCTTGCAGGTGCTTCTAAAGGTGTGTAATCTTGATTCAGTTCTTTCTGGGCCCAAACCAACCTCTCTACTTTGACATAATTTCTATGTCTGCTTTTGGTAAAGGTGATGTCTCTTTTGCTCTTGAATAGTAATCCAGGTGATCTGTTTGTCTTTTCTTAGACACCTCCTGTTCCCTGACATTGGTGGTTCTTAGAGATGTCTCTGTATCTTCACTGGATTTGTACTTTCTCTGTGCCCACCTCTTTTTCTCCCCTGTGCTCTTCCCATGCACTCATCTGTGGGGGGCTTCTGCAGCCTCTTGCTTAGATCTGTCCCCTGACCACCTCTCAGGACCACCTGATGCTTCTGCACAGTGCGTCACAGTGCGTCAGGGGATCTTCCACTCTCCCAGTTCCGATGTTGGATGCAAGATGCTTCCATGCTTGGATTGTACTCCCTGTGACTCCAGGCAAAATCCTACCCAGTGAGTCCCATTTCCTCCTGGGTTCCTAAACTGCAAGGAACCACCTCCCTTCCCAGTTTCTCTCCCCGCAGATGGGGGCATCTTTTCCACTTAGGTACGACCGGAGAGTGTGATGTGCATTTTCTCCTATGCAGAGAGTTCCTATTTTGTGAGTAAGTCCTTCTGACTTACCCATTAGGGTAGAGCAAGGAGAAGGTGGGTTGGCATCTGAGCAGTGCCCAGACCTCTATTGGTCGTTTGAAATGCAAAATCAGTAAAATGAGCCAGGGCTTCTAAGTCTGGAAATCCACTGGGCTGTATAAATTAAGACACAGAGACATGAAATTCATATTTGAACAGCAACAAATAATGTAGCCAGCCTGAAATGATCTTTGGGTAGAGCTGTAGGAAGACGTGAGGCTAAATTGGAAGTCAGAAGAGTATGCAACACTTCGGAGTTTTGCTCCATCCCATAGGCACTTTGCAAGGGCATTGAGCAGAGCAGCGACAGGATCTTCTTTTAGAGAGATGGCTCTGATGGCAACAGTGCAGATGGCCTAGAGGACGTGGGAGGAGTAGGAAGAGTGAGACCCGTTAGGAGACTGTTGCAATTTGGAGGAGCTCAATGCCAGAAACCTGAACTAGGATGCAGTGAGAAAGAGAAGACAGAGTGGATTTGAAAGGCAATTTAAAACTGGTACTGGGGCGCCTGGGTGGCTCAGTCGGTTAAGTGTCCGACATCGGCTCAGACCAAGATCTCACGGTTTGTGTGTTCGAGCCCTGCCTCAGGCTCATGCTAACAACTTAGATCCTGAAGCCTACTTCGGATTCTCTGCTCCTCCCTTGCTCGCATTCTGTCTCTCTCAAAAATTTTTTTAATAAATAAAAAATAAAAATAAAGCTGGTACCAGTAGGGCTTTGTAGCTTATGAAGTGTGTGATGACAGGGAGAACCTTTTGTGATGGGGCGGATGGCTCCTACTAGCTTTAGGACACTGTTGATTTTACATCTCTAATTTAAATTTTTTTAATGTTTATATATTTTTGAGAGAGAGACAGACAAAAAGACAATACAAGGTGGGGTGGGGGAGGGGTGGTCAGAAAGAGACCGAGACACAGAATCAGAAGCAAGCTCCAGGCTCTGAGCTTTCAGCACAGAGCCCAACACAGGGCTCAAACTCACGAATTCACAAGCCATGAGATCATGACCTGAGCTGAAATCAGACGCCCAATGGACTGAGCCACCCAGGTGCCTCTACAACTAATTTAAAGCCTTTTTATCTGGGGTGTAAATTTCACCTAACAGGGCGTGGCATAGGTGAAACACAGCAACTGCACAGAAATGTACCTTCTTACCTAGAAGCAGAGATCAAGCTTGTTAACAAAAATGGTTTTAGGCAGCTTTTTGTAGCTATACCAACTAAGAATATTTAAAAAACAAGTCATGTTAGTTCGTGAGGATAAACTCGGGGTGGACATCTCATCTCGCAGAGAGGCTGACTGAGACTTGGGATACGTGTAAGGTAGAACAGAGAACAATCCTATTATCCCTACGAAGGAAAGAGAGTCAATCCCACTCCTTCCTCTTCAGCCGAAATCAGCTCAGGTATTCAGTTTCAAGACTCTAGGATTCTCACTACTGAAGTTTGCTTTCACATTTATTTTGGTGTCCTAGGTGGTGATATTTTAGTCCGTATGAAACAGACTAAAGCATTGATCACGTTTTACTTAGCACTCCAAAAGACATTCCCAAGATTCCTGTGTAATTTGCTCTTGTGGTTTTAAGTACCTCCTTCATATAGAACTGTTACTGTTAATGGTGAAAAACAATTTCTTCCTATCAAAATGTTTTCTACAACAAATATTCATTGAGCATGTATTATGTTATGGTACTATCCCAGGCCCTGGGGATAGAGCAGGAAACAAAACAAACAAACATCTCCACCCTTGTGGATCCTGGAAGAGAGGACAGGTAGAGTGGCCTCCAGTGGTCAACAGGGTTCTGAGATCAAGTAACCCGGGTAAAACCTTTATCCATAAGAGCTGTCATCAGATAGACATTTTAAGATAAATATATAGTGTTGGAAGTCAGTAAATTCTAAGGAGAATAAAATACAGCAGAGATGGGGGATAGGAAAGATACAAAGGAGTGACATTTTAGATAGGGCAGTTTTCTTCCCCCTTGCCTAAGTTCTTGATCCTAAGGACAGTGTTGTTCTCCTAGAATGCAAGCACTTTTGTAGTGTTGAGCAGCACAGCCTAGGGCTTGGGGTGACCAGTATCCCAGACCCTGCTTCACCAGTAGCTAAATAATAGTAAGCAGACCAGTTTGCTTCCCAGAATATAAGACTCCTTACCCATCAAAGAAGGTTCCTTCTAACCCTGAAAATTCCTTCTTTATTCCATAAGTTAATTTTTATTGATCGATTGATTGAGGGTGCAAGTGAGTAAGGGTCAGAGAGGGGAGAGAGAGAGAGATGGAGAGAGAGATGGGGCTCTCCCAAAGCAGGGCTCATGTTTTACCAAAGCAGGGCTCTCATTCACTCGAAGTGGGGATCAAGCTTACCCAATGTGGGGTTTAGAACTCACGAACTGCGAGATCATAACCTGAGCCAAAGTCAGATGCTTAACCAACTGAGCCACCCAGGTCCCCCTGTATTCCATAAGTTAATTTTTACATTAAAAACCTGATGTATTACAGCCGGAGCAGTCAAAATTTGTGTAGGTCCTCCACTGACTCATTCTCCAACACTATCCTCTATTAGAATACTAACTCTGTTATAAGACGCTTGTCATTTGGCAGTAAATGTGAGTCTCTCTCCCCATGCAGTACGTTGTGTGTTTGGTTTTGCTTTCCATTTGATTAAAGGACAATTTTATTTGAAAGTGAATCTGTTTAGAATGTTTTCCCCACACTTTGATCAGTGAAAGGCAAACATGGGTTTAGAAAAAGGTACTAATTTGGGGAACATTGCATATGTATGCAGGTGTGTATAAGGACAAAAGTTTTCATTAATGAATTATCTCCTATGTCAATTACTAGCTTGCTATCTGTGCTTTCCTGATTTTCTGAATGGAACGTGTTTAGTTATGTATGTAGAACAGAAGTGAAAACATTACATATTACAGAATTGGCTGACCTTTTTACAGACTGACAACTTCTCATTTTCCCTGACAAATACTCAATCAGCACTTCAGTCTATTAAGAGCAGAGCTCATTAACATGCATAAACTAGCAGCCTGATCTAGTTATAATGCATCTTTAATGGGTGACTTATACAACATAGCGTAGCTCCTTAGTCTTGTAATAAAAGGTAGAGTGGCCTCCAGTGACCAACAGGGTTCTGAGATCAATGTAACCTGGGTAAAACCTTTATCCATAACAACTGTCATTAGGAATGACTAGCATTTCAACTAATTAGCCCACCATTTACAACCCATAAGCTTCTCACAGATGGTAAATGTTTATAAACACCCACAGATGTGTGCACAGCTGACTCTCAGTTATCCGTAGAAATAGGGGACATAGATAATTTAGATTCACTTACAATACAAACCACTCATTTTATCTAGTTTCCATCTTCTTTCTCTTTGGACTTTTTACCAAGCTGTTAATGAAGTAGCAAATTAACTAATGTAATTTCTACTTCCCTTATTGTTGCACATACCGGGTGGTGGAAACACTAATATGTACAAATGTGGTCACAAGATGGCTGGCAGTAGGGTGAAAATAGGACCCACAGACTTAAATATGTTAAGCAGTGGAGATTTGTTCATTGTACCTTTGTGTCTAGTAACTATCTGAACTCCGTTGAACAGAAGAGAGTATCTCCTTAAATTTGAGATAAAGGAAAAAAATACCATTTCCCTTGGCACTTTGTGTCCTGTGTTAACAATCATTTCTTCCCAGATAATTCTTTCTGTAATTTATCTCAATTTTTCATTAAAACGTCAGCCTATCTACTGTCTCACGCTGAATGAAGATGAAGCGATATAAATATAATAACCCAAACACTGTGAATTTATTTCTTTGCCTTATTTCCTTCGGCCTAAAGAGTCTTGGGCCTTGCACTTCTTTTGCAGGTTTTTAACCTTAAAGCTTTCATTTATTCTCTTTTGTGCACTGGGTGTATTTCACTTGTCCAAGCAAGTTTAAAGCAATATTTGATAGAGCTCACCCAGAGCCAAGGAGCCATGTGGAGATAACGGAGTCCACAGAATGAACTGTGAAGGGTGACCATTTTGTTTCCTGGTGACCTACAGAATACATACTATCTTCAGGCTGAGGCATTCATAAGTTAATACAGTTGTTTTCCAGAGTTTCCTTACTGGAGGAATATTTCTTTATTTCAGCCCATTGGAGATGAAAATTAATAATCCTATCACTGCACATTATGAATATGGCAGAGTGTTTAAAGAACAAATTGTATAATAGATTTGATGGTGACCAAAATTAGTGTTACAAACTCAAACGGCGGAAGAATGTGGCACCGAAAAAAAGAAATTTGCATTGCTGGAGTTCACCAGTAGACATGTAACGTTTCAGACAAGTGACAGACTAGTGATTGATGTTTTTCACTGGAGAGGGTTTGTAAGTACTGACAGGTTATAGAAGAATCCTATTGGGCTGGGAACTCAGTCCTTTGAGATAAAGAGATTCTTCTATAATATTTTCCTTTGACAGTTTCCTCTGCTTGATACCATTCACTGAGATAAGAAATCCAGGAGGAAGTAGAAGTTTGGGGAAAATGACAATGAATTCCATTTTGTAAGTGTTACCTTTGAGATATCTGGAGTTGCCTTGTCTGTGTGATTGGGGAGGGACTAGGGTCATTCAAGCTAATTTGCCTGAGACTTTCCCTGTTTTAGCATTGCAAGTCCTTTGTTCCGGGAAATCCCTTAGTCTTTGGCAAATGTGGATTTTTGTTTGCTGTATTAGGGACTCAGAGCTAGAGCCTGTACTGTTGATAAAACTTTGGAATTCTTAATATACAAAGATACGGGATTTAATAAACTGATGGGAAATGTAAGAAATGATTTCAGCGTGAGCTGAGGAAGAGGAGTCTGGAAAAGAGCTTGAGAAGGAATCGCCATGGAAGTTATAGGGAATGAAAATTCTGGTGTCATAGACCCCAGTGAAGAGATTATTTCAAAGGAGAAGAAGTAGTCTACGTTGTCAAATGCTGCTAAGAGATCATGTGATAAAGAGAATGACAATTTTCCCATTGACTTCAGCTCAAAGGAGAGGGTAGAGTGTTGATAAATGAATATGAGAAGTGAGACTGAGTTGTAAAAAGGGTGGTAACTAGAGGGGATTTGGGGTCAAGAGAGGGCAAAGCAGGTGTTTAAATTTATTTGAATGTCGTTGAGGGAATGAGAAAGAAAGGGAAGTTGGGAAGGAAACTCAAAAGAACAAGGTCCTGAGGGCAGCAGGACAGAGTGCAGATAAGGTAACAGTGCAGATGGAGGAAATTGTCTTGGAAAGCCACATGTTCGCTCTGCTATTGCGTTGGGTGGGAAGGAGGAAAATCTGGGTCCAGGTGTAGATACATTTGTAGATTTGAAGTTAGGAAGTTCAGAGTGTTTTCGTCAACTGGTTTCTATTTTATATTTGAAATAGAGGAAGTCTTCTACTGAGGAAGGGCAGTGGTTGGTTGAGAGGATTGAAGAAAGTGTGGAAGCATTGAAACAACCCCTGTCAGGGAGTGGGAGTGAGAGCCTCCTGGTGAAACAGAGGAGTGTTGGATGGCATTAAAAATTCAGTTGAGATTGGCACCAGTGATTATGCACTGGCCCTGATCCTGCAGTACTATTTTTCACCATGATTACTCAGCAGCTGGTATATAGTTGCAGGAAGATGGAATTTAGGGTGCATTTATGTTTTACCAGGAGTCTGAAAAAGGACACCAGTGGAGGAAGGAAGGAAGATACTGGCAGGTGAATCATGGTCAGATCAATGAACCATAGAGTATTAGCAGACAGGCAAAGAATGAAGGCAGTGGGGCCAGGGCCCTGGAGATTTCCAGGGACAGGTGATCGGGCTTGAGAGAGAATATAAGAAGGGCAAGAGTCAGAACAATTTATATGAATTTAAGTTATTATTAATAAAATCGTTGTGGGTGGTGGCAAAGTTCAGATATGGATGTGAGAACGAGTAATGGACCATTAAAGAGAAAAGATTTGTCTCTGGAGATGAGGGGCTCAGGGAACTCATTTGGATTAGTTGTTCACACGGAGGTGAACTCTTGCAGGACGATGGCAGAGCACCGCTGAAAAAGGAAGATTGAATCCCATGACCAAGTCTGTCCTGAATAGAGGGCAGACTAGCGCACTTAGGTGACACAAACCCAGCGGGAGGGCAGTTGTGTAACAAAATGACATGTTTCTCAAAGGGTTCTTTTTACATCAGGAAAAAGAATTGATACTCTGGTATAGCGGTAAAGATGAGGGACGGAACAAGTACTCCCCTCTTTCCTACACCCCCGCACTCACATCATGGGTGAGAGGAAGAGCAACATCTAGGAGGAGGGGGCAGTGAAGATCGTCCGTGCAAGTTTCCAGGTAGAGGTGATAGGAATGTTCACTACAGATCTAGAGATCGTTGGAAAGTTTTTTATGCTAATAAATATGGAGGAAGTAAAGACCAGGAAGAACTTGAACTTGGGTCAGTGGTGACCAAGAATGAAAGTAACAGTGGTTTAGCTGGCCTCACGGTTTTATCCCAACCCTAGCAGTTACCCAGTGAATGGGTTGAAGGGAGGGACCATAAAGCCCCAAGCAGACTAGACTGATTCGGGTACTTGCCGATACTCCTGGGCCTAGGAGAAGG
Organism: Hyaena hyaena; assembly: GCF_003009895.1. Lineage (NCBI taxonomy): Eukaryota > Metazoa > Chordata > Mammalia > Carnivora > Hyaenidae > Hyaena > Hyaena hyaena. The sequence goes on from NW_024080925.1 coordinate 851,897, forward strand.
AAGATGTCTCTGGCCTTTCTCTGTGAGGAAGGAATCTTCTGTGACCTGTATGCCAGGTTCTGGAGAAAGGCAGCAGGTTCCCAGTGAATTGGGGGAAACCTAACCTGTGCTTGTTGGTTGAGTTACCAGCTACAAACGCCACATGTACCTTGAGGCATTTCCTAAAACGCCAGGAAGTACAACTCAGCACAGCTAAGTATCTGTACTTAGTACTTCTCAGTTATGCAACACCTCTATATCCAGAAAAGTGCATGATAGAATCTGAAAGATACTATGTTACCTGCTCATTGGAGGACTTTAGGAACATTACTTCACCTCCTGGAGCTTCAGTTTCCCTGGCTTTAAAAAATGGATCCGGTAATAGCCCTTTTGCAGAGTTGGAGTGAGAATTAAATCAGAAAATTTAGGGAAAATCCTCTGCACAGGCGCTCACGCAAAGTGCAGTGAGATGGTTCCTTGTGTATGTTAATTCATATTTAGATTTTTTTTCCCTTTTCTCATGCTCTATTTTCTAACTCAAACATACCTAATACCAGGTTTTATTTAGGGGCTTCTGTATTCATTTTGTCAGTTCTTCGTAGTTGAGAGGAAGATCTTCCATTGTTCTCTTGAAAGAGTTTAGCACATTTTTGCCTCCAATTTCTTTGCAATGGATGATGAGTTCATCGAAAGTTCAGTTTTCATTTCTTTTCTGTGTTATTTGCTTTCTCCGGAAACATATGTCAGTTCCTTTCTTCCCCACTTTCCTCTCATTCAGAGTTGCCTATTGTCTTTGCTGACTTCCTTTCTCTGAAAAATACATGGCTGTTACTCTGAGTAGGATTTTTATATTTTTTCAGTATGTAATATTAATGCCACACTTCTGCATCTGATTGGGGAAGGAATGGGGAAGGAATACCAAATTTGTGCAGAATAAATCAGTATTTCTCCTTTGAAATGAACTGAAAAAATAATACATTGAGCCACAAATTTATATCAGAAATGAACCTAGAACTCGAATCTAGTAAACTTACTCTGGGCAAAGTCATCAGCAGTTCTTAAAGGGGGCATTTAGGGACATTCTTGGCACTCAAAATGCTGATATAGAAATCTCCATTATTTACAGTGTTATCCATTGGGTCCTTTTAAATGCACTTAAAACCTGTCTTCAGAAATCTCGGTGTAAATACAGGTATCGAAGAATAACCCCTGCAATCACCACTGGGCAGTCCTAGCTAGCCCTCCTACATTAAGCAATGCCCTAGCTCTCTGTTTTCTGTCCTGGAACATTTAACATACAGTTAGTCACAAATTTTGTGTTGAAATTGCCCTTAGACTGTAAGTCCCATGAGAACAAGGGCTGGCTCCGGATTCAGTGGCTGCCACATATTCCTTAGTGCATATGTGTAGGATTGACTTGAGCTACAGATTTTATAGTTGTTTATTTCCAACTACTTCTTGGAGAGAGCAGTTTGACTCTTCTGCCAGCCCCTCAAAATCAGTTCATCTAAAACCTAACTTATCACGTTCCACATAAAACCTGATTTTCATGTTCTCCTTCTGGGTTCATGATACCACCAATTTCCCAGTCACCCAGGCTTGACACCTTCACACTATGCCAGCTTTAATCACGGTGAAGTACAATTTTGATTATTTCACACCTATCAAAACCATTCTATGACAGTTCCTCAGCCTTGAATCCCAGCTCCCTGGGCCTCTCTTCCTGACCTTTTTTCCCCTTCTTCCACTGTGCACCATATGTTGCTGTCAGCACTTGACTGTTGGGGCCCCTCTGGCCACCATTCAGCCGCCAGGTGCACTCACTGAGAGTGGCCCCTCATGGCCTCGAGTCCATTTATCCCAGCTACTCCTGAAAGAAATTCCTGTGAAATTACTCCTGCCCCCTACCTTCCCTCCTCCACCTTTTTTTTTTTTTTTTTTTGATTCATGGCATCGAATTAAACATTTTCATTTTCTCTATCTGAAATCATTCCATTCTTTGTCCAAAACTGATGAGAAACAAAGCCATTGAAGAATATTTTTCAAAATTTCTCACTACGATAAGAAAATATTAAAACAAGTCTAAAATGTATCCTAGTATATTTTCAACAGAAAGTAAGCACTTGCCAAGCTTAAACACTGTCAGGCTTATTTCTCAGGTAGAGTAAAGCTCTCCTGGGTAACAAGTGAAGCTTCTTCTCAGAAACAGTGATGTCATGTCATGTAATTAACCTTTTCCTACCTGGGTTACCGTGTGATTAAAGGATCATGGGTATTCACTGCGTGTGAGTCACATCTTGTTAAACGCCATTATCATTTCACATCTACATATAGATTTAAATAGATATCTTTCCCCTCACATTCTACGCTTTTGCAACTGAAAGCATCTGCTCAACATCCTAGCCTCTGTGTAATACACAAGGATAATTTTGGCAACATTTTGTTTTTAAACAGAGATAATGCTGGATTTTACATTTTGCTTTCTTTAGTAATTGTTAGAACAGGTCACTGTGAACAAGCTAGTCAGAGTTGGGCACTTGAATATTTACATGGGAGACATTTTAACAAACATTTTAATACTGCAAGAATGATTAATGCCATTTTCAGCACCATATGGTAGACCAATGGCTAAGTAAGAAATGTAAAAAACATCCTCTGCCTTTTGGCTAATACCTGTGAGTGGTCATAGAAAGGTCTTTATCCAATGTCCTTATTGATAAAATAAGTGATTGACTTTTTTCACTTATGTTTTGGAGATGGTCCATATGAACAACTTGAATATGCTTCGTTATTTTTACACATCTCTATATATTATAATATGTGAACATCATGGTTTGTTTAGTCCCTCTCTTGCTGATGGGCAATTAGGTTGTTTCTAATCTCCTCTTATTTTAAACAATATTATAATAAACATTCTTATGCATATGCCTTCGCACAAATGTGAGTGATAAGTAGGATAATTTTCTTAGAAAATATTTCATGAAATGGTATGTGCAGTTTTATTTCTGATAGATGACTAAATTTCATTCATTGTGTTAGCTTTATATTTCCACCAATGATGGGTGGAGTGACTTAATTTCAAGCCTATACCAATTATCCTCACTTTTTATTGCTATGCTGTTAAGTGAAAGATGATCTTCCACTGATGTATCTGGAATATCTTTAATTATGAATGAGTTTGAGTATTACATTCTCTGTTTAAAAGCCTTGCTTATATATTTGTTTTTTTTTATTTTTTTTTTAATGTTTATTTCTTTTTGAGACCGAGACAGAGCATAAGCAGGGGAGGGGCAGAGAGAGAGGGAGACACAGAATCCGAAGCAGACTCCAGGCTCTGAGCTATCAGCACAAAACCCGATGCGGGGCTCGAACCCACAAACTGTGAGATCGTGACCTGAGCCGAAGTCAGACACTTAACCCCGACTGAGCCACTCAGATGCCCCTTATTTATTTTTAAGATGAGTTTCCTGAACATATAATTTGCCTGTTTTTTGGTGCTTTTCTTATTGATTTTTTTTCCCTGAGTCACAATGTTCATTATTTCAAGAAAATTAGTCTTAGGGAATACCTGTGTTTCAATTTTTTTCTAGTTTCTGCTTTTATTGTTTGTGTTGACTCTGTTCTCATTTTTCTTTCTGTTTGCAGACATTTAGTGTAGCAAAATCTGTATGGCATTTGGGTATTTCAATTTTTCATAAGAAGATCTTCCCATTCCAGAATTAATGAAAACTTTTACATGCTGTCTGTTGTACTTTTGCAGTTTAATTTTTTAATATTGAAATGTTTGATCTACTTGGAATTTACGGTGGTGTAAGTAGCAGAGTGGGATCCAAATAAAATAATGTCACCATAGTCGTTATTGAACATTATCTCTACTTATTTAAAATGCCATATTTATCATAAACCATGAATTTAATTTTAAGTGTTTTTTATATGAATTCCCATGAGCAGTATATACTACACATTATTTTCCAAGTTAATTTGACCGCAGAACCACCCTCCCTTCTCCCACAACACACACACATACTGCTTCTCATGGTACTAGCGTTCTGTGATACACACTTTAGGAAACACTGTCTTACTGAAGTTTTTGTTTTGTTTTGTTTTACCATTTATTTATTTTTGAGAGACAGAGGGAGACAGAACATGAGCAGGGGAGGAGCGGAGAGAAAGGGAGACACGGAATCCAAACCAGGCTCCAGGCTCTGAGCTGTCAGCCCAGAACCCAACACAGGGCTCGAACCCATGAATCATGAGATCATGACCTGAGCTAAAGTACAACACTTAACTGACTGAACTACCCAGGTGCCCGTTACTAAAGTTTTTAAAATGTGGGATGTCTATTTAATACAGCCCAACTGCTGTATTGTATGGTCACTTTTAAACCTTGTGCCTTAAGTATGTTGACCTTCTGAAAATGATTGTGCCCTTTTTTTAAGTTTATTTATTTTGAAGAAGACAGAGAAAGTGCTAGTGGGGGAAGGGCCGAGAAAGAGGGAGAGTGTCTGGCATGTTCTGCTGCATGGGGTCATCTCCTGAAACTATGAGATCAAGAGCTGAGCAAAATCAAGAGTCAGATGCTCAACCAGCTGAGCCACCCAGGTGCCTGGTTCCGCCCTTTCTATTTGAAAGAATTAAATAAGCACACAAGTAACTTACTCTCCTAGAATGTTGCCACTGTTTACATTAGTTTTTAAAATGAAAGAACCCTAATAAAAGATTTCAGAAGATACCTTGGATATCTTCATGAGTTTATCTAAATGACTGTGATGACAGAATTATCATTTTTTAACAACAATCCAAATTGTAAGAAACAGAGAAATTAAAAAATAATGACAATGCAATGTGATGTATGCTTATATTTATAGTATATTCCCTTTTTTGCCTGGTTTATGTGATTAAAATAGAATCATACTTTGTGTATGACATCCAACAATGGATATACCTTTTAAAGGTTTATTTCTGTGAAGGAGGCACAAGTCAGGGAGGGGCAGAGAAAGAGAGGAAGAACGGAATTTGAAGGCGTCTCCAGGCTCCAAACTTTAAACACAGAGCTAGACACGGGGGTCAGATCCACCAACCGTAAGATCCTGACCTGAGCTGAAGTCAGACGCTTAACTGACTAAGCTACCCAGGGACCCCTGGATATTTTTTTTTTTTTTTGAAGATCAGAGAAATTCGTATGAGAAAAATATTTTATTTTGCAAATACTTCTTTAACTTTATTTAGTATAAGATGTAAAATTATTTAGGTCCATGGCTTATTTAAATGTACATATAAAATATGTTTGTACTGAAGCTTTGAAAAGATAGCCTATATTTTATTCAGAGCACCTGGCCCCAGGGTATGTATGTGCCCAGGAGTTAGGAGATGACACAAGGAGGCTGCCCCAGGCCCGAGCATATTCAAAATCGCAAGAAATAGGTAGTAACGTGTGATTCCGGATAGAGCTGTGCCATAGCTCCAGTAGATAGTCAAGATACGAAGCAGAGGTAGAGAGGTTATCAACATACACCTCTTTTTTTATCCCTAGAAACAGAGTAGATATCCACTTAAATTTCACTGGTTAGAAATGCATCACATGGCCACCCTTAGCTTTGCTAATAGGGAGCCTCAGAAAATAAGGCTTTAATTTTTCCATCCTCCGCAGTGGAAGCCGACAAGGAGAGGGTAGGGAATGGATGTCTTGTCATGGCCAGTCCGCTGTGTGTACCACATTGGTCAGAACAGTCATCAGAACGTTAAAAATGACAGTTAATGTCTGTTGAGGCCTTACCATGAGGGAGACACTATTGTAAGTGTTTCTCATGTACTAGCTCACTTAATGCTGACAACAACCTCTTGAGATAGATGCTCTTCTTCTTGTAAATGAAGAAATGGGAAAACGCAAGATGGTCGTTAAGGGGCACCCAGCTGGTGAGAGTAGGAGCCAGGATTCAAGCCCAGCACTTCAACTTCTTGATTTTGTTCTCAACTATTCTATTTTAAAAGAAGAAAACACAATGCAAAACTTGCTTCTTTATAAGAGATTGTTTTTTTGTTTTCTAATGTTTATTTGCTTTTGTGAGAGAAAGAGAGAGAGTCAGAGCACAAGTTGGGGCGGGGAGAGAGAAGAGAGGGAGGGAGACACAGAATCTGAAGCAGGCTCTAGGCTTTGAGCTGTCAGCACAGAGCCCGATGTGGGGCTCAAACCCACAAGCCGCGAGATCATGACCTGAGCCAAAGTCAGATGCTCAACCACTGAGCCACCCAGGCACCCCCTTTATAGAAGATTTTAATTTTTTTCTTCTAAATTATAACAGGAAATATGTTGAATTCAATTTGTGCAAATAATGAAGAATAGTGGAAGCAAATATATTAAAATATTGTGTTTTTTAATGTTTATTTATTTTCGATGAGAGGAAGAGGAGGAGGGAAGGGGCAGAAAGAGGGGGTGGAGGGAGAAGCCCAAGCAGGCTCTGTGCTAGCAGCACACAGTCCGATGGGGGGTGGGGGGGCTCAGTCCCACGAACTGTGAGGTTATGAGCTGAGCGAAAACTAAGAGTTGGATGCTCCATGACTGAGCCATCCAGGCACCCCTAAACTGTTGGGGCTTTTTAAATATAAAATTCTACTTATGGTTCAGCCACTTAGCTACAGTATAAAAGAGAACTGTTCTAATTATCATTTTATCAGTCGAATCCCAATGAAAATTGGCTTTCTAACTCGCTTGACTCAAATTTTCACTCTCACAACTAGATTAAGACAAGTTCAAAGACTTTAAGTTATTCCTGTCTTTTTGCTGTCTGGTTTAAGTCATATTTTGAGCTTTGTTCTAGGTTAAAGACTGAACTGGGTTACCAAGTAAAGCAGATACAATCTGGTTCCCAGAAGGTCTATAACCAGCAGCACAGAAAAATAATTCATGTAATTTTGTAAGGGCAACTGTCACTGTTTCTTTTAGAAGGAGTTGGGTTAAACTACGAGCCTGTGAAGTTTGTGCACCAGCAGCACACTTTCATCAGTTCTTGGGAGAAACAGGGCTTTCCTTCCATAGCCCCGCTCCCGGTTCCGTTACATGTCTTCCTGCTGCTGAAACCCAATAAAATGGACTGAGAGTTAAAGAAGGTGTGGAGGGCATGAGGAAGTAAAAAGGAGAGCTCTCAAAGTGCACGCAGAGTAAACAATGGAAAATGGTCACAGGCTGTGAACACTCATTTCTTCCTCAAATCCCCTTTACACGTGAGATTGCCTTGTGGCTTGTCCTCAGAGCTCGTGTCACCGCACACACGCGTCCTGAGAGCGCGCGCGCTCCGCCATTTCACTACCACATGGCAGATCAACTGATAATCACATCATACTGTGGGGCAGTACTATTGTTATTTCCCCAGTACACTTAAGAAGAAAAAAATGAGGGTTAGTAAGGTTGAGTAATTTGCCCAGTCACACAGATGGCTAATTGGAAAGCCAGCATTTCAATCCAAGTTGTTGGCATTCAAAGCTTGTGTTCTCTACCTTTTCGCTATGCTCTTTCCTCTAGCTTCAAGAACAACCAGTACGTTTCTAGACTAAACCTATTAGCGTAACCAGTTCTCCGTCTAGTGTTAAACCTCTGGCAGCATCAGCCTCCTGAACACCTTGAATCACTGCAGTTGGAGGTCTCATGAACACCTCAGCACATCCAAAACTGAATGCCTCTCTCGGCTCACCCCCATTCCACGACCAAACAAGCACAAGTCATTACTTGGTGAATAACATCAATATAGAGCTACCTAGTTAGCCAAGCTGGAAACCTGGAAATGAACCTCAACTTTATTTTTGTTTTTAATTCTCCCATCCGGGCTGACCGAGATTGTTCTGTTCTTCCTTTCTCTTTTCCATTATTGACACTTCCCTTTCTTCCTTGGGCCCTGTGATCACGTTTGCCTAGAGTGAAATCCTCAAACCTTGCCCTCCATCTTGTCCCTCCTCATAGCGATCTTTCTAAAATAGGAATTTGACCATGTTAGGTCCTAGCTGAAAATAAACTGATGGCTCCCTTAAAGGCAAACCCCAAATTCCTGTGGCCTATTTCGGTGCCTGGGGAGCTGTCGCCTCCCTGTGTCCTCAGCTCCTCAACGCTGCCCCATAGGGACCCTGCTCTCCACTCTCTTGGACTTCTGAGTCCACCAAGTGTTTCCAGACCCTCTAGAACCCCAGCCTGTTCTTTGAGCTCGAGCAGGGTCTTCCCGTTCTGAAAGCCTTGGCAGACCTAAAGCTCCTTGTTACGTCTTGGGGACTCAGGGAGCCTTCTCTGACTGCTCTGCCTTCTCCCTGTGCCCCACACCAGGTGTCCTGGGCAGGAGGTCACACCGCAGTGCCCACGATGTGTCATTCCATTTGTTACCGTTCCTCCCCGTCTCAGAGGAAAACACAGTTAGGTCAAAAATCACCCTCTTCCTTCATCTCCGCCTCCCCAGTCACCATCTCCTGTCACGAAACCTTTTGTTGCTGGCGTTACTTTATATTCAACAGCAATTATGCCGCAAATTCCTAATGAAATATGTTAAGCTCATAGCATAATATGTTTCCCCTCACTCCTCTCTACTGCCTTCCCAGTAGAGAACCCAGTAGGTTCCCAGAGGCAACCGCTTTTCTTAGGATTCTTTTCCTGGTATTTATTTACCACTCCTCTATTTCTAGATCATATGCTTAGACTATTGTTAATTTGTCTTAGGCATTACCAAGCTCCTATCAGGGAAGATGTCTGCCGACCTTGCACCCTCCTTGTGCTTCCCTTCCCCTCTCCTGCTGCCCTCACGTTACAGCTGTATCATCCTTGATAGTCAAAGAACCAGGGGTTATAATAGCTCAACTGTGCAAATATTCTGTATTCCTCCGGTTAGTATTCCATGATTGTTTCCTGTGGGGCAACAGTGTTCTTTCTAGATTTATACCTTTTTTTTTTTTTTTTTTTTTTTATTTGGTTAGTACTTGTATATATCTGTCACTGGTTTATCCAGACTCCCAGACGGGTCTGTTTAATCAGCAGCAGTCATTTCTGCGAACGGTCCAACACAGCAGGTTTGCTTTGAGTTTTTTGGCCACAGATCTCTCCTCCGGTCCCTTTTTCTCCCACGTGATCTGGACTGGCGGCTGCTCTGAGCCTGGGACACAAGTGTCATCTTGGGAAATTTTTTTTGCCGCTTTGCCGTTCTGTCCCCTCCCCTTTCCTAGATCACATGGTCGATTGGTTGGTTGGTTCTCACTTTCTTGCCTTTTTTGCAAAGGCACACCTTCCGGTAGATTTCTAAGAACAAGTGCTCAGAAACTCGCATGTTCATTTTCTGCCCTCCGCTTCTCCGCCGTGTAACCGTTTCTTCCCTGGAAATCCTTTCTCCTCAGTATTTGAGATCCCTGTCTTGTCTTCTGGAACTCAGCACCGCTCTTGAGAAATCCAGGTCCATCCTGGGTTTATACTTTGTATGCAACCTATTTGGTTTCTTTTTAATGTTCTGCACGCTTTCAGGATCTTCTCTGTATCTGTAGGTATTGGTACTTGCAGTGTTATGCCTTGGCTTGGGAAAAGTGAAATGAAGGATGGAACAAACCTCATCATGTCACTGCCTTTCCTTCTTTCTCCTCTTTATAAAGTTTAACTGGTTCTCGAGATGCCGCCTCTCCCGACTCAGCCGTGTGCCCCTCCAGAGTAACACCAGCAACTGTGATAAAGGCAAGGATAAAGTCAAGCCTGGTATTTCTGGACCTTTCTCAGGGTCTGCCTCAGAGCGCTGAGCGAGTGTCTTTTGTAATACAGAAATGACTTCTGAAAATAGTACTGAAATTTTTGTCTGAATTCGAGGCCAGAAGTTCCAGCTTACTTTCAGAAGTTATCAGGAGGTCCCTGCAATTACCTCGTACTCACACATCCAGAAGGAAACTCATTATCTTCAACATTTGTTCTCCCTCAAACTCGATGTTATTTGAAACCATTTCCATATTTTCTACCCCTCCAGCCATAGGCCCCAGAGACCTCAGACTGGTGTGATTCCTTAGCTGCTTCCCCCTCTCCTTGTCTGCGTGTCCTATTGATTCTGCTTGAGAGATCAGTCATCCTTAGCTAGCTCTCTTCCATTTGCCTGGACACTGCACGATTTTTTAATATACCATTTACTAATTAAACAAGGTGATCTGTTATTCAGACATAGCAAAGCTTTGACTATTATAGTGAGTCTATTTATTTAAAAGAATTCACAGCAGGAAAGAGGCTATAAATATTTTGAATATGAACTGACTTGTAGTTAGGGAAATTGAATTCTAGACTACAGTTAAAAAATAGCTAATGTTTGTTTCTCTTTGTAGAGGAGTAATGTGTTAGAGTTATGTAAATCTGAGTTATTAGGTTTGTATTAGAATCATGTAAATATAAATCATTTAATACTTTATTATAGCTCACTTTTGTATTTATTCATATCTTTTGCCTTTGCACCTGCTGTTTCTTCTGCCAGGTATGCTATTCTGCCTCTCGCTTTTGCCGTGACTAACTCCTGCTTATGTGTCAGCTCGTAATTCACTAGGAAACCTTACATCTCCAGTAGCTGGTCCAGATCCCTCCTTTACCTATCACACCGTTCTGCTTCTAGAGATTCGAAGACCTGTCTTGTTAATTCCTGGGGCCTAGGTATTTTTAGTGCCTAACAATATCCTGGCACATAGTAGGCCCTCAGTAAACATGTTGAATGAATATTCTAAATGCACTTTTTAAAACTTTTAATTGTGATGAATTACCAGTATCTTTTTTTAATTTTATTTTTTTATCTTTTTTAATTTTTTAAACATAATTTATTGTCAAGTTGGCTGACATACAGTGTATACAGTGTGCTCTTGGTTTTAAGGGTAGATTCCTGTGATTCATCGCTTATATACAGCACCCAGTGCTAGTCCCAACAAGTGCCCTCCTCAGTGCTCATCATCCGTTTTCCCCTCTCCCCCGCTCTCCCTCCATCAACCCTCAGTTTGTTCTCTGCATTTAAGAGTCTCTTATGGTTTGCCTCCCTCTCTCTTTGTAAATATTTTCCCCGTTCCCTTCCCCTATAGTCTTCCGTTAAGTTTCTCAAGTTCCACAGATGAGTGAAAATATATGATATTTGTCTTTCTGACAATATGCTATTGTCAGATATGATAATATGCTATATCTATATCATATAGATGCTATATATGTCATACAAATATGACAGATATGCTATTTCACTTAGCATAATACCCTCCAGTTCCATCCACATTGCTGCAAATGGCAGGATTTCATTCTTTCTCATTCCCAAGTAGTGTTCCATTGTATACATAAACCACATCTTCTTATCTGTTAATCAGCTGATGGATATTTGGGCTCTTTCCATAATTTGGCTATTTTTGAAAGCATTGCTGTAAACATTGGGGTACATGTGCGCCTATGAATCAGCGCTCCTGTAGCCTTTGGGTAAATTCTTAGTAGAGCTCTTGCTGAGTCATAGGCTAATTCTATTTCTAATTGTTTGAGGAACCTCCACACTGTTTCCAGAGTGACTGCACCAGTTTGCATCCCCACCAACAATGCAAGATGGTTCTCATGTCTCCACATCCTCTTGTTTCCTGAGTTGTTAATTTTAGCCAATCTGACCGGTATGAAGTGGTATCTGAGTGTGGTTTTGATTTGTATTTCCCTGTTGATGAGTGATGTTGAGCATCTTTTCATGTGTCTCTTGGCCATCTGGATGTCTTCTTTGGAAAAGTGCCTATTTCTTCACTGGATTATCTGTTTTTCAGGTGTTGAGTTTGATAAATTCTTTATAGATTTTGGATACTAACCCTTTATCCGATATGTCATTTGCAAATATCTTTTCCCATTCCATCAGTTCCACCCTTGAAGTTCTGTTGATTGTTTCCCTAAATGCACTTTTAACCTGGGGAATAATATTTCCATTATATGTCTTGATCTAACACATTGGGTTATTTGATGAGTATTTAAAGGATTTACTTCTCGGGGCACCTGGGTGGCTCAGTTGGTAAGCGTCCGACTTCGGCTCACGTCATGGTCTCACGGTTTGTGGCTTCGAACCCCGCATCAGGCTCTGTGCTGACAGCCAGCTTAGAGCCTGGAGCCTGTTTCAGATTCTGTGTCTCCCTCTCTCTCTGACCCTCCCCTGCTCACGCTGTCTCCCTCTCTCTCTCTCTCTCTCTCTCTCTCTCTCTGTCTCAGAAGTAAATAAAACATTAAAAACTTTAAAAAAATAAAGGATTTACTCTCAGAGATACTTCTGCTTAATTTCCCTTAGAAATGATGTTCAAAGACATAATAAAAGACACTATTAAAGCTATTTAATTTATAATGTATCTAAAACAGGGCCTGAAGCACATTAGAATATTTTCTAGACTTGATGTAGTGCTCTATGGAGCTCGTTTATGAATTTATTTCCCTATGTTTTTATATCACTTAGCAATTTATCAAGTGCTTTCTTTTGTATCATCTTCTCTGATCCTCTCATTAACCCTAGGCAGGTATTCTTTCTATTACACTTGTCAGGAATGATTATGTAATAAGTCCAGTGTCTCCCAGGTAGTGCATTGAGACCTCAGACTAGAATGTGTGTCTCTTTACTTCCGTACTGTATTCCTTCCATTATGCTGTGGGAGTGAAGGCCAGAAAAGCCATCAACTCTGGGGGACTAAAGCACAGAACTTCCAGGTGGAGAGTGAAGAATAGGAGAACCACAAGCTCTGGGGCGCCTGGGTCGCTTAGTCGGTTAAGCATCCGACTTTCGCTTGGGTCATGATCTCGCGGTTCGTGGGTTCGAGCCCCGCGTCGGGCTCTGTGCTGACTGCCAGCTCAGAGCCTGGAGCCTGTTTCAGTCTGTGTCTCCCTCTCTCTCTGACCCTCCCCTGCTCACGCTGTCTCTCTCTCTCTCTCTCTCTTAGAAATAAATAAAAAACATTAAAAAAAAAAAAAAAAAGGAGACCCACAAGCTTTAACGTTGCCTTTAGCTAAAGAGCAGGTCATGAAGTTGGAGGACATCAGATTGGAAAAGCAATTGGAATCAAGTGTCTGGGCAAGCGAAGGAGTGGGTACTTGATGATGTGGGAAGCGAGAGGTACTGAAAATTTGTGCCTAGGGGATTGAAGCTCCTCATTCTGCTTCAGAGCTTCCCAGTGCTATGGGATAAATTCCAATTTGAGATTAACTAGATGCAGTGTGACTCCTGGGAACTCATGCACTCTTTCGGGTGAAAACTAATTCAATCCTGGGGCACCTGGGTGGCTCAGTCGGTTAAGCACCTGACTTCAGCTCAAGTCATGATCTCACAGTTTGTTGAGTTCGAGCTCCGTGTCAGACTTTGTGCTGACAGCTCAGAGCCCGGAGCCTGCTTTGGATTCTGTGTCTCCCTCCCTCTCTGTCCTTCCCCTGCTCACTCCCTGTCTCTCAAAAATAAGCAAACATTTAAAAAAAAAAAAAAAAAAGTAATTCAATTCTGGACAGTGAACTTAAAGTTTAGTCGGAAAAGGAAACAAGTGATCAATTCTTGAGATATTTAGGCCTGGACAGTGTTTGGCAGCTGAATGGATGAATGAGACAAGGGAAGAGGAAAAGGCAGTGCTCCACTGTTTACAATGGTGGTAGGAATGTACTCCCACCACCTCCCTGGCTCCCTTTCCACCTGAGACCTTTCTTTTCCTGAATGATTATTCCTTCCATTTGGTGCTATCAGTGCCTCACTTATTAATGCAGTCAGCATATATTAAGGAACACTTTCTGTGCAATACTGGGATTTTTCTGGGTGTTAAGGCTAAAACCATAATCTCTGTCCTCGGTGACCTCAGTCTAGTGGTAAAAACTGTGAAGTAAATTATATTGTAAAGGATTTACTGCTGTAGGTACTCCCAAGCCATTAGGACACAGAGGGGCACCCAGTTCAGTCCACATAGATCAGGGAAGGATTCTCAGTTCTCTGTCTTGAAGGAGAAGGAGTCAGTTTGGTGAAGAACAAGGAAAGATGTTCTGTGTAAAGAGACCAGCATGTTCAAGGACATGAACCGGAAAACATGGGACTGGGGTAAAAGTTGTTCAGTGAGCCTGCCTGTGTCAGTATCTATCTGCTGAGATCGAATGGATTAACCTACCTAATGATAATGTAATTATCATATTCAGGTAACTTAACATTGGTATAATTGTTTAACATCTAGTCCATTTTAAAATGTCCCCAGTTATCTCAAGAAAACCGTAACTTGTTTCATTTCCCAAGATCTAATCAAAGACTGTGTATTGCATTTGGTTGTTGTATCTCTTTAATCTCCTTTAATCTAGAACTGCTCCCTAATTTCTTTCCCTTCCTACGTCTCTCCTTCTCTCTCTTTATTCCTAATTGGTAGTTATTAAGAACCCAGGCCAGTCACTTCACTTTGGATTTCTATGACTGTTTCCTTACATTTAGATTCAGGATAAATATTTTTATGCAAAGTACCACACAGGTTGTGTCTGTCTTAGAGCATCACTTCGGAAAGCAATTGTTGCCAAATCCGATGTCAGATTTGAGTGCCTGGGCGAGGTGATATCGGCCAGAGTTCTCCAATCTTGTTCCTTCACAGCCTCACACACAGGGTTTCTGCACCCATTGATGATATCTACCTCAATCAGTTCTTGTTGTGTGAGTTAGAAAATAGTGAGTTTTCTCTTTCCCCTGGATCTTTGACACCTAGTGCTTGGCATTCTTCTCTAAAGAAGAGCTTTCTCTTATCCCATATCTATTTGTAATTTTTTTTAGTATCAATATGGATGCATAATTGTTTCTTTTTCCAATGTGTAATAATGCACCTTGATTTTTACTCATTGAGTGCTCAAATCACCCAAAATTTGGCCAAGGCTGTTCTTCATTCTGGCTCCCCTCTGCCCTTTTGACACATCCCTGTCTGTCCTTAGGCACTCTATTATCTTCTGGCACATCGATGTATTCCTGGCTTCTTTCACACTTTCTTGGTCTCAGCCCCCAAACTAGCCATTTCTCTACATATTGTGGCTCCCATTAAAAATGGCATTTAAAAACCAGGACCTGGAGACCAGACATGCTCATTGCTGCCACTGTATCATTACTTCTGTGGTATTTTAGAAAGTTAGGAAATGTGGTTTTTAAAAACCCTTGAGCCTATAGGATAGTTGTACTAGCAATCCAACACTTTATGGTTCTTCCTTGCCTATTCCATATTTGTATGTCCTTTCGCACAGTGAGTTTACCCATCTCCTCGGTCTTACGATACAAACACAATAGTTTCAGAATCACTATGTCCTTACCATATTGATACCCATGTCATTACCCATCAACAGTAAACTTACTAAGGAAAGTTCAAATTTTCTTTGTAGTTCTTTTTTTTCCTCCTTAAAGTGTATGCCATAAGTCTCATGCTTTACTTTCTTAAACTTCTAGATTTTTTAAATGTTGCTTTTTACTAATGAAATATATCTCGACCTTAAATACCTGACATGAATAGCAGTTTGTTTTTTTTTAAGTTAAGTTTGAGTGTAAATTTTCAAAGCTAGCTAATTACTAATTAACGTGTCTGAAATTTGTAATGCATTTTAATTAAAATAGCCATCAAGCCACTTCAGAATTAAATTTATGTGAGAATTAACCTCCAAATACTCTACTTGTCACCCGCCTGTTTTTAAAATTATACCTACAAAATTTAGTACTTTTCTAAAAATATGAGATAGAACCAGATGGAAAGGGGCCAGTGCATATTTATATTTGTATATCTGTTTATAAACTGTAAATGAGTTTGCTATCTGTACTCTTCTGCATTCAGTTGTCATCTGTTCCCAAAGAAGGGATTGTGCCTCAATAAAAAGAAATTTTAAAAAATGAGAGGAAAATAGTTTTCTCTTACTTTACATGTAACTTATACCTGCCATACAATTGCATAGAGAATACCTACAAATAACCTCTTTCTGAGGGACCAAAAAGTCTTGGGCTTTTCCTTGAATTTGGGATTGAGGGAGCAGTTCCTTTGGAGATTTTCTTTTTCCCACTTCCTTTGAATAATATTTAGCATTGACAGCTATCAATAACTATAAATATTACAAAATAATCTGATCTCTGCAGAGAGAATTGGCTCTATAACCACATTCTTTGTTAAATATATAAAAAGTATCAATTTAAACTAATCTTCATGGGATGAAATACTTTAGGTATTTGAGAGCCTCTTCTGGTTATTTTTCATTACAGAAGACAAGCTTTTCCCACATTCTGTAAAAGTTTGTAGTGATTGTTCCGTGTCACCTAAAGTCAGGGGACAATTATCTTCTGATATGAAAACTCAGTTGTTGGGAGCATGTTCACAATAGTTAACTTGGAAATGTAATTTTGTGCAATGAGTTTAGGCAGCAGAGTTCTCAATAACAACTACAAAAACACTCTCCCACACCTGGTCGATTTTCAGAACAGAAGCTGATGCTTTGAAAATAACCCATTTCTACAAGGGAAATGTGATTTATGATAACCTGCAACACAGATATGACTAGGACCGCATGCTATTTAAAGTTATTGTGCCACTAGACTATGAAAGCGGTCCTCTGAAGTGAATCAGTGGAACCCAGCCATCTTTAGTGGACAGTAACACAGGCACTAATGAGACAGATTTCATTAAAAGATATTTGATTTATGAGAGAGTTAAAGTCCTATCTTATCTTAAAATTGCTAGTTTCGTCCTGGCATCTGATCTTTCTTCCCCCTACCATCACCATCACCAGCTTCTGTGTGTGCTTTGACATTGCTATAGTAACCCCGAGGGCTGATGGAATTCCCTGCATCTCTCTTCACAGAGGGTGATGAGACAGGAGTGATGGATAGTCTGCTGGAGGCTTTGCAGTCGGGGGCTGCCTTCCGCGACCGAAGAAAAAGGACGCCAAAACCAAAAGGTGAACATTATACTTGTTTCATGTTACTTTCTAGGGAACTATCACTAAGACAACTTTTTTTTTTTTTTTTTTTTTTCCTTTTAATTCTTTTAAAGTCGTGTGTCAAACATGTAGTGCTGTGGGCAACAACTCTTCAGAAGTTTCATGAGTTTGCTTAATCCTTCCCTTGCAGTGACAAATGTCAGAGAGACAGAAGCATTCCAGTTGGCTGATGTCAGTGGCGCATTAACAAATCAAAGCACCGAACCTAGAAAATCTTGATTAGTGTGACAAGTCTCATCTAAAGAACCATATGCACCTTGTCCCAGTGGAGTTTACAGTAGCATAATTAAATGGGAAGTAAAAGTCATAACATCATTGCTTCAAGTATTTCAGGGTATTGAAGCATTGCTTTGGGTCTCAACATATTTAACCTTTGAAAACAGTGTGATACTATAACACTTCTTGAGATGAACAGACCTCTGTATTAATTTTCTCTCTCTTTCTCTGTTTTAACAGATATTCGGCAGAGTTTCAGTCCCATGTCTCAGAGGCCTGTTCTGAAAGTTTGTAACCATGGTAATAAACCGTATTCATAAATTGCACATTTTTCTTATCTACTTTTATCCTGTTGATCTATTATTTTAATAGGCTGCTGCGAAGTTCTCAAGTTTAGACACAGCTATAATAGGAGAAATTTGCTATGAGATTGTACATTCATCTATTTCATGCTTACATCATCGCCTTGAGGTAGCACCTAGAGCTGCTCTTTGAGATCTCAGATGAATTTTTAAAGTTACTATCTGAGATTATGTCGTACATGTTTGATCAGTGTCGTCCAATGTATCCTTTCAAAAGCAGTATGCTCTCAAAGTAATATTTTACATGGGATTTACTTTACATCAAGATACCATTTGGAATATTGAATCTGTTACCTATTTTACTCTATCATATTTGCCAGTAAAGTCTGAGATACTATGACAAGGCTTTTGGCACAACCATTAATACAGATGAGCTTCAATGTGGTATCATTGTGGAAGGATGTACCAGAATCGCCAAAAAGGTGGGTTAACTTAGTCTCTGATACTTATTTGAGATTGGCTACTTCAGAAGTCCCTAACCAACCCCGTACACCCACCCTCTTCTTGTCTGCAAGGTGCCAGTTCATGGTGACTGAGCTTTACTTACGCTGGTTCCCTTTCTCTCACTGTTCCATATTACGGGGTTCTGCTTACCTTCCGTGGTCATAAGCAAATGTATCAATCACCATTGCCATTTATTCAGAGAGATTATCATCAAAGTTTGCCAGAGTTATAAATGGAAGAAATGCTTGACAGATTTGCATTGAAGGGTTGTTTTGGGTGCAGATGAGTTAATTTCTGGAAGTGTTAATGTGTGACAGAGTATAGAAATTTGTGTCAAATCTCTAGGGTAGCCTAAAAAAATTTATGAAGTGAGTAAGAAAAAGACAAGAATGTGGGTAACTAGTCGTAAATAGATGGGTAGATGCTTATGGCTCAAAGTAAAATATATATAGCAGATGTTTAATAAATGAGAGGAGAGGTACAATCTACAGCAGATTTTTAAATAGGTCTTCTGATTCTATTCACCAGTATGTTTTTGTTACTGTTTGGCCTTTCCCTGTGCTAAAAGTAGGAAAAAGAATTGTAGTATGTCAGAGATATTCATTGTGGATAATTCAGTATTTCCTAACTTTGGATTTATGATTTGGAGTCATTGTGACATGGTAAGTAATAGCAAAAATTCTCGAGAAGAGAGACTATTTTGTTTTGTAGATGAGTAAGTGGAAACTCAGAGAAGCTGAAAACTTCCCAGGAGTACAGAGCTAGTTAGTGAAACAAAAATGATCAAAATGCAGCTCTGATTCCCATTGATTATGTATGGGTACTTTGGATTATTTTTTATCAGTAATAAAATGTATAAAATAATGCAGCCCGCGTTGTGAGTCATTAAAGACCCACAGCCAATACAATGATCATCGCACGATTATAATGGACTACATATACTCACACGATGCGTAATTTAAAATAAGGTTCCTCAAAAAGTTAACAAGAGAACTCCCCTAGGACCCAGCAATAGCACTGCTAGGAATTTACCCAAGGGATACAGGAGTGCTGATGCATAGGGGCACATGGACCCCAATGTTCATAGCAGCACTCTCCACAATAGCTAAAACATGGAAAAAGCCTAAGTGTCCATCAACGGACGAATGGATCAAGAAGGTGTGGTTTATCTATACGATGGAATACTACATGGCAATGAGAAAGAAGGAAATCTGGCCATGTGTAGCCACATGGATGGACCTTGAGGGTGTTATGCTGAGTGAAAGAAGTCAGGCAGAGAAGGACAAATACCACATGTTTGCACAGAGAAGGAGGATTAGGAGAAACCTAACGGAGGACCAAGGGGGAGAAGAAGGGGGGAAATAGTGGGAGAGAAGGAGAGAGGCAAACCATGAGAGACTCTTGAATGCTGAGAACAAACTGAGGACTGATGGGTGTGGGGGGGAGGAGGGAAATGGGCATGGAGGAGGGCACTTGTGGGGATGAGCACTGGGTATTATATGGAAACCAACTTGACAATAAACTATTTGTAAAAAAAAAAAAAAGAAATAAAAAACAAAAAAATAATAATAAAATAAGTATTTTAGGTATTGTATAGAGGAATATGACTCAAGATAATTTTATGCATTGGCCTTGGGGAACCCAGTCCTTTTCTGACTGTAATGTCAGTCAGTAAAGTGTCCAGTCCACAAAGGCTCATCTTTAATTACTTTTAAATTGTGGTATTTCAGTCCATTGCATAAAAGCAGATGAACCTTGCATTTCTATCTTTATTCAAGTTGACATGTGCTGTCTCAAGTTCTAAGACTATTGTGATCATTAAGCTAATAGATTATACAACAAGCCAATGGAGATATATCATCACAGAGGTCACATTCTTTGCTCATATAAACGTAGTGGATTACAGTGTTTTTAAAACTTATTTTCTACCAATATTTCTGTTGTGTTTTCCCTTCATATTTCTAACCAAGTGGGGAAAAATTCAAATGACCAGTTAATCTCTAAGAGCTCTTTATATAAAGAAGATAGATTTATTTGACTAGATGTTGAAAAGTGCAGAATTTGTTAAAGTATAATGATTGCAGCAAGGATCATAATTATTTTTAGGAAAAGATGGTATTTCAGAGTATTTTGTAATCTTGCTATTTAAACATTGCTTTTTGTTTTGAAAATGCTAACCCTACAAAAGAACTATGTGAATGAAATGTAACTTGAACCTATTTTACTTTTTAATCTGCTTTCATATGCGCTAAAAATTAATGCCTGATATTTTCTACCTGCATATATAGTAATTCATATTATTTCATAACCTATTTTTTAAAGATTTATGACATTTTATACAATCACTTTAAACTTGGCTTATATCCTAAGCAAAATAATATCTGTAAAAGTATTAATAGTAATAAGTTAATGTCTGCTGAGTTATTTGGCTTACTAAATACCAAGCACAGTGCGGAATTTTTATAGGTATCATTCTATTCGATCTTAGCAATAATCCTATCAGATAGTCAATGTATGTGTCTCTATTTCATTGTTGAAAGTTAAGTAAAGATTAAATAGGTCTGGTACTTTGCTTATGGTCCTGTACCAGGTTTTGAATCTAAACCTGTCTGATTTTTGATTCTAAGTGCTTAATCTCTCTGCCATGTTGTACTCTTGAGTACAACTGCTTGAATCGCTATCTGTTCCCCTTCACACCCTTGAGCTGATGAGCAATGTGTGCAATGTTTTTTTCCTCTTCTTAACATAAGGGGGACCTATTGAGATACACTCTCTCAGCTATTCTTAGCCTCCAGTGTATCTTGTCTTTTGTTCCCAGATTTAACCACTAGATAGCACTCTTTTCCAAGAACATGTCATCTTCTGGAATTGGACCACTATTTCTTTTTATACACTCTGTATTAAAACATCTGTATTAATTGTAGCCTCCTGATACTCTGTTATAAAGATCATGGAACAGTTAGATTGTATAGAGTATAAATATAGATTTAGATTAGGCATATACATACAGTTGTAGATACAGACATCAGGCATCTTTTATTAGAGAATTAGAAGATCCTGGTAAAATAGGCTGTGAGACCTTGCAGCTAAAATGTCCCAGTATATATTTTGGCAGAAGATGACTTCAAGCATTCTGACTACTATGGACTTCAGAAGCCCAGAAATTATACATCCTGAATAACCGTGCCCTTGTGCTATGCTCCAAATCTCTACCAAAAATACTTTGGTTAAAACCATTACTTCTTTTATCTTTTCTTTTGCCTGTGAAAACCTCAGCAGAAACTAAATATCCAGTATTTTTCCTCGCGGAAACTTTATTCATTCATTAACTTTGCAACATTTCTTAAGCATTTGCTAGGCACTTATAGTTATATTCTCTAAGAGGTCATCAACTCTTTGGGACAGATGAGTAGCAATTCCCATACATTTGTTTAATGCCAGGATAGAGGAAATACACAATGTTGTGAAAATATCTATATGAGTGTGGAAGGCCAATCCAGACCTTATGAAGACAATCCAGACTTGACTTCTCAAAGGACCTGAAATCCAGACTGAGGTTTGAGGGATGGTAGAAATGAGGCCAAAAGCCTGAGGGCAGGGCTGAGCCAAGAAAGAGCAACAGCACATGTGGACTTTCTCAGGAGGTTCTTCATGAACCCCAGTCTGAACTCTGTAAAATGTATGCTCTAATAACACCATAGCTTTCCCATTTTGCAGTAGTCATTTCCTGTAAAATATGCTTATTCAGTGTCTGCCACGCTACATATGAATCCCATCAGGGTGAGAACAGGGCAGTCAAAGCTCTCTGATTTGCTTACTGCAGTAACCTCAGCACTTAGGTGCCCTGGTGCCTAACACATGGCTGTTTAGTAAGAACGTGTTGAATGAACAGACATGTTTATGTTTAGGTTTGAATGAAACAATTAATGTACTATATTGAGCAAAATCAGGTCGCTGGATGTCACCCAAATAAGTGGGACTTAATATGCTAATTGCTAAAGCTCCAGCTGTGAACACTGTTAACCCCCTCTCCTCTCCTCCCTAAAATGTTATCTGTCATCAGGAGATATTTGATCATCAGTGGTCTAGGCTTCAAAAGGTGTTATATCAAATAGGGAGGATGCGGTTCAATCTTGATTGGATTATTCACTCCTTAGAAGTGGAGGGTTGCTTATTAATTAGATTTCTTTCCCTTGCTTAATCAAGCAGAGTTTAACAACAGTAAATAAAACAAAAGAAAGCATCCGCTAATGAGTACAGGGCATTACCTCATTTCTTTACTGAATGCACTGCATTCCAAATCTGAAGATTTTCTTTGGTCTGTGGAAAATAGTAAGATGTCCTTTTAAATCAAGATCATCAAAGTATTTATTAGTGCATTTTTATAAAAATCATACCATATTTGGTTGTTAGCAAATCAAACCATCTGGTTGAAAATAAAGAACCAAATAGGAAAGAAGTACGTGGAGAGTCTGATGCCAGACCAAGAATTTGGACTGCTGAGGTTTTGGAGCAGGCAAATGCAGGTCTGAGCAGTTTTTCTGGAACTGAAGTGAGAACTGTAAGAGAGAGGGAAGAGTCAACAGGATTTCATAGCCATCTTGATGCCAACATGGATTGGCAGCAAGGGCTGGGGAGAGAATCAAAGAGCTTATCAAGGTTTGAGGGACAGAGCCAGGCCTAGAGCTGTGGGTTAAGAGACCCTCACAGAGAATTGCTGACACTGTGTAAACTAATGAGTTGTCTAGAGGAAAAATCTTAAATCTAGAGAATGGCAAGTCAAGTGCTAAACCTCAGGAATGGACTCAGGTGGGTAACGAAGTGAGCAAGAGACAGAAGAGAGATGAAGAAGTCTGGGAGACTGCGTGATAGTGGAGTCAACATTTTGGAGGTTGAACAAAGACTTGTGAAGATTTGGTTTCCTCATTTTCTTTCTCTTTCGTTGTTTGTTTCTTTGTTTCTATAACTCCATCGTATACCACTGTGTGACTAGTGTTTTCAGGATACATTACTTCCTGCCTCTTCCCGGACTTGTCCCCTGCACGCTCTGTAAAACGCGTAACAAAGGATTCACAAATGTGAACTGTTAAGCCACACCTTGTGGTACATCTGCCTGCAATTTGAGTGCATCTTCATTAGAAGGTTCTCTTTAGTACAGAGGGATTTTTTTCCTGTTAAAAGGATATAGAGT
Source organism: Hyaena hyaena (assembly GCF_003009895.1). Lineage (NCBI taxonomy): Eukaryota > Metazoa > Chordata > Mammalia > Carnivora > Hyaenidae > Hyaena > Hyaena hyaena. Next base: position 875,028 of record NW_024080925.1, read on the forward strand.
AATCAGAAAGAATTCTATAAACTATATGCAATTAAAACCCCTAATGATAAAACTATTTAACTGTGACAAAATAAGATAAAACATAATCAAAATTTTAGGCAAACAAGTATTACACATTTTTAGTGAACATCCATAACCTAAACAAAATCTTGCTATATTATCTTTACACTAAATCAATTCTTAATAGCCTTAATTTGGATTTGATTATCTATTTTTACTCTTCCACTTATATATGGAGCTTTGAGAGATTTTTATAGAAATAAGATTGTATTGCTGCCAGGCACAGCTGCTCTGCTACTCTAAGATTTGAAGTCAGAATTAAATGTGAAGCTAGTTAGATATCTTTGAATTAGCATATTTCTCCACACAATAAGGGCCGCATACAAGACAGGCTTTGTTGTTAATGTATCGAAACTTCACATGTAACCACCCCCGTCCCTAATCCACTCAGTGTTGGGTTCTCTTTATTTCTTCACCTACCTTTCCCCAAACAGCAAGAATTTGTCTTGAGGCAGAATTATGAAATTAGTAAAGTTTTCAGTAGTGTCTACCGAACCCTGGCTGCCGTAAGGCTTGTTTGAAAACAGTGAAGACAACACCAAGCCACTCCTCGTCTAGAAGACCTTCTCTATCAAAGTGAATGTTGACAACTACCACTTTTATTTCTTTAAACTGTATCTGAATTTAGAGTAGAAAGAGCGTAGAGAATAATAAAGTAAAATTATATGACTTGGCTAAATGTCGTTGGTTCATTTTCTTGAGAATATTTTTTTGTTCTCTTTCCGATGAACTTGTGCCCTACTAAATACCTAAGAAGGAAAGGGAGCCATTAAAATACTAATTGTTCTTTGACATCCTTACACTTGAGCTTTCCAGCAGAATCAAATGCTACCTGGAACTGTCAAAAAAAAAAAGACAAATATTTTTTAAGGAGATTTTTCTAGGCCAAGAGTATAAAACAGTTTGGGTGATTTCACATTTTATTGAAATATCAGCCTTTCCTATTTATGATGTAGTCAAGCAAAAGGAAGAACAGACTCTGTGGGGCTCCACGTAGGTAAGGATGACCCGTGGGCAGGAGGGAAAGGCCTTTCTAATTTATAGTCAGGACAGGGAGAACCTTCCGGCTTACATGTTATCATGTACACTCTTAAGCACGAACAGGTTAAAAACTTCTCAAGCAGTAAGGGCTTCAAGTTGTTTTAAAAGGACATTTATGCAAGAAATAGCAAATGCCTTGGATTTAATGAGCATTCACAAATGTGTGCTGAAGTCTGGAACTAAATTGAGTGAGAAGGGATAAAGGACTACTGCATAAGGAAAGTAATGTCCTTGACTTCCCTGAAACGGCTGTTATGATTAATATGTCCTTTGTTCTGTTTGTGTTCCATAGTGGACTATAATTACATGATCTTTAAAAATTTCTGGCCCGCTCTACATTTCTCCCTTTTCTCACGATGTAGGTTCAGAATCTGGGTTTAGAAGAAGTCAGTAGACAGACTTTAGAAGCTCTTTGAACTCTTTTTCTTTCAGATTTTTGAGTTTGGGCATGTTTTCTGTTCTGGTGGAAGGACCTCTTGATTTAATCAAAATCCTGCCCACACCGCCCCCCCCCCAAAAAAAAAGATTAAAAGATAATTATTGATTTTCTTGTTTGATTACTGACTTGTGACATTTTTTCCATTTCCACATGTTATATTTTTCCATGTATATCCTTGAAAGGAAACCACTTTTACCGTAATTTTGTCACTTGAGAACTAAAGTTGCATTGACATAATCACAAATGTGAAAAACATGTCACATCGTTGGCAGATCTACAGTTTTAATGACAAATTGTTTAGGATGAACAGTTAAGATTCAGTGAAACAGTGCTACTGTGAAGCTTTCCCCAGGGTAGAGGGAGGAGAAAGGTATCATTTGTGCCTGGGACAGTCATCAGTTTCACCGGGAAGGATAATGTGCAGGGCTCCTCTGGGCTATGGGACTTGGATGAAGCAGGCAAGGGAAAGAGGAGCTGGGGAAGGAGCAGTCAACCAAGCCACAGGCTTCAGAAAGGCCAGGATGAGGAACGCCTGAACACAGATTGGCTTGAGGAGACACGGGTGCTGTTATCCACCTCAGGAAGAGCAGTTTCTAAAGCCTAATAGAAACTGAAGCCAGAAGGCATTGTCTGGAGGAGTGGAGATTGTTCTTTCTAAAAGACTGAATGTAGGGGCGCCTGGCTCAGTCGGTTAAGCATCTGACTTTGGCTCAGGTTATGATCTCCCGCTTCCTGTGTTCAAGCCCCACGTTGGGCTCTGTGCTGACAGCTCAGAGCCTGGAGCCTGCTTCAGATTCTGTGTCTTCCTCTCTCTCTCTGCCCCTCCCCTGCTCGTGCTCTGTCTCTCTGTCTCTTCTGTCCCTCTCTCAAAAATAAGTAAACATTGAAAAATCAAATAAACTAAGATATGAAAGAAAAAAAGAAGAGACATAGCTAGGAGTAGCTGGAAGTAGAATGAGTCATGGTGTAATGGGTAGGTTATGTTTCTTTGCCTTATGCGTGTCACCGACTTTACAGTCTTTGTATTGTGAAGGGAAGGAGCTCTGGAGGGGAGGGATGACTATGTAGTGAGGCAGTAGTTAGAGTGAGGCACCTGGGGGATGGCATGGGAGAGCACAGCTGTGGAGAACCTGGACAGTAGAAAGGAAGGATGTACAGAGAGAAGTGGATACACATACTGAGTAATGGGGAATCTGGAGAACCCACCTGATGACATCTGTTTTCTCTGAGAACTAAGATATAAGGTCACCTCCAGAAAGCGAGTCTCTGGATAGAAAGAGAAGCAAGGGTGATAAAGGACAGATGGTACATGTACTATATGGATTGTGAAAGGTAACTTCTCAGGGAGACAAGATAGTGTTTGCATCAGTGGCCCAGCTGAAAAGGGAGACTATTTCCTGTGTAACGATAGCAGTCTATAAAGTCTGAGGGGGAAGAAAGGTGGCTAAGGTGCTTCCCAGGCCTTGGGACAAAGGACAGTTAGCTTCCCTGTAACCTAAAGGTTCTAAAAGTTCATCTCCAAATGTAACCATAGTGCTCAGTGTGGCAGAAGGCAGTCCGAGCACACTTCAGAGCTCCAGTCAAGAGGAGTCATCCCATTGCATAGAGGATAAGGTATTTCATACCTTAAAATGGGATGGTAGTCATTTAGGAAAGCAATGGAAACTGTTGGAACATCTTACATGTTGTGTGTTCGTTGTTGCGTGCTGCGTTACATATAAGGGAGGTATTCTAACAAGGATAAGGGGGACCCTCATGCTACGGGTTTCCTTCCCGGAGTGTGTCAATTGTATTACATGTCTGAGATCCTTTCCTATGAAAACAGCTCTTGGTGCTAACCTTATTGTTGCTGACGTACCCTCGATTTATTTTTATATTTTATTTGTCTTCATTAAAGGTCAGTCTAGAGTTGCCGGAAACCAGTTTTCAAGACTGTTGTCAGTATTGAAAATGAAGGTTTTTCAAAGTGCCTGCCAGCGACATAGTAGTTATCTACAAAAAGAGCAGGAGTTCTTATTCACTGACTATTTGTGAAAGCATAAAACTAGTCAGATTTCCGAATTCTATTTGTAGAATTCTAGCCAGTCTGAACTTGAAAGACAGTATGGGGTCGGGCGTGGGATTTAGAGACAGACAGGCCTTGGTTTGACTTCTTGACTTGCTAACAGGGCGACTATAGCAGATTATTTAACCTTTGAATTTCCTCTTCCTCAGTTGTAAAACAGAGATGACGTGTGTCATAGACTACTGGGAAGATTAAATAAAAGTGTGTGAAAGTACCACAATTCTTAGAATTGAGTAGATATTCAATAGATTCAATATGTTTGCTCCTCCTCATTCTTTCCCCTTCCACCTACCTTCTGTGGTGCATTTGTCACAAGAAAGTTATTATAAATTATTAAGCAAAATGATAGTAGTAAGCAGAATGGGCATACTAATTAGAGAGGTTGAAATTAATTTTCTTTCTGTGAATAGTTCCTATATTGCACTTAAAGTGCATTAATTGGTATGAACTAGTTTAGAAGGAAAAAAAAAAAGAGGAAAAATGAAAGCACTAGGGATTTTCAGTTTTAAAATAGAAAAGATGTTTTTACCCCCTTTTCTCCTTGGGATTCACTGCAAAGACAGTATGAGGAGTGGTAAAAGCCAATCTCAACTCCTCTGAAATCAAGGCATCTTTCACCGGAAACAACCTATAAAGACAGAATAGAGAAGAAAATCGTGCAGGAAGAGAAAACTGGCATCAAGATGTATTCATTTCCAAGGCCACCGTGACAAACTACCACAAAGTAGGGGCCTTAAAGCAACAAAAAATTACTCTCTCACAATTCTGGGGGCTCGAAGTCTGAAGGTGCGCGCAAAGGTTGGTTCTTTGTGGAGGTTTTGAGGGAGAATCTTCTTCCCCCCTCCCTGCTTCTGGCGGTGGCTGACATTCCTTGGTATTCTTTGGCTTGCAGCTGAGTCACTTAACTCTCGGCCTCCATCTTCACATGGCCCTCTCCCTGTCACCTTCTTCACTTGGCCTTTTTATGAAGACATTCATCATTTGGTGAGAGCCACAGTAATCAAGTTTGAGCTCATCTTAACTTGATCACATCTGCAAAGGTTCTATTTCCAAATAAGTTCACATTCACAGGTACCAGGTATTAGGACACCCAACATAAATTTAGGATGACACAATTCAACCCACAACAATATGTGACCCCGATGAGTCCTCACAGTTCCACACAAGTGGTTCAGGAACCACTGATGGGAGAAATAAGGCATAGAGCTGAAAATTCAAGCATCCTAAAGTAGCATTTCAACCTCTGATGAGGCACAATGGCTCGAAATCCAGACTTGTAGCCACTATGCTGCACTTACCTCTCACCCTATCCTCCATGCTACCAGGAGATGAGAAGTATGCTGTTTGGAAAAATTGTCCTAGCTGCTCTAGAATTAGAATACAAGCCAGAGTGGTGGTACTCCACTGAATACAGGGATTGTATGAACCCTGGGGAAAGTCTTCGGGAGAAATGAATGGCAAAAACCTCTTCTGGCCCCTTCCTACCACTTAGTCTTTACTAGATAGCAACCAAGCTTATACTCCAAGTATGTGTGCGATTACTCATTTGGAGATAATGCACAGTCCAGAGAAAAGGCCTTCAGGTATTAGCATTTGGGCTCCCTTCCCTCAAAAAACTGCTAGCTTACTGCAAGAACATCCCATGGAGAAGCTCACTAGTTAATAAATGTACTCAAAAGTTTTGTTCTTAAATACTAATTTGAGCCAAGGATTTGTCAGCTGACTTCTGAGGAAATCGTGCAATATGAAAAAAGAAGGAAAGAGCAAACCTAAAGAAACTCTTAGTAAACAGAGAAACTGTAGGAAATAACACCATAATTAATATATAGTAACACCATAATGATATACATATAGCATCTCTTTTCATCATTGAAATATAAAAGATGTATGTATAAAAAGACTTAAAACTATCTTTCAATGTGAAAAACATGGTAGCAGGAAGAAAGTCGTACATATTTGAAAAAAGCATAAACAGTTCTGATGAAGATCAGGAGTAAATTGTAGAACTTACAGATAATCTGATGTATTTGGCTATGTGTACAACTGTATTCGTGTATATAATTATATTTGTATAATTGTACCTATTTATACAATTAGGTATAATTGTGTTATGTAGCTTTGGGGACAAGTGTGGGACAAGTGCTAAGAAAGCACAGGCAATTTTAACTTGAGGGGGGAAGGATATATAATCATAGTACACTATTTGAATTTGACACAGCCTTGTGTGCAATTTTACAGTCATAACAATATAAACACAGTGGTAGCCAGACTCCTAAGATGGCCCAAATGATTATTGCCTCCTGGTGCTCATATCCTTATGTAATGCACAGCACTCTCACATTTTCCAGGGTTAGTAACCAACTGAATACAATAGGAACTGATGGTATGTCACATCCGAGATTTGGTTACAAAAGATCGGTGGCTTCCATCTTGGGTGCTCTGCCTTGCTTCTCTCTCTTCGTTCTGGGGGAAGCCATGTTGTGAGCAGCCTTATTGAGACAACCTGTGAGGAAGTTAAGATGTGGTCTGTCATAATAGGAAATCAGTAACTGTTGTCAAAAACTGACTGACTAAGAGATAGCAGGGGAGGGGCCCTGGGTGGCTAAGTCGATTAAGCATCTGACTCTTTTTTGAAAATATTTTTTTAATGTTTTATTTCTGAGAGAGGGAGAGACCACGTGAGCAAGGGAGGGTCAGAGAGAGAGGGAGACACAGAATCCAACACAGGCTCCAGGCTCTGAGCTAATTGTCAGCACAGAGCCCGATGCGGGGCTTTAACGCGCAAACCGTGAGATCGTGACCTGAGCCGAAGTCGGACACTTAACCGACTGAGCCACCCAGGCGCCCTAGGCGTCTGACTCGATTTCAGCCCAGATCATGATCTTAAAGTTCATGAGATCTAGCCCTGAAGGCTCTACACTGACAGCACAGAGCCTACTTGGGATTCTCTCTCACCCTCTCTCTTTGCCCCCGCCCCCCCTTAGCTCATGCTCGCTTGTTTGTGCGGGCGCGCACTCTCTCTCTCTCTCTCTCAAAATAAATAAATAAACTTTTTTTTAAAGAGAAATAGCAACAGAAATATGAATTAGCCAGAGTCAGAGACAAGAAACTGCTATTTCACTGGAAGCATTTTGCATTTCTTTGTAAAGTAACCATAAGCCTTAAAGGAAATTAAAATTAAGAATGTTAAAGGTCTTAATGGGCTACAGGCAGGGAATCAAGATAAGACATCTCCAAAAGCAACTTAGTTTTTCCCCATTAAAATATAGCCAGAAGTCAAATCTCTTCTTTCATTCATTAGTTATCTAATATCCTTTTCTCCTAAAAAAAAAAAAAAAAAGAAAAAAAAGAAAAAAGAACCCAAAAAACAAAAAACAATGATTGCACTTTTATTTTTCATTTTTCCTTTTCCTTTTTCCTCTTCCAATGCTGTACATGAACCTAAGAACCTAAAGTGGACTTGTCTGTCCTAGTCTCAGCTTTTCATTTTCATGTGATCCAGAAATGAAAAGCCTCTTTAAAGTGCATTCCTAAAGAGTGATAGGGCATGATTAATAGTCAATAATGTAGTGTCTCTAGCTCAAGGTAATGAATGTGCCTCTGCATAGAAAACAGACACTCTCCACCCCTTTTTGTGTGTGTTCTGTAGATAACATTGGCCAGCGATTTTGCAGCACATATCTGAATCTTTTTTCCCTTGTAATTCTTAATGTGAGTAAAAATAGTGATGGAAATGAGTAATAGAGAAAATCAAGTACCACTCTAGTTTGTTTGTTTCTTAGAGCAAAAGTAGGCTTCCAGTGCTGCGTAAGAACTTGATGACTAATCTGTTCCACTGAATCCATAGAAAGCAAGAGACTAGGATGAAATCAGCATCTTGAAACAGTAATGTTGGTTATGGTCATTGGATCTTTGTAAATAAGCGTCTTCATACATTACATTGGCCTCAGGAAGGCCAAGGATGTAGCTAACATAACTGCAACTATTGGTGCTTTGGAGGCAAATGGTGGAATGACTGCCTGTTACGTAGTCTAGGTAAAGAGAGAAATATTAAGGTGTGTGGGGTTTTTTTTTTTTACTTTAAAAGGGCCTATAAATTTACTGAAGAAAGCATTGACATGCATTAAGAAAGCCGCATGTCCCATTGATTCCCAAGAAAATTAGAAATTATTAGCATTAGCCATGATCTACATTATTGTGATGTGACAGTATTTGGCTTAAACAGTTTCACTATTTATTACCACTGATATTAGAATAAATGATAATGATCATTAAGTGCTATGTACATCATCATTTAACTAATCATGCTTGCAATCTCCTTCTATTAGTCAAACCTCCTTTGGTTAATTAGTCAGAAGAGCTGTCTAATCCAGATTTCTAGAGCAATAATGAAATAAGGGAATATTGAAATTGAGTAAAAAAAATGCATCACCATTTACCTCATATATCAATTTTATTTATCTTCACCTAGTCCATTATAACAGCCTCAAGGTTAAAAGATTCTGGCTGGTTTTTTTTTGTTTTTGTTTTTGTTTTGAAATATAATGATTAGCCCTGTTATATGTGCATACTTTTCCCATTAAAACACTTATGCAGCAGGAAAGTGCTAATATGCTATGCAAATAAAAACAAAATCCTCATTTACCAACATATCTATATTTAAAGATGGACCAATAAATACTGTTTAGATTTAGCATTAAAAATGTTAATAACATCTTGTAGTTTAGTCCTGACAAGCCAATAACTCAGTCTATAGAACTTCAGTGCTACAAATAAATATAAGAAACAACTAAGAAACTTTTATCATCAGTCCTTTTATTACTTCTTATTAATACAGTTAGCCTGAGGAGTTCTTTTTTTTTTTTTCCCCAAATAGTTTATTGTCAAATTAGTTTCTACATAACACTCAGTGCTCATCCCCAAAGTGCCCTCCTCCATGCCCATCCCCCCTCCCCCCCACATCCATCAGTCCTCAGTTTTTGTCAGCATTCAAAAGTCTCTCATGGTTTGCCTCTCTCCCTTTCCCCCACCATTTCCGCCCTTCTTCTCCCCCTTGTTCCTCCGTCAAGTTCCTCCTAATCCTCCTATACGTGCAAACATATGATATTTGTCCTTCTCTGCCTGAGGAGTTCTTAAGCTGATTTTTCATAAACCGTGCACTAGGTTTTATTTATTTCAAAGTGTATTTTATCACTGGGTTAAAAAAAAAAAAAGGCATATTTTTGTATCTTTTCCTCAGTATTCCCCATGGCCCAAAAGAGGGGAAAAAAGGATCTTTTAAAATTCACTGTGATCTGTCATTGGGCAACTGCTTAGATAATGCTGATGATGTTCCCCTGTGTTTGAACGCACAGACACCAATAAACAAAGGGCACAGTGCGTGCAGAGATGCCTGGGACAGTCTCACAGGCCAGGGAAAGTGGTGCCCGAAGCTGCTGGGGTCTATGCCACCCTGGCCGCCTGTGGCCGTAGCTTCACCTCCAGCAAGTCTCAGTTTTTTGTTGTTGTGTTTTTTTTTTTTTATCACTTCTTAAACACCATTTGCCACTCACTTGCCGGAAACTAGATGCGGCCCATTACCCTTTGTCGTGTTAACCTCTTCAGTCACTGATCCCTGTTCGCTTCCATCATCGAAACAGAAGGAGACATGATCTGCCCAGGGTGAGGAATAAAGACATTCCGTCATGGAACGAGGTAAGAGAAGTTAGTAACTCCAGGTACTATGTTGCAGAAAATTTGTGATATTTCCTGGAAATTAACTCTGTGCCTCCTATGTATTTGTTGTAAAGTCAGCCAAAGGGAGAGTTTTGAGAGCAATCTGAAATTGTTATTTGGTGATCAGTTCTTGTATCCTGCTAGGGTACTCTCTTTGTGGGGACTAGCTGTCCATGCCTATCTGTTCTAAAAAGTGCCATTTCTTTTTTCTCATTTTAGGTGCATATGGTTCGTCACATGTTCCTTTTCTAAACACATCTCCACCGTGCCTAGAATCTCTTTGTAGTTTTGCACTAAGATCTTTAACCCTGTTACTAGCCTCTTTCTACAAGTACCAAGCACTAATTCTACTGTGAAATTCAGGAATAAAAGACTATAAATGTACCGATTCATGTCTGAACAAAACCCTCTGTGTTTTACTTAAGTACTTGGCATTAGGTACAGTCCTGAGCCGGGAGGCTTTGTTTTGTTTTGCTTAAACTTTCCATATACTCTTCTGCTTCTTCCCTCATTTTAAATGTATACTTTATATTGAAGAATAACATAAAAATAAGAAAGCACACAGCTCCTAAGTAAGTGGCTTGATGAACGCTCATAAAGCAAACTTACCTCTATAACCAACACACCGACCACAAAGGATATCGTTAGAAGGCAGGAGCCCCTTCCCACCCCTCCCGTCCATAACCTCGCATTGCACACATACCCTGTGACAGCATAGATTCATCTTAACTTTGTTCTTTTTTTAAACAGGATCATACGCTTTGTATCCACATTGTGTGCAATTGTAATTTTTCGTTCTTAATGTTATTTAGTGCTCCACTCCGAGTATACCATATTTTTTCCCCTGTGATGTTAGGTATTTATGTTGTTTCTCAGTTTGGCCTAGTATAAGTACTCCTGCTACAAGCATTCTTACATGAGTCTTTGGGCTCTGTCAGATGTATACCTAGGAGTGTAATTGCTCTCTCATTGGGCATGCATATATTCAGTTTTAGGAGATAATGCACAACAATCTTCCAGAATGATTGTACCAGTTTATACTTACATCAGCAACGCGCAACACCCGAGAGTTTCATCCCAACAACTCTGGTAGGGTATCTAGTTGTGGTTTTGATTTGCCTTTTCCTCCTGAGTAACTTGAGCACCTTTTCATATGCTTATTGGCTTTTTGGACATGCTGCCATATGTGAAGTGCCTGTTCCAGGTTTTTTGTTTGTTTGTTTTTGCCTCTTTTTCTGTTGGCTCAGAGATGACTTTCGTATTGAGAATAGATTTGGACACAACTTAGAATTCCATCCTAAAACCTATATCCAACTGGCCTATTAAAGGAAAGATTGTATCATTTTGTGGTTTTAGAAAGCTTATAGATCCCACAGATCTTCCACTAAGAAACCTCAGAATGAAGGTCTGGTCATCGTTATCCATTAAAAGAGCAAGCATGTCGTAGACTGTCTTCTGTTAACTTCCTTTGGGGCACCTGTCTTTGTTGTCATGTGATAGAAACCCAGGGCCCTTATAGCTTCTCTGACCTGCTGACACTCCAAGAACATTCTTCTAGAAAAGCTAACCAAGCCTCTCAACTCTTAAGTCTCATGTACACTCCATCATACCTCAATATTTAGTACTAATCAGGAAATACTGCTTGCGTGTGATGAACTATTGCCATAAAATCTTGTCCTGAACTTGTAGCTCATACACATGAATGGAGGGTGAAGTCCCCAAGTCACAAACTGGAAACACGTTTAGGTTTAATTTATGATAAAATTTGAGTAGATTCTTTATAGATTGATCTTACTTTCTTTTTTTATAAGTTTATTCATTTTTGTTTTTTTTTTTTTATTTTTTTTTTTAATTTTTTTTTAATGTTTTTTTATTTATTTCTAGGAGAGAGAGAGAGAGAGAGCGTGAGCAGGGGAGGGTCAGAGAGAGAGGGAGTCACAGACTGAAACAGGCTCCAGGCTCTGAGCTGGCAGTCAGCACAGAGCCCGACGCGGGGCTCGAACCCACGAACCGCGAGATCATGACCTAAGCGAAAGTCGGACGCTTAACCGACTAAGCCACCCAGGCGCCCCAAGTTTATTCATTTTTGAGAGTGAGAGAAAATGAGGGAGGGGCAGAGAAAGACAGAGAGAGAGAGAAAATCCCAAGCAGGCTCTGTGCTGTCACTGCAGAGCCCCACGTAGGGCTTGATCCCTTGAACAGTGAGATTTACAACCTGAGCCAAAACCACATGAGACACTTAACCGACCAAGCCACCTAGGCATCCCTATAGATTACTTTTATATATGTAGTCTATCACCAAAGAAAAAATGTGTCATATTTACCCCAAGCACATGGTTCTACTATTGATGAGTTTGATTTAAAATTCAGTGAATAAATGTTTAAGTTTCCCTAGCAGATTACTCATTTATTTTTCTCAAAACAATATATGCTGTCTTCCAAGGTTAAATTTGCAACATATTAATTAAGATAGTTTTAAATTGAAAAAGAACTAATATGAAATGGAAACTGGTCTTTTTAAATGTTGGCTCCATTCTATGGAAGGGGGAAAAGATAGGTGGTTTGCTAAGTGTGTATTCTAGAGTCTCTCACTTAACCATGTTTCTTCCCCAGTAAAATGTGGTATTAGGCTAAATAGTTATTATTCTTTTACAGTTTACACCTCCCACTCATTTTCTTTAGACTGGTTATTTGTATTTGATTAACAGTTATGTCAGGATCTATATATCCGTATCTAGGCCATATTGATTGCTACATTTGAACCAATTAAGCTGCCATCTGGGATCAAATATACTCACTGTACTCAAAGCAAGCATTGAGTTCATTTAGAAACTAATGTATTTGAGTTTTCTTATGGAATTCTCTCTCAATAGTAGAATATTTTAAAAATACAGAAGAGTATGAAGGAGAAAATCTACCCATAATCCGACTCCTCACATATAAATGTTGTTAGCATTTTGGCATCACTCTGACTAAGTTTTAACGTACATATACTTTTTTAATTCAAACATGTTGTGCATAACCTGTGTTAGGAGTATTTTTCCACATAATACGAATTCCTCTCTGAACAATCTTTAAAGAGCTGTGTAATATCCCCATAGTAAGGCTAGACCATACATTATTTAACCAGCTTTCCTAGAGTTTGACCTTTTCATGGCTTTTAAATTTTCATCATTATAACAAATAGCACTATTTCTTTAGGATAGGTTAACAGATAGGGAAAAAAAAGTCTAAGGCTTTTTATACGTATTGCCATACTGACCTGTGTAGAGTGAAGGGATTACATTAAATTATACTTCTCCCAACAGCCTATGACTATGTCCATTTCTCAAACTTTCAACAGCATTAGATGTGTTTAAAGTAGTTTTACAATTAGACAAAATTGTGTCTCATATTTTTTTACATTTTTAATTAGCAAGAAAATTCTATATTTTTCTGTCTTATCATAAAGCTGACAAAAATGGTGGGTAGTAAGATAAGAAAGAGAGGTCAGGGAAAGAGAGAAACTTTCTGGGTATTTTTTTATCAAACTATCATCCATTCAGGAAAAATCTTTAATATTGTTATCTTCTTGGAGCAATTATGATTACTGTTTAACCAGCAGCACCTAACTGGTCAAGGAAGGGATAGCTGGAATCTCACCTGGACTGGTACGTCCTTCCCAGGGGTTTTGGCCAGTAGGTAGCAGCTTAATACACGTGTAAGGGTATCTGTGACTAAACTCCATCTACTTGATGCCAGCAGAGCCAATTGAGAAGAAACTGACCCAGCCAACTCAGTAACTTATTCCGTACTATTTTAACACCAGTTTTAACAGACTTCCTGCCCTACCCCCATAAATTTACCACATGCATCCATTTAATAAAACATTTTTTTAAAAAGTATTTGTATATTGTGATGACTGCTAAAATGTGATTCTTTAAATGTATAATTGATATTACTGTATTTGCTCTGAGGAAGAGTTTGAGATGACTTATAAAAGAAAGCATATAACTTCTTACAATTGTAGGGAAAACAGATACTATAAGAAAACAGAAGAAAGTTGGCTCCTTAGCTTAGAGCCGTGGTTCTCGCCTTTGGCGGGTATCAGAATCACCCAGGGGCTTATCACAGCACAGGTGGCTGGGTCAAACCCAGAGTTAATGATTCAGTTGGTGTGTGGTGGACTTTAGAATTTGTATAGCTCATCATTTCCCAGAGGCTGCTCATCCAGGAACTGCACATTGAGAATCACAGATCTAGATCATCTTGTTTCTGTTTAGAGTATCTGGAATCATCATCATTCATACCGGTTGGGTGTGTTTATTTATTTATTTGTTTGTTTGTTTGTTTCTGAGAGAGACAGACACACAGTGTGAGCAGGGGAGGGTCAGAGAGAGAGGGAGACACAGAATCTGAAACAGGCTCCAGGCTCTGAGCTGTCAGCACAGAGCCCGACGCGGGGCTCAAACCCATGAACCGCGAGATCATGACCTGAGCAGAAGTCGGCCGCTTAACCGACTGAGCCACCCAGGCGCCCCATTGGTTGGGTGTTTTTATAAAACAGTTTGTAAGCCATATATCCCCCTATCTGATCATACACAATCACAGCTATGTCATTAGTTTTATAGGGCTCTTCATATGGATGTAAAAGCTATGGATGGTTATATATCCTGGTTGTTCTGAACCATGACCACATTAGAAACACCTAGAGGGTTTTTGAGATTTATTTATTTTGGGAAGAACACAAGTGGGGAAGGGGTGGGGTAGAAAGGGGGGGGGGCAGAGGATCCAAAGCAGGCTCTGTGCTGACAGGACCCACAAGCCTGATGTGGGGCTGGAACTCATGAACCGCAAGATCATGACCTGGGCCGAAGTCAGACGCTCAACTGACTGAGCCACCCAGGCACCCCAAGAGTTTTCAAATAACACCAACATGGAGCCTTATCTCCATGTATTCTGATTTAGTTGGTCAAGATAAGGCCCAGGCACTATATTTTTTAAACTCCCCTTGTGGTTCCAGTGGGCGGCCAGAATTAGAAGCCACTGGTGGAGAGGAAAACAGCCCACATTGCCAACAGAGGGTCATCTTGTTTCTTTGTGGTCTAGGTTTTTATTGTTGTTGTTGTTTTTTCCCATCAGTGTGCCCAGCCACTCATTCCCAGTTTTTTGTATGTGTGGTATGTTTTTGGTTCTTAAGCACACTGTTTTGTTCTTCTTTCATTTGAACTTCATCCAGTTTCTGATGAACCACTTCTCTAATCTATCAAGGTCATTTTAAATTCTACTTCTTTCTTCTAGAGTGTTTAACCCCTGCCCACCTAAGTATCATCTGCAAGTTTAATGAGATTTTCAATTTCCTAATTGAGACTGTGCTCATTAAGTTTTAATATTTTATAGTTTTATTGCAAATTATTTCTGCCATGTGGGTGATGATTCCTTGACTTTGCCCTGGCCATGCACATTGTCTTCATTATCAGTGAACATTTACTTAGTGCTTTAGAAGTTGTGTGTTATTGAATCAAGTTCTAGGACTTCTAAATAGTTGAAAATAAGTGCTGAATCTGGTTCTATGTAGTTCTCTACAGAGAACATTCTCCATAGGGAATATGTATATAACATGAGCTGCATGAGCAACACAGTACATAAAGCATATATATACAAAAATGGAATATTAAAAATATAGTTATAAGTCAGATGAATGTAATGAGCCTATGACTATATAGAAATTAATAGAACCAGCTGCTACTTCTTAGCTGTGTAACCTTGAGCAAGTTACTTATTCTTTGTGCCTAGGTTTTGTTATCCATAAAATGGGATCTTAATTACTGCCTTGGTTTGTTGTAAGGATTTAAATCAGATAATACTTGGAAAATTCTCAACAGAGCCTAACACATAGCAATAGTTCAAATAAATAGTAATGATTAAGAGTCAGTTGAAAATTGACAGCAGAAGGTACTTTAGGTTTGGTTTGACAAGACTGGTAATAATCCAAGTGATGTCAGGATGATTGGTTTGGGACCAGCCTTCTTCTTTTTTTTTTTTTTTTAAATGTTTGTTTATTTTGGAGAGAGAGAGACAGAATATGAGCAGGGGACAGGCAGAGAGAGGGAGACACAGAATCTAAAGCAGGATCCCGGTTCTGAGCTGTCAGCGCCAAGCCTGACATGACACTCGAACCCACAAACCGTGAGATCAGGACCTGAGCTCAAGCTGGATGCTTAACTGACTGAGCCACCCAGGCCACCCAAGGGATCTGCCTTCTTCATTGATGAATGCAACTGATCTGGAACCTTTGGTTTTGTTTTGTGTGTGTGTGTGTGTGTGTGTTTTTTTTTTTTTTTTTTTTTTTTTTACAAGTTTTAGCATGTTTTTCTATAGGCAAACAGTTTGGATTTTCATTCTCCATGTGTTATTTATTGGAAAGTGTGCTTTTCTAGTAGCTAATTATAGCAGAGTCAGGGGTGAAAGGAGAGGAAATCTAAGAAAAATAAGATTCCAAAAAAGAATAAAGTATTTTGACTTTATTTGACTACTTGCTATGTGTCAGACATTGTTGACTGCATTATTTACATTGTCTCAAGCACAGACATAGAAAGGTTAAGTAACTTGCCCCAAATCGTAAAGCTGATAAATGACAGAGCCAGGAATTAAACCCAGATCTATGACAGCAAATTCCCTCTCTAAATCACTTCAATAAATTGCCTATCTTTGGATGGAATCAGGAAATTACTTTTTCCGGAGCAGAAGATGAACTCAAAAATATCAGAGTTAGACTGCAGAAAGATAAGGTGAAAAGAGGAGTTGCGTTTAACTTTCTAACTATTTTGTGACAGAGTAAAATGGAGAAAATAAACTAAGGGATTTTTCCTCCTGCATTTAGCATGTATTTAAATGAGTTAAATAGCTAAAAAGTAAAGATGTCCCAGGAAAAGGAGGCTAAATATGGACCAGATGAGGGTTTATAGATTAGAAAGTGGAGGGAGTAAATTAGGAAGGTAGGTAATTTATATACTTTCTCTTCCTTTCACCATTGATTTACTTAAAATAAGTAAACATCAAGGGTGATCTCTTTCAAGGCCATAAAAGCTAACAGTTTTTCGGTGAAACACACATTTTTATTGCACTTTACAGTGTTCAGAGTACTTTCACATGCATTATTTTGTTTAATCTTAATATACTGGTGAGCTCTTTTACAATTTTGCTTCTATTATCCTAAAATATCCATAAGTACAAGAAACGTGTCTGTACCAAATTGAAAAGAAGCCACAACTGTATCGGAGTTTCTTTACACATGTATTTTTTAATGCATTTATATAATTATAAATGACAAGTTTAGTTATGATCAACATTTAAATTTAGCCATTATTTGGAAAATACTGGCCATCGGGCAGTGTCATGAAAGATCTTTGCTTTTCTTCCCTCTCATCTTACACCTTCTTTTTCTATCACAAAAATCTCAATGCAGCCAGTGCTCAAACATGTTCAAAATGAAGTAATTTTCCCTGTGTAACAGTTTTGAGTCCCAAAATATCAGTTTGATAAAAACTATTTTTCAAGCTTGTATTACTATAGCATTTGGAGTCATAAAAAAAAAAACCAACAACTTTGTACTGTACTGCATTTTATCTGAAGTTTGATTGTTTCCAAAAACTTTTTTCATAAATTAAAATTATATAAATAGATATCTAGTGATTCGTAAAGGAGACCTCCAATAATGAATTTTCTGGAAAGTTTTCCAATCTTTGCCCTTTGTCACTAGATTACATTAAAACTAGACTGAGCCAAGTTTGTTTACAAAGACAGTTTTTAAAGAGCTATAAAGTGGGATTATTTCTGCCAGTCAGTAAAATTCTTATTTTCCATTAATAGCTACTTACCAATAAAGTGGTTACATTTTAAAGTAATATTTTATGGAATGAAACTAAATGTCTGTATGTTTTTAAGGAATACAATTTCTTTTCAGACTGTTTTTATGTATCTTTCCAAGTGTTTTTGTGGTTTTGGTGTTCCAAAACCAGTGCTAAGTGGTCAGTGATGAGTTCAATCCTCTCTCTCCACTCACCCACATCCCTAAATAACCATTTAAGAAATTTGACCAAATTGAGTGTCGTTATGCTCATCAAATATACTAGCAATTTTTTCAACATTGACTTTTCCCATTATAGAATCTGTACTTACTATTATTCTGAAAAAGCTGCAGCTTTAAAATTACTACATTATTACTACTTGTGGTGTAATGCTGACAGTATCCTTGAAGAGAATCCTAGAGGGTAGACTTGGTTTTGAACTCCAGCAGTGCTGCTGCTTAGCTGCCGGCAGTTACTGAATCTCCCTGCACCTCGGATTCATCATGTGTCGATGGACAGAAATCATACCTACTTTATAGGGTATCTGAAAACTAAATGAAACAAGCTATGCCAAGCACAATGCATTCAGTAGGTATGAACTATTACTACTGAGGATAACATTTGGTCCCGTGCTGACATAAGGCGTTGGCTGGGAAAAGGACTGTACTCTGGAAATCTTTGAGTTTTAGAAATTTTAGAAAAGAAGGAAAAGGAGACCATCATCTCCCACATCATACCAACTAGCCCCATTGTCCTGTTGCCGGACCTCATGCTCCTTTGTGGCTCATGAAGAAATGCTCCCAGCTCAGATCCACAGACTGGTTTACATGAGGAAGAGTGACAGTGATCCAATTTATGTAGCTTGACCGCAGAGGGGTGTAATGGTAGCCAAGGTAGCTTATTTTTGTCATTAAGATTGATTTTTCCATATTACTTGTACTCCCACCAAACAAATTTCAAGATATTTTCAGTCTTCTGCTTTGAAGGTTTATTTCAAAAACAGTGTGATATTCTCTGGTTGGATTTAAGCAATTAGAAGACCTACAAGATTGTAGTTCCTGATACAAATTGCTTAGATATCATTTCTCCTTCCTTCATACAATTACAGACATCTAGAGTTTGGTTGAATATCCCAGTGTAAGGATGTGCATGTTAATTTTTCACAGGTTGTTTTCGTTTGTATCATAGCAACTGATCATAATTTGATCATAGCAAAAAACAGTAAGATGGGTTTGTAAATCACACTGTTGTACAATAAAAGTAGGGGCTGCTTCTTAAGGTTGTCCATAGGAAAATCCAGTTAAGAAGAATCTAATTTAATCATTCTGATTATTTTACTGGATTTTAAAAGAATGGATCAATAATGGTATTTTGTTTCAGGCTATTAACAGCCAGAACCTTGGCTCACAAAATTAAGAAATCAGTTCTTGTTAATTAAACTTAAATATGATGGCAGAGATCTTTGTGCCGTGAAGCGAGAGCCTGATCTCTGGCTATTTTGCTCCGTTCTTGGTATAATGCAGTACCATGTTCTCAGCCAAAGCCCTGTGTTGTCTGGGCAACTCCCGTTGCCATAGCAATGAAATTCTGCGGGAGCAGGGCGGATGCTAATTGTAGCCATTTGTTGTTCCTTCTGTCGATCCCTTAACTAGCACAGTTGTAGAGCAGCCAGAGAGACTCTGGGTGAACAGCACTGAGTGCCCCCAAAAGCATTGCTGCTGAAGGCAACCGGCTGCTCTGGTTAAAAAATCATTTGAGCAGCCAACAGTGCTGACAGTGCCACTACGTGGGCAGGAGCACAGCTTGACTCAGGCCCTGACAACTGTTGATCTGGGACTTTGAGGGAAAGAGAAGACTGTTTAAGACCTGTTGAGAAGGTACTGATGACATGGAGATTAATTTGACACCAGTCCCTCAGAGGTAGGTGCTAGGCGTATCATAACAACTGTGTATCCAGGCTAAACTCAATACTGGAGTGCCCAGAGGCTGTAGGAGACAGATCAATGGTTCTTCCTTTATGTCCATCTGAAACTGCATTACTGTGGCCTAAGGTAAAAATATTCATTTGGTCGAAAGCAACCGCTTGTAATTCGCATAGGTATTAGATTCAGTGAGTATTGGTAACTCCCTTCTCAAATGCCAGAAAGGAGTTGAAGGTGAATATCAACTCCGTGTAAGTGAGAACAGGCACCCTTTGAAAAATAAAAGACCAAGTGACGTCTACCAGTTGTGTGGTCTTTTCATGCTAGTTTAATTTGAGACAACGTTCTTAAACCTGGCATGAGGTAATTCACTGTAAAACCTAATTGCTATACATACTAGGGGAGGAAATTATTATAATGGTAAGAAAATATGTTAGGTACTATGATATTATTATATCTTCTTTTAAAAGTATATTGGCTCTCAAGTTCATGAGATTTTTAAAACCAGCTACTCTGTAAACATATTAATGAATATCAAGTTACTTTTTTTTGAAGTATGAATTTAATGTGCATGTCCCTTAATTGAAAAGATTGAAGAAGGTACATCCTGGCTGAAATGTCCTTAAACTTCAGAGGAAGTAATATACACTTGTTAGATTGAGCTATTCCTTGCTTTGGGTTTATGTTTGTTTGTACTGAGATAGTCAAAATTGGTATAAAAGTGGCCTAATCATAACTACAGATTCCTTTCTACTGGAGAACAGGGAAAGAAGGCCTTCCAATTCACTGTGATTTTTTTTTTTTTCTTCAAAGAACTCCATGTATTTTTACTGTTTTTATCACTTGCCCTGCTCTTTCCAGGGAGATAGCCACTAGAGTGTCATTCAGTGCCCTGGAGGAATTAATTTCTGATGATAGTGAGCAATGAGTCATTTGTGTGCTTCAAACACTAAATGAATTAGTCCCATTTCATTGATTAAAAGAGATTCTCAATCCAGAAATTCCAAGGAGTCTTGAAATTGTTGAAATTTTGTAAGATCCATTTGTGTCTTTTTGTCCTAATTTTTAATTAAGACAAAGTATCTATAAGCTATGTAACAAATATTATTTATTATATATTGTATATATCTTAATTGTAAATTTTATATGCAAGACATCATGGATATTCCTTAATAAGCCCTATGGAATACATACACATATACATATATATATATACACATATATATTTTTTTACTCCTTATTTTTGAGAGAGAGAGAGACTGACACACAGAGTGTGAGTAGAGGAGGGGCAGAGAGGGGGAAACACAAAACCCTGAGCTGTCAGCACAGAGCCCGACGTGGGACTCAAACTCACAGATTGTGAGATTATGACCTGAGCCAAAGCCAGATGCTTAACCGACTGAGCTACCCAGGTGCCCCTGGAGTATATTTTTAATAGATTATTGTTATTCTTAACTTTAAAATATCTGGCTATATTCCGTAAACACTCTATTCCTAGCATAATCAATAAGAAAAAAAATAAGAAACTTTCCAGAAGTTAAGAAATACTCTTAATTCCTCAGTCAAAAGAGATCAAATTACTGTCAAATTTATCACCAATCATGGCTTCCAACCTCCTCAAATGATTAGGTCTCCTATATGGTTGTGAGGAGTAATGAGATCTAAAATATCCTTACAATGAGGCTTCACATTCATTTTTTCCTTGGCAGGGAAAATTTGTGTTAACACAAAATTTAGCAGTAGACTGGATGATAACTGGCAGGATAAATTTCCATCATGATCATGGCACAGTAGCCCTCTGGAGAAATAAGAGTAGACAGTCTATCATCACTCTGCCAAAGTTCTTTTCCTTAATGGCCTGAGAGATGAAAGGGCTAAAATCTGAATATGGCGTGAGCAGTGCTCTAATATCAGGGAGTATCCTGAAAGCATATAATTTAATATTAAATCTCATCTGGAAAGCCAGCCCTTTGTGGTACCTAGCCCTCCTTCCCCCCATCAACTTTTTTCTAGGGGCCGAATCCTAACCATTGCTGACTATGTTCCAAAGCCTTCCAGTATAAAAAGGTGCTCACCAGTTTGTCTCACTGGATGGTTAGTGATGCAACGTGCCCGCTATCTGGCTAGCTGAGCTCATCTGGGCCAAAACAAACCGAAGTCTCTCCAAACAATCTCTAGTGGAAGGTGACAGTCCATAGGTTTTTAGAATCAGGTCACTTGATTGAAGTGGGACTTACCCAAGGACTGTGTATGACCTGGGAAGGAAGAATTGAATATGAGGAAAAGGAATCCAGGGGTCCAGCTGGCTCTCCTACCCTCAGACCGGTATGGATGGCAGGATAATCACGTCCTGAAATGAGAAGAATGCAATTCTATATCATTCAAATGTGCATCCACAGTAGGATATAACTCAGGAGATCCAGGAAGAGATGTCTGTGTGCTCGTGAAGTTAGATGGTCCTCTCTTTGAACTTGAGATTCCTTCTAAGACAGACCCCAGACAGGACCTGATGTGTCTTAAAAGAATCACTCCACTGGGAAGATGGGAGAATGAGTGACCTGAACTTTAAAGTTCTATTTTAACTCCCATTCACACTGCTCATTCCTTGTCCCTCCTTTTAAAGAAAGGAAGATTGAAGGAGCTGTGTCCCAGTAGGTCGATGAACCATTCTAGCAATGCATAGATGGAAGCAGGCTGATTTTAAAATCTTGTTGCAAAATCTCTACCTCATGTGGATGTATGTTAGAAGACTCCATCCCTCTTGATCTTTGCCACAGTCAGGCTTTCCCAGGACGTTATCTGGAAATCCCTCCCTGAGTACACATGCCTCAAAGACAGTCCTGACAGGATAATGGTGGTGATTCCCCTCCCTCCCCCAACGTATTGGTAATTGGTAATATGGGTCACCTTGGCAACCTGTTAGGTATTTTTTAGTAATTTTGACTTTTACAGTTTGATTCACTTTTACGGTTATTTTCTCAATTATTTTCAGCCAAGTATGTCTTATTTGCAGTTTAGCAATGTTACCTGATTTTTTTTTTCTTTGCATCTCAATATGATTAGATAACTTTTGGGTGGTGCTAGTTCACATTCTTTTAATTTTAAAACTCAGATTCATGTTTCCCTTTGTCAGTCATTGGTTGAAATAAGTAGTCAAGCCAGAAACTAGCACGATTTAAGTTATAAGTTATACATAACAAGAAAAACTCTTATCACTGGTTCCAAACCTTGCCTTATGTGCCTCATTCTAGACCTACTGAATCAGAACTTCTGGGACTAGGCGGTTTTGTTGTTGTTGTTGTTGTTGTTTTACAAATAGTTTATTGTCAAGTTGGTTTCCATATAACACCCAGTGCTCATCCCCACAAGTGCCCCCCTCCCCCCCCACATCCATCAGTCCTCAGTTTTTGTCAGCATTCAAAAGTCTCTCATGGTTTGCCTCTCTCCCTTTCCCCCACCATTTCCCCCCTTCTTCTCCCCCATGGTCCTCCGTTAAGTTCCTCCTAATCCTCCTATACGTGCAAACATACGATATTTGTCCTTCTCTGCCTGACTTATTTCGCACAGCATAGCACCCTCAAGGTCCATCCATGTTGTTACACATGGCCAGATTTCATTCTTTCTCATTGCCATGTAGTATTCCATCGTATAGATAAACCACATCTTCTTGATCCATTCGTCCATTGATGGACACTTAGGCTCTTTCCATGTTTTGGCTATTGTTGAGAGTGCTGCTATGAATACTGGAGCACATGTACCCCAATGTTCATAGGGACTAGGGAGTTTTTAAACAGATTTCTCAAAAGATTATTGTATGGACCTGAGATGTCCCCTGGTTCGAAAAGGAGCATTTTGGAAACAGTGATCTAGAGTGATATTTCTCACCTTTTAATATCAGATTTCAGTGTGAAAGCAAGGCTCAACACTGGGGTGTCCATTCCAGGGATATTTAAAACTAACTAATAGAGTTTTTTGCTGCTTTCTTAATGTTTGCTTCCCTCTCAAGGGAAAATATTTCATAGATTTGAACATAAAAGATCTACAGTAAAATGCGTTAAATCAATAATGTATTAGTGAGTAAAAATAAATTTAGAATAAAATTAATATAGAGACTACTGTTTTTAAGGTATGCAAATTTGTTAAAAATTTTAACCCTAGAGTGCAAAAAAAAATTATTACACGAACGAGTGCTTGGAAAGATTTGTGTTCAATCCATCTCCTTCCAAACTATTTACTTAGCACTTGAAGCATAGTTTCAACATTAGTGAAAAGTACCAAAGAAGCAGAGCCAACATAATTGGCTGAAATTTGCTTAGAAAATTTGTTTTAAAAATAATTTTTAGAAAATCCTAAAGTGTTAAATTGATTCTATGCTTTCATTTTCGATCAGTTTGCTAGCGACAGTTTCCCTAGACCGGACAAGTCCTGGTCCTGTTTGCTGTCCTTCACTAACAGCAACTCATTGCTTCAATAAAGTCTGGGCTGTTGGTTAGTGGGATTATAATTCATGCCAATTTAATTTAACGTATACTTATATGTGCAGCCTTGTTCTACCTCATATGTTACATTCCCTTAAGAACTGGCTTCCAGGTAACTCTCCGTTGAGCAGTGAATAGCTTTATCTCACACACCAGCCATTAGTGACTATTTCTTCTCTCTATCCCCTAAAATCATGACAGAACCCAACGCCCTTGACTCATTTGTCTGCAATACCTCTTCTAAGAGATTTTTCTCACCCACTGGCGGGAATACCCTCTCCAGATATACCAGAAGAAATTGTTAAACCTTTGGCATTCTCTTTGTAAAGACAGCTAACCCCCAGGTTAAACAATATCCACACTTGAGATAGTGTTGGTTCCTGCCATATTGGGTGTTGGTCTCCCTTCTTTTTTGCCCTCTTTTGCACTTTCTTAGCTTCGTTCTTATTAAATGTGCTGACAAACCTCGGGCTGTGTGTTAAAACTGGAGAAAAAAGAAAGACAAAAAAGTAAGTTTTAAAATACTTCCTTCCTGGCAGGCTAAAGTTGTCAGTTCTTATGACAGCAACTACGGCCAGAAACCTTTCTAGAACAAAAAGGTTTTGAGTTTTACAAGTTGTCCATAAACTCCACACTCGTCATTCCTAATGAAAATGCCTTAGTTGTTCCGCATCGTAGGTCATTCCCTCTGATTTAGATTCTTCTCCTTCCTTGTTCCAGGCACACTCTTGGTTTCAAAGTTTCCTTTTTAGACGTCACCTGCCAGGCCCATTCCTAACTTCCCTCTGGTCGAAGAACAATATTCCCCACTGCTCAGTGTGTTCTGTCTCCATTATCACTTGGCTAGTTGTTGCTGTCGTTGTCTCTCGCTGGAACATGAACTTAAGGCAGAAGCCACCTTTACCTTTGGTTCCTTGATGCCTTAGCACAACGACCAGCAGATAATAGGTATTAAATGATATGTATACCATATGATAATATGTATAAATTGGTGGTTATAATTTCTGACCCACAGTGTCATCCGTCCCTAATGTCAGGGATGAGAGTATCTGTTGTGTGTGAATGGAAGTCTTCCTCCTTGCATTTCCCAGGAGATTTACATGGGCATCTGCACTGTAATAAAGATAGTCAAGAGTGGGGCACCTGCTTGGCTCAGTCAGTTGGGTGTCCTACTTCAGCTCAAGTTATCATTTCGCACTTCTTGGGTTCATGCCCCCTATCGGGCTCTCTGCTGTCGGCGCATAGCCTGCTTATGATCGTCTATCTCCCTCTCTCTACACCCCCCCACTCCTGATCTCTCAAAAAATAAATAACAAACAAACAAACAAACAAAAGATAGCCAGAAGGGAAGTAGCAAGCATAAAACAGTTTATTAAAGTGAAAGTACACTCTCAAGGTGAGACACTGGGCAGGTTCCGAGAAGTGCAGCTGGCCCGAGGCTGTTTGGGGATTGGATATTTTGGGGTCCCTCTGGGCTGGGAGGATCTGGGAAGTAGAGTGGGGAGGTATCTTATGGAGTCTGGTCCCAGTCCTTTGGGAATCTCCTCCTGCAGGTTGGAAAAGGAAGTTTTGGACTCTGCAAGGTTTGTACTGAAACTTTCATGGCAGCCTTTCTCAATGTGGGGGGGGGGAGGGGGACGGGGGGTTCTTATTGTCCCTGCCTCCAGCTCCTGCTCTATCATTTCCCTCTTCCTTCAAGGACTCTTCCTCAGGACCTTCTTTCCACTGCTTCTGCCTAGCTTCTACCTAAAACTAAGATCATATTTTTTTCAGAAAATTGACAGATATCAGTCTAAGTATTGGATGTTACATCTTCATCTGGTATCTAACTTACTCATAATCATCTTTAAAAGTTGGATTTTTACTTTTGGGTTTTTTTTATTGAATTATTACATACAGATAGAAAATGCACTCATCATCAGTGTATATATAGTTCAATGTATTTTCACAGAATGAACTCACATGTAACCAGCACCCAGTGGTATTTTAGCAGTATGGAATTTACCAGGAAAAAAATAATTGATCCTAACATAAACTTAGTGTAAGAATAGCCTGGTCTGCAGCCATTTTACTTAACGGTGTGTGTACACATCCGTGTGTATCTTGAGACAAGGAAGTGACAGTGATGCTTGTGGTATATGGACCTTTTCCCTCTATTAAAGTGCTTTTTTATTCTCCCTGTTGCAGTCCCTTGGCAATTTCAAAGGAAATTGAATTTAAATATGCCTTTCTGGCTGCATTTCAATGTATGTAAATGGATTGTAAATAAAAACTTTAAAGGAAATGAAAATGCTTTACAAATCTCCCATTAATTCCCCAAGCATCCCTATATGACTGAAAAAGGCAGTTGTTATAGAATCAAAAGGCTAGAAGGGACCCTTCAGTAGATCTAGGGAATAGCCATTAAAGAAAGATGATTGGCCACTTTTTCTAAAATGTACAGAAAAGAATACTTCATACCTTTTTTTGACCGTCCTCAAATTGAGCTGGTTATGCAGACAGACCTCAGAAGGGGTAAGGCAAAGGTGAGCATGTTCTCTCCCTGGGTGATCACCCCTCGAGCACCCTCAACAGGATGCTTCTGCTTCCTCTGATCTCACCTTCCAACTCCAACCCAACCTGCTCTTTGTTTGGTCCCCACCCTGGAAACCTCACCACCACGACCACATATACACCACATCCATCACCAAGTACAGTTTTCCTATCTCCATAAGGCTGGTTACATCTGGCCTCCCCTGTGAGTGCCCCCCGCCTTCTTTCAGTCCATAGTCCTTTCTAGATACTTTTACTACAGTAGTTATCCTACTCATACTCCCTTCCTCCAATTTTCCTCCCATCCAACTCATTTCTTCATAGTGCTACTGCTAGAGAGATCATTCAAAAATACAAACGTTTTCATGCTCTGTGTAAATTCCAGTAGTTCCCAATGTAAATTCCCCCACATGACCCTGGATGGCCCTCCCCAGGTTCCGCTTTGTGTACGCCATCACCAGATTCCCCCACTTGGCCGGACTTGGCCATTTTCAGTTGCCAGGGTGACTCTCACTTTTCAACATGTACAATTCTTTGATCTTTTAGGAACGTTGCCCCTTTATGTCACATCCCAACATTTCATTAAGATTCAGAATGTTAATCTTAATTAATATTATAATGACTAGAATTAAGATTTATTAATGCTCTCTTTGAGGAACAGCCACCCCCCAAATCTGCATTCCTTCACTTTTGAGGAGTCTCATAACAATTCATGAATGGTGACTTGTCAGAGCTGCTTAAATAGAAACATAAGATACGGCCGAATAAAGTAGAAACTGACCTACTGTGTAGAATGCATATGTCTTGATTTTTTTTCTTTTTATACATTCTTTTTCTCCTCCCCCCACCCCTCATTTTAGAGGCATCTATGCTTAGATCACATGCTGGTCTTTTGAGATTACTGTTCATCCATGGACTGCTGAAAATAGTCTGGGGATGGGTGGGTGGTGAGAGTGAGTCTGTATAATCTCAAACTGAGATTCAGATTTCTTCAAATATTTTCATTTTGTCGCCCTGGGTCGTCTTTTTCTTTATCTTTTTCTTTTAATGTTTATTTTTTATTTCTGAGACAGAGAGATAGAGAATGAGCAGGGGAGGAGCAGAGAGAGAGGGAGACAGAATCCCAATCAGGCTCTGCGTGCTGTCACCACAGAGCCCAAGGTGAGGCTTGAACCCACAAATCGTGAGATCCTGACCTGAGCCAAAACCAAGAGTCAGACGTTTAACCGACTGAGCCACATAGCCGCCCGTCTTACATTTCAGTGTCCAAGTAGTTGTGTCACTTAGTAGTGCGTCTTCAGTCCCAGACTTTTTGTGATGGGGCCTAGGCGTCTCCCTTCTTTACCTTTAGCTTTCTCCCTTGTCTGGGAGCATGTCTGTCACTGTTATTTCTCCTTCAGCTCTGTATCCTGTCCTGTACTGTAGTGTGGCTCTGCTCTCCCTTGCCCCAGCCCTTCCTTGTTTAACCACATGTCTTCCAGACTCTGAAACCCTTAGGAAGTCTGTATTTTGCTGAAAATCCCACAGAGCCACGTGTCAGCAATTAGCATCCTCCACTTCAGTGTTTTGGAGATAGCCTCTCACTGCATTATGACCCTTTCCATTTTTTATTGAAAATTGAGTTTTTTACATTTTCACTTAACCCGTTTTCTGATTTTAGTGTTAATAGTTACATATTTGTTGTTTCATTGATGAGCATTTTACTGAAATATTACACACATGCAGAAAAACACATAAATTGTAAGAGTTTATCATGCAGTGTAGTTTCTCAAAATGAACACACCATTTAACCCCTCCCATACCAAGGAATAGCATCTCACTAGTACCCCCCAGGGACGCCATTTTCTGTCTCCTCCACGACACTAACTCCTCTCATTCCCTATCTTACCTCCCAAGGATAACGATTCTGTGCATTTTAGGACCATCAGTACTTTTTTGGGTTTGGGAACTTCATATAAATGAAGTATCACAGTCTGTTCTCTTTGGAATTTGCTGCCTTTCACTCAACCTGTCTGTTAGATTCAGTCATAACGTTACACATAACAATTGTTTGCTAATCCTTTCTACTGTCTAATGCTCCATTATTTGAATAGTGTGTAATTTACCTAACCTGCCTCCAAAGTTCATCTGGTTTGTTTCCAGTTTGGAGCTGTTCTGAACAGTGCTCCTGTGAACATTTTTAAACCTTTCGGTGAACATAATTATGCATTTCTGTTGAGTGTACGCATAGGAATGGAATTAATTGTTGGATCATAGAATGTGCTTATGTTTCATTTACATGAATATTATCAGAAGATGTTCCAAGGAGAACTCATCAATTTGCGTTTCCATCAGCTGTGAATGAGATTACATGTTCTCAGTAACACTTGAAAACAATCTTCTAACATCCATCTTTTAAAATTCTTTGTTAAACCATTTTGCTGGTGTGCATTGGTAGTATGCTGGGGCTTTAACTTCCATTTCCTTTAATTTGTAACCTTTTTTATGAAGTGTCATGATTAAGTCTTTTTCCAGTTTTTATTGAGTTGTCTTTTGCTTAGTCATTTGGGGAGTCCTTGATATACTCTGGATCCAAGTTCTTTGGTGGGTGTATGTGACGCAAATAACTTCTCCCTCTCTGTAGCTTTCCTTTTCACTTTTTCAGCAGTGCTTTTACAAACTAAACACCTTAATTTTAATATAGTTCAATTAATTAACCTTCTAATGGTTAACATTTGGAGTGTCCTGTTTAAGAAATCTTTGCCTACCTCAAGATCATGAATATGTTCTATTTTCTTCTAAAACTTCTTTTTTGTGAACCTTCCATATTTAGTATTGCTATCAAGAATATAGGGTTTGTAATCTTCTATTGTTTATTTTTATTTACATCTTTATCCTGTATTTTTCATCTTTTTTACATATTATTTTATTTTGGTGAAATATACCTAACACAAAGTGTATCATTTTAACCATTTCTAAGTGCACATTTCTCTGGCGTTGTATTCACACCACTGTGCAGCCATCAGCACCATTCTCCTCCAGAACTTCTTCATCTTAAACACTCACTCCCCCTTACTGAAATATTTGTAAAGAATATTTTTAAAACTTTCCACTTTTATTATATTAAAGTTATAAGAACAACTCTAAATCTGGATTTTTAAAAAACATACTTTAAATTCTTAACTACCTTTTTTTTTTTTTTTTACATTTTTGAGTTTGAAGTACCAGCTGTCAGAAAAGAATATAGCTTAAATATTTGAAAATGTTTTACTTTGTTTTATGTGTTTTTAATTTACTTTACATAATTTTGATTTAGCACTGTTTTGCTGAAACTGCATAAAGGAGGCAGAAAAATATTCTTATGCCAACTTGAGGCCATACTTGTGACCAAAAAAAAAAAAAAACAAAAAACTGTGAACGTGGTTGGGATATAAGTAATTTCCACGCATGGTTTTTCTAGTTTAAAATTGTGTTATGTTGAATAATATTCAAATATGTTAAATTTTGGAATTTAAGAGACTATTTTGTAAATGTTTACTATAAATATATTAGTTATACTTGAATTGGGCCATAGATCGTGTTCTTGCATAAAGCCTTTATTATCTGTCTACCTAGTCATTTTTAGTTTATTTAAAATTATATAAATAATTTAGCATTATAGAGTAGAATATACCTCTGAAAAAGTAGCTTTTTGCAATCTTCTCACTTACTGCTAGAAATGCTTACAGCTTTGCCTTCCATTGTTATCCACTCTGGAATATGCTTAAATCTGTAATGTTTTTATTATGTAGATATGAGAAATTTAAGTACAATAGCATAAGCACTATTAGAATATATTTTTTCTTTCCCCTTTGTATGTATTTACTCACATTTTCTCTTTGTATATTTGTCTCCCCTGCATACATAACCCAGAATATCCCTATAATGAGAAGAAATGCAAGAAATAAAACTTCCTTTTGTATTTGTTCTTTCTTAACTGCCCTATCCCTTGTATTGTTTTTTTTTTTCTTTTAAATAGCACCTGCTTCATTTTAAAGTTTCCTTTTTTAATTTTTTTAATATTTATTTTTGTCAGAGAGCACAAGCAGGGGAGGGGCAGAGAAAGGGGGTCAGAGGATCCAAAGTGGGCTCTGAGCTGTCAGCACAAGAGCCTGAAGTAGGGCTCGAACTCACTAACTGTGAGATAATGACCTGCACCAAAGTCAGATGCTCAACCAATTGAACCACCCATGAGCCCCATAAAGTTTCCTTTTTTTTTTTTTTTTTTTTTTTTTTCCCATAAAGTTTCCTTTAAGTTAATCATGTTTGTCTTGTCAGGGATGGCAGCTAGTTCACCTGTAAAAATGACCTGCTCATGGCTGGTGTGAGGCTTAGGAAATCACTAATCACTTTACTTTCCTACAATTCCAGGTTAGCACCTGACCTCAACCTACTTGCTCCTCATCCTCATGGCTTACTTTCCCTCCCCAGCCTTGGGTATGGATTCCTTGAGCTACTCACCATTCTCTAAATCTGAGAAAATGCTCCCCATGCTTTGAGGCTACACCTTCTCCATTCATCTTCTCCTTCCATCATACCCTGTTCCTCATCTTCTTGCTATAGTGTGAAGAATAGGAGAGGAATAACTGTGTTGTTTCTCAAATTAATATCAAAGAATTTTAACTTGTAAAAGAAAGGTAGATAACATTTAATTCTAGCTTGTTATGTTTCCTGAGCCTTTCTCAAGATACCTATGCTAGAATTTAACTTGATTTTATTCTTCTCCATGGCATTTTTATCCACTGCTTAAATGTCCACGGTTTGCCAATTTTGCAGGTTATGGAAGGCCTTGGTGTATGATGCTACATTTAGCCTGTGGGAAATCCCAGCACACAGGCTAATTAAATGTCATTGGGACAACCATTACTGTTAGTATTAGCAATATCATTCACAGAGCACTGTCTACATGGTAGGCACTGTGTACTTAACTCTTGGAATGGTCCAGTGAAGCAAGTCAAATTATTCCCATTTCCAAGGTAAAGAGAGATGAAATCCTTTGTGTTTGGTCTCATATGTAGAGTACAGTGGAGGTGGATTGGAACTCAGATCTTTCTGACTTCAAAACCTGTATTTCCTAAATTCTGTGCTTAAAATCTTCCTGAATTATTCTTAAATAAGAGTATATTTTCCAAGGAATTAAGGAAAAAAATATTCAGGAATAATTTTGCAACCTACCCTTGAGTAAGTAGGTAACACAGGCATATACATGGTATCAAAAATGTGAATGGTGCGTGTCTGCTAAAGTGTCGTGATTGGTATGCAAGTACACCCTGTGTATTTTCTGGTGTTCTCCATTGCATTTTGCAGTGCTTAACAAGAGTCACTGTACCCCTGTGGGAAGAGCATATGCACTGGGATAAGCAGACCTGGGTTCAAATGCAAGGTTTGTTATTAATACTCAGTCTTGCTATATCTGTTTCCTTTTCTTTAAAATCCTTAAAATAAAGGCACTTTGTAGATTGCTGTAGGTACCAAGTACAATCTGTGTTTTACAGCTTTGTACATAAAGGCTGACCCAGAGTAATATTTACAAACGTGAATGACCGTGGAAGCTATCGTAATTCTGATGCCACTAGTACTGGTGGCATTGTCATTGATCCTCTGAACAGCACTGAGAGGTCCTATGTTGATGTGGGTATTCCCAAACAAATGAAGGAAAAGTGCTCAACATTGACACTTACGGTGTAAAGAATTTTTTGATTATTGCGTCTGATGTGGTTTTTCTGCCACATCATGCCACCTCCAATAGTTGAGTATCAGAATGCTGAATACATTCAAGATTCAACTCACAATGCAATAGGCAAAATGTGGTTAGTTTCTTTTATACAGCACGTTATTCTACAAGATCACATTCTTAACGAAATGCAAATTCCAAACTTCTAATCCCTATATTAATCCCTATACCAACAGATGTTAATTTGGATACTTTAGACCTGAGCACAAGGGATAGATCTTCACGGCATGGTCAGGAGAGAAAGGAGGCCAGTAAGCAGAGTCTTAACCTCTGAAACATTCATAATACATGAAATTGTATTGCTTCCCGGCTGGTTGAAAAAAAAGAAAAGTGAGAAAACCATTGGTTGTAAACATGTAAACACAGTCAGGTCTTTGAGGACAGATAATATTTTGGTGAAAATATCTCAATCTATAATCTATATATTATAGATAGATAATACATAGAGTGGTCAAACCAAGTATTTGAAATTTAGAAAGGTGGACTTCAAGTCAATCTGTAACCGCTATTGGAAGAGAGGCAGAACTGACTTGATGTACAGATTTCCCTTACGGGTGCTGCAAGGTTTTACATGAAGGACTAGATTTTTAAAGTTGTGCCACTTAAAAATATCTTCATGGATTAATGGGATTAAAGGTTTTAAGCATATAATGTTGATGAATGTATTCTCTTGTGCATATTTTCTTCTTGGTAGTCTTTGTATTTGACAGTAGGTTAAATCTATCTTGGCTGGGGCCTGCCTCACACAATAGCCCCTTGCTTCCCCAGCACATGGAAGGGAAGAAGCAAGCTAAAGAGATGTGACAGCTTTTAGGCAACTCCAGCACTGCTTTGGCTAGTCCGTGGTGTGCTCTGGGTCCGGGAAATGTGGAAAGCTCAGTCCCTCTGGAGGCTGCTCTGATGAGCTTCCTTCTCCTTCAGCTGTCCCTCCCCCCTCCCCCTGTTTCCCCAGCCCCATCCACCTGCACCCTCTTACTACGATGGTGCCTGATGGTGCCTTCGCTGTGGCAGACTGGCTTCTTGGCCAGGATCTTTATTAAAATAACCTCAGACCATTATTGCCAAGATTCCAGTCTGGGCAGGGAAATCTATAAATCAGGTAATTTTATATTTTAAATGAAGAAGGTAGGTCTTGTATATTTCTGAGGATGGCAGCGCTACTTGGAAGGTGATTTGAAGGTGACGATTTTATGTATAAAGGGGAAGTGAGACTAATATTTGACAATCAGCCACCATATGCCCAGTGTTTTCTCATACAGGTTAATTCATTTTGAACTCAAATCAGCCTTTTTTGAGGTACATCCATTTTTTTCAGATGAGAAAAAGGTGAAGTTAAGAGATAACTTACCGACCATCATACAACTAGTTAGCTGAATTGAAATTTAAATCAAGCTTTTAAGCACACACATGTTAGGGTTTGGAGCCAGTAGCATGGTTACTGCCTTAGTCACTAAGATGTTCTTATATTTCATGGCTGGTATCACCTCCTCAGTTTTGTGTCTCCATTGTTTATCTGTGGTCTTACTGAACAAGATCCCTGCAAGAATCATTCATTCCTGCTTAAGTTAACATGCTACCTAGTAGGATGTCAAATATACTCAGATTTTTTTATTCACTATTTTTTTATGTTGAAAATTACATGGTAAGGTATTATAGATTCTCAAAGTGTGCTCCAAATTCTGCAAACTAGATCAAATGACTAAGGTGTTACTCAGCTACACAAAATAAAGTATACAGGTCTCAGTCCATAAGTAACTTTTTCAGAAAATTGTAGATTTTCCTATCTGCAAACTACAGCCTTCTACATGCAGCTAACATCAAATGCTTGTAGACTAATATTTGCTCATAATATTGCATCGATTTTTTACTTCATTTTTGTAATGACTTTCCCAAATAGCAAAATCCCCATTTTTGAGACATTTTCAACCAGTCAGTTAAAAACATGACATCAGATCTGAAATATTCAGAAAGGAAATGTCATTTTTCTCTACTAATTGTAAAATCTCAGGATTCCAGAGTGTAGAGTTATCTCTTTCAAAGTTTTAGTGGTGTTTTAGTCATTTGGAAGTCGAATTAAAGAATAGGAACTTTATGCAGTATTATCTTATGTGATTACTTACATGTAATATCAGATATTTGAAGAAATACACTTCTGGGATTAATCTTGCTTAATAGTTAGGTTTTTAACATTTGAAAATTAAATGAGACTAAATGGGCTAAAGAGACTGGCTGGCACCCTTCTGCGGGGTGGAATTGCTATTGATTTATGACAAATGCCAGTAAGAGCAGGCAGGGACTAGTTTGTTGCTGTCAGATGAGAACTGAGAGCAGATAGGTTTGTTATCAATCACTGGTTGTCTGTGTAAGACAACAGGGGCTGTTATAATTGATTTGATGGCTTCAAATGACTTAAGCTTTAGTGGCCAAAGTGTATTGTGGCAACTCAGCCATGCAAGACATTGACATGAAGAGGAAGTGACATGACTCCTTAGAGACAAAGTCAGGTGGTTTCAAGGGGCAGATTTACTCACAGATTCAGTAATTCATACATTTTAACTTTTGATATGAGATGATGTTGATGAGCCAAAAAGAAAAGTAGGTATTTGTTTGTAACAGTTGGGCTTTATGATGCTTTTTGTTGAATTAGACCAGGCTTGCCCATTTTATTATTTTTTTCTACCCCTAAGACTCTGTTGTCCATAAATAATACTTAGTACATTTATTTTCAGGCAGAGTATGATGTATTATGTATCATTTTCACTACTAAACCATTCAATGAGAATGTGGGTTATAATGGGGAACAAAGAAAAGGAGATGGGAAGAACCAGGTATCTGCCTTCATCTATGATCTTGATTCCTGAATGTGAAGACTGTAAGTTGGGTTTATTAAATCAGGCCA
Organism: Hyaena hyaena; assembly: GCF_003009895.1. Lineage (NCBI taxonomy): Eukaryota > Metazoa > Chordata > Mammalia > Carnivora > Hyaenidae > Hyaena > Hyaena hyaena. The sequence continues at coordinate 909,760 of NW_024080925.1, forward strand.
TCTTAGGAATAAGCACACTATACGGTTAGAGTTAACAGACTATATCATGACTCAGTGTTACCTAAATCAAACCAGATTTCTGAATCCATGCATGTATCAGTCAGTTGAACATACAAGGCTAGGAGTGTCTATGTAATGCCAATTTAGTCTCTATGTCAAAGTTTTATCACATAAATGGGTTCTGAGTGGGCCAGAAAAGGAAAATGTTTCCTCTCAACACCTTACTGACTCGCATTCACTTACTGGAGTTGTGGCTTGGGAAAGCAGAAAGAACACAGTACTCATTCAGTGATGCCTGTGCTGGTGCTGGATAGGAAAGTGACGTGCACTGTACCACACATTTGTCCTCTCTGAATAACATGTCAGCCCGCTAAGAGTGATAGTGAAAGAGAATGGTATGAATATGTGCTTTGGGTTTTCTTGTCCTGAGCAAACGAATGTCTAAAACCTAAGGACCATGGCACTGAAGGTATAAAAGACTTAAGTATAATTAAACCTTCATGTCTTGAATATCATTCTTCAAATGTTATCCGTAATGAATTCATCAAATGTTATATATTTTCCTTTTATAAGGACTTCTTCCAGAAATCTTCCAGGATATGTTTATTTCAAACTTTAGAATAAGATGACAGAATGCACTAGGTACACTACTTTTTCAATAGGAGATTTTATTATTATCTTCTCAGTAGTTATGGTTACATTAAGGTGTTTCAAATTTAATTTAATTTTTTAAGTGAAAATTAAGCTCTGGCTTTGTTTTTGAGAAAAAGAAAGTGCTAGAAATCTATTTCTTTTAAGTTTTAACCCATAATGAATATTTTCTTATTAGTGTACTTATGTATTAGAATTTTTCTTAATAGTCTTTCTTCCTTGGATAAAATTGTGTGTGATTCAGTAGTAGTCCTGAATGAGCAGTGATCTAAGAAGAATGGTTAACACCTAGGTGAATGCCTTTAGAAATTATGGAATATAGATATTGAAGGAACCTCAAGATCCTGTGTTCCCAGTGTCTTTCTAGCTTTTTTGACTTCAGCCCACATTCAAAAAACAAAAACATAATACATTAGGACCCAGTACATATATCTGCACACCCACTTACCAAGAAATCTGAAAACAAAAATTTCACTGTTTTTACCTTTACTTGATATAGTTGATTTCCTAATCTAATCTTCTCTGATCTACTGCCTTCCATTTACAAAAGAATATAGAGGGGCGCCTGGGTGGCTTAGTCGGTTAAGCGTCCGACTTTCCCTTAGGTCATGATCTCACAGTTTGTGGGTTTGAACCCCGCGTCGGGCTCTGTGCTGACTGCCAGCTCAGAGCCTGGAGCCTGTTTCAGTGTCTGTGTCTCCCTCTCTCTCTGACCCTCCCCTGCTCATGCTGTCTCTCTCTCTCTCTCCCCCCCTAGAAATAAATAAAAATATTAAAAAAAAAAAAAAAGAATATAGAATGCCAGCCTTGGAAGGTAGGGACCTAAAATTGAGAAAATGTCACTGTATTGTAATTCTTTCACTTTACTGATTAAGAAACTGAAGCCAAAACTGAAAGATACCCTCTGTTACAAAAAAAAAAAAAAAAAAAGGAGGAGAAGGAGAAGAAGAAAAAATGCAAACGCCACAGTCTCCTGTTAACAGAAATTTAAGTTTTAGCCCGAGGAATTAACAGACTGAAATGTAACTAGGACAGTCAATTAAATATATTAGATCATAAACAATCAACTCCCTTAATACCAGCTTACAGCAAATGGTATTGCAAATCAATACTTAGACCATACTAATGAAAAAATATGGATAAACTAAAAAGACCTTAAACAATATATTTGAATTAAATTTTGAAGAAATCAAACAGCAAACTATATTTTTTTAGAAAAGGACCTTTTTAGAAAGGTGTTTTAGGGGCGCCTGGGTGGCTCAGTCAGTTAAGCTTCCGACTTTGGTCAGGTCACGATCTTACAGTTCATGGGTTCGAACCCTGCATCAGGCTCTGTGCTGACAGCTCAGAGACTAGAGCCTGCTTCCGATTCTTTGTCTCCCTCTCTCTCTCTGCTCCTCCCCGACTTGTGCTCTCTCTCTCTCTCAGAAATGAATAAACATTTAAAAAAATTAGAAAGGTGTAATAGTATTCTGTACAGATATGAAAACTTGACAAATCAGGTTTTGCAGAACGATGAAGGTCAGAGTTGGAGATTAATGCACTTTGGCAATATCAAGAACTTTATACTGTTGTTCTAAATTAACCTAATAGCCCACAAAGATTCAGCATAGTTTAGCACAGTGGATAAGTTTTCATAACAACAGGCGTTTAAATATTTTCGCGAGGATTCTAACAGATGATCAGTAAAGACTACCTTGATGTTAAAAATCTTTAAAGTGAAGCCAGCAGAAACTAGGCTAGAAATCTTTCTAAATTTAGGTTACAAGCTTTCTCATTTTAGCTGGAAAAAGCTAAACAACCTGACTTTTTGGTTCTTCTTGCTGTTTTTACATATATAACTATATAGAAAGCTATATAACTATATAAGACTGTAGGTAACAAGCAGCCTTGAATGCTCTTTGAATATGGCAATTATGGCAATTATGTCTTTTACGTTGATTTACTGGCTCATTCTCTTTCTAAGCTTTTTAACTGTAGTGATCGGTGTAATTACAGAGCTGCCTCCACTGTGTGAAGGCACAATTTGCAGGTCAAAAATGTTATACAGAAGCAGGTATGTGGCTGTCTAATTAGATTGCTTAATATTTATCAAAATGGCATTCTTTTTTGTTGTTGTGCTTTGCTTGTCTTGGTATTCTGAATATTCTTTCTTAATATAATTATACGATTGGATTTTCTTTTTCACTTTGTAAGACGTTAATCAGTTAAACATTTAAGCTCAAAATATGATTTGCTATTGGGCATCAAACCTACAGTCTCTTCATCAATGTTCAGTAGTTTAATTCCGAGACACTCACTCAGTAGATGTTTGTCGTGTAGCTCAGAATTGTCTCTTCTAGATCCTGGGGCTCTACTATTCCTGATCTTAGGAGCCTTACAAGTTTCACCCCTGTCTTATAACATCAAGAAATATCTACTTATTATAAGTGCGGTGAAGAAAATACATGAAATAATCAGCTGAAGCCTTTCTTAGGTGACATTTGAGCTATAGTGTGAAGGGGTGCCCCAAAAGGTGACAGCTAATCAAAGCACCGGGAAGGAGCAATCCTGAATGAATGCACAGAGGCAGGAGAGAGGTCTGGGCTTGTTAGAAGAATCAACAAGAATGGTGTTGATGAAAAGGTGATCGAGTTGAGTGATCGAGATGAGTGAATGGAGGAGTCAGAGAGGTAGGCTGGGACTGAGGGCAGTGGTCTTTGTAGGTAAGATATAGAGAAAAGGAGCTTAGTTTTATGCTGTCAGCAGTAGCACACAATCTGGTTGTTATCGAGTACTTACCAGGTGCCAGGAACTGTACTAAGTGTTTTACATGTGCATCCCATTTCATCACCGCCACATCCCTGTAAAGTAAGTGTTAATATCTCCAGTGCATGGATGGCAGAAGGCTCAAAGCAATGAAGTGACTTGCCCATGTAACCTCTAATATGAGGAGGAATCCCAGTAGTCAGGTTCTAGAGCGCCTTCTGGACTACCACAGTCACCTTTCCATATCAACTTCATTTTCCCTTTAAGACTATATTTACCTTCCTTTTGATACATTTTAATACTTCACTGGAGTTGCTAAGTGTAACAAATGTAACAAAACAAACAGATTTTGCCTTCGTGCATTTCTGCCCTAAATTTTCCCTTTATTAAAAATAACTTCAAAGGTTTTTTTTTTTAAATATATTTTTTTAATTTATTTCTAGGAGAGAGAGAGACAGAGACAGCATGAGCAGGGGAGGGTCAGAGAGAGAGGGAGACACAGACTGAAACAGGCTCCAGGCTCTGAGCTGGCAGTCAGCACAGAGCCCGACGCGAGGCTCGAACCCACAAACCGCGAGATCATGACCTAAGCGAAAGTCGGACGCTTAACCGACTAAGCCACCCAGGCGCCCCTAACTTCAAAGGTTTTAATTCTCCCAGTTGATCATATTTATTTTTGTTTTATTTGCCCCTTATGTAAGCAAATGCAATGTTTTCCCTTTATAATTTTTTCAAGCACTTCTAGATTTATGAAAAATGAGGATGTAAAACTGTCCTACTACTAGAATAGGGATAAAAACTAAAATGCCACTGGAGACTGGAAATGGATGGCCAAGTAGGGGCTGAGGGGATCTGGAGACACAGTGCCCAGTCTGAAGAGGCGGCTCCGCTCAGTTCAGCCACATCGTACTAAATTTTAGCTCTTTTTTAAAGCACTCTGACCATATAAAATTTGTCTGCAGTTCTGTGTGCCCCAAGGGCTGGTCCCTTTCAACTGCTGCTAAAGAGCCCAGCTAAATGTTCCTCTCATTATTAAGAAGTATATGTAACTCTGTGATCTATCCGAATTTTATTTTGATTCATAGTGTTTGAAGTGAATTGAAAAATTTTTTAATTTTTTTAAAATAATCATATCTACGAGAAGTTGCTTCGCCCAGTGTTCAATGGTAATGTCTTGTATAATTTTACTTTTTTACTATCTTATTTAGTTTTCTTATATTTTCCCCTTTTTTACAAATTTAAATGTTTGCTAACATACGCTGCAATATTGGTTTCAGAAAGTAGAATTCAGTGATTCATCACTTACGTATAATAGCCAAGGCTCATCACAAGTGCCCTCCTTGGTACCCTTCACCCAACTAGCCCATCTCACACTTACCTCCCTCCATCAACCCATAGTTTCTTCTTTATCATTAAGAGTCTCTTGTGGTTTGTTTTCCCCTCTTCTCTTTACCTGCTTCCATATGTTCATCTGTTTTGTTTCTTCAGTTCCATATATGAGTGAAATCATATATTTGTCTTTCTCTGATTGACTAATTTTGTTTAGCATAATACATTCTATCTCCATCCACATCCTTGCAAATGGCAAGATTTCATTCTGTTTGATGGCTGAGTAATATTCCATTGTATATATATGGCACATCTTCTTTATTCATTCATCAGTCACTGGACATTTGGGCTCTTTCCATAGTTTGGATACTATTGATAATGCTGCTATAAACATTAAGCTACATGTACAACTTCAAATCTGTATTATTGCATCCTTTAGGTAAATATACCTCATAGCCTAATTGCTAGATTGTAGGGTATGTCTATTTTTAGTTTCTTGAGGAAGCTCCATGGTGGTCTCCAGAATGGCGGCACCAGTTTGCGTTCCTACCAACAGTGCAAAAGGGTTCCCCTTTCTCTGTATCCTTGCCAACACCTGTTATTTCCTGTGTTATTTTAATTGTAGCCATTCTGACAGGTGTGAGGTGGTATCTCACTGTGTTTTTGACTTGTTTTCATGTGTCTGTTAGCCATATGGATGTGTGCCTTGGAAAAGTGTCTATTCATGTCTTCTGCCCATTTCTTCACTGGGTTATTTGTTTTTTGGGTGTTGAGTTTGATAAGTTCTTTCATTTGCAAATATCTTCTTCCATTCTGTAGGCTGCCTTTTAATTTTGTTGATTGCTTCCTTGGCTGTTCAGAAGCTTTTTATCTTGATGAGGTCCCAATTGTTCATGTTTGCTTTTATTTCCTTTGCCTTCAGCCATGGGTCCAGCTGAGATCAAAGAGGTTGCTGCCTGTGTTCTCCTCTAGGATTTTGATGGTTTCCTGTCTCACACCTAGGTCTTTATCTATTTTTTAATTTGTTTTTGTGTGTGGTGTAAGAAAGTGGTACAGTTTCATTCTTCTGCATGTCAACATCCGGTTTTCCCAACACCATTTGTTGAAGACATTGTCTTTTTTTCATTGGATATTCTTTACTGCTTTGTCAAAGATGAGTTGACCATATAATTGGGGGTCCATTCCTGGGTTTTCTATTCTGTTCCATTGATTTATATGGCTGTTTTTCTTCCACTACCACACTGTTCATATTACTATAGCTTTATAATATAGCTTGAAATTCAGAATCATGATGCCTCCAGTTTTATTTTTCTTTTTCAGGATTGCTTGGCTATTCAGGGTCTTTTGTGGTTCCATACAAATTTTAGGATTGTTTGTTCTAGCTCTGTGAAAAATGCCTGTGGTGTTTGGATAGGGATTACATTAAAATATATAGATTGCTTTGGGTAGTTATAGACATTTTAACAATGTTTGTTCTTCCAATCCATGAGCATAGAATGCTGTTCCTTTTTTGGGGGAGAGGGGTCCTCTTCAATTTCTTTCATACATGTTCTGTAGTTTTGAGAATATAGCTCTTTTGCCTCATTTAGTTAGGTTTATTCCTAGGTATCTTATTGTTTTTGGTGCAATTGCAAATGGGATCGATTCCTTGATTTCTTTTTCTGCTGCTTCATTATTGGTGTATAGAAATGCAACAGATTTCTCTATGTTGATGTTATATCCTGTGACTTTGCTGAAGTCATGGATTAGTTCTAGCAATTTTTTTGGCATAGCAGTTTGAGTTTTCCATATAGAGTATCATGCCAACTACAAATAGTGAAAGTTTGACTTCCTTGCCAATTTGGATGCCTTTTATTCTTTTGGTTGTCTGATTGTTTAGGCTAAGACTTCTTATACTGTGTTAAATAGTGATCATGAGTGTGGACATACTTGTCTTGTTCCTGACTGTAGGGAAAAGGCTCTCAGTTTTTCCCCATTGAGGGTGATATTAGCTGTGGGTCTTTTGTATATGACCTTTATGATGTTGAGATATGTTCCATCTGTCCTTACTTTGTTGAGGGTTTTTATCAAGAATGGATGCTGTATTTTGTCAAATGCTTTTTCTGCATCTTTGGACAAGTTCTTATCCTTTCTTTTATTAATGTGTTGTATCATGTTGATTGATCTACAAATATTGAACCAGCCCTGCAGGCCAGGAATAAATCTTTCTTTAGCATGATGAATAATTCTTTTAATGTACTATTCAATTTGATTTGCTAATATCTTGTTGAGAATTTTTACATGTGTTCATCAGGGATATTGGTGTGTAATTCTCCTTTTTAGTGGGATGTTACCTTCGAAGGAAGAACATCCTATGTAAAAACCATTCAGACAAGTACTTAACAACAGCTGGTCTGAGATCATAGTGTCTTCCTGGTCTGATAAGATCGGAGTTTTCCTTCTACTTATATTTTTGGGGAACAGTTTGAAAAGGATAGATATTAAACTCTTCTTAAATGTTTGGTGGAATTCCACTCGGAAGCCATCTGGCCCAGGACTCTTGTTTGCAGATTTTTGATTACTGATTTGATTTCTTTTCCTCTTTCAATTTTATTAGTTTGTATGTTTCTGGAAATTTGTCCATTTCTTTCAGATTTCTGGCATATAATTTTTCAAAGTATTCTCTTAGAATTGTTTTTATTTTTGTGGTGTCGGTTATGATCTTTCCTCTTTCATTTGTGATTTTATCTATTTGGATCCTTTCTCTTTTCTTTTTGATAAGTCTGGCTAGGGGTTTATCACTTTGTTAATTCTTTCAGAGAACCAGCTGTTAGTTTTACTGACCTGTTTTACTGGGGGTGCAGGGGACGGGGCGGGGGCAGGGGGATTGTTCCTCTATCATTTCTTTATGCTCTAATCTTTATTATTTCTCTTCTGCTGCTGGCTTTAGGCTTTTTGCTGTTCTGTTTCTAGGTCCTTTAGGTGTAAGGTTAAGTTGTGTATTTGGGACCTTTCTTGCTTCTTGAGATGAGCCTGAATGCAATATTAGGATGAAGAAGGCAGTCTTAGGACTGCCTTTGCCGCATCCAAAGGTTTTAGACTGTTGGTTTTCATTTTCATTTGCTTCTATGTATTTTTTAAATTTCCTCTCTAATTTCTTTAGTAGTGTATAACTTTAGTACATATCGAAGAAATTGTTTAAGTTGACATGGGTACATTACACAGACCTTATTCAGATTTCATCAGCTTTCATACATTTGTGTATGTGTGTTGTGTATGTGTTTAAGTATGCAGTTTGGTCATTTGCAAATTTCTGCAACTACCACCACCATCAGGATATAGATCCCATTACTACAAAGATCTCATGCTACCCTTTTATGGTCCACTGTTCTTTGTCCCTCCTCACACACACATATGTGCATAGACACAGAGAAAACTGCCAGGAACCATCATAGTGTGTATTGCTCGATCATTCCTTTCTAATCTCTATTTAACTATTGATTGCGTCTCTAATAGAGTTTTCTGGTTTATATTAGAGTTCCAACACTTATTTCTATACCTGCTCAGCATTACTGTGATCTTACCAGGCAAAAAGATACTATGATCTCATACCAGCTGTTCTAAGTACTTGTCTGACTAATTTTTACATAGAATCTTGTTCCTTCAAAGGTTAGCCTGTCCTGGGCCATGTTGATTGAGCTGGTCCACTGGCCACAGTCAAGCTTCCCATTCTGCGTTGGTGGAAATTTTAAAGTTCACACCTTGCCAGGAAACTTGATGCTTCTTTTCTTCACCATATGAACATTTCAGTCACAGGCTATTGACCTGTGTGTATTATTCTGCCTTCTGAATATTGTGTAATAAATGAAGTCATTCACAGATTTCAACTCACTGGAGCTGGGAGTTGGGGGGATTCAGGGTACATAGTCAACTCTCCCCTCAAGACATTGGTTTATTCCACCTCTTACATCTCTTCTTGGAACTCTTCCTACTTCTTACAATATATCCCATCTTTTTGAAACTATGTTCCTTATTTATTACCCATGTATGCACTTTTTTGCTTGTACGGATAGAGAAAAATCATCTACGTAGGTGTATTGGCTTTTTCCCCTTAAGGATCAATACACCACTGTGTAGTAGTAAAAAACTGAGCATCCTATTCTATTCACCTGTTTTTATATTTGTATCATATATTAATTTAACATTTTTAAGTGATATTTATGCCATGATTAACTAGTTTTATGCATATTCACTTGGCTCCTATAAGCCATGATTATATTTATTTTGTAAGTTACTTTTAACAAGTAATGCGTTTTTATGGTTCATGATTTTTTTTTTAATGTTTTATTTATTTCTAGGAGAGAGAGAGAGAGACAGCGTGAGCAGGGGAGGGTCAGAGAGAGAGGGAGTCACAGACTCTGAGACAGGCTCCAGGCTCTGAGCTGGCAGTCAGCACAGAGCCCGATGCGGGGCTCAAACCCACGAACCGTGAGATCATGACCTAAGCGAAAGTCGGACGCCCAACCGACTAAGCCACCCAGGCGCCCCTATGGTTCATGATTTAAAATTTACAAAATTTGATCCCACCCCTGTCCTTTATACAGTTTCTTTTTAGAGTCAACAATATTAACAGTATCCTTTCTATCTCTTTTTTTTTATGTATCTTATGTCTCTTTATATTCTTTTCCTATTTTTGTGTTATTTGGCCTTTTTCTTAATTGTTTCCAGGAATTCTTTTTTCTTAATTCATAAAGTTATCAGTGAACATTAAGTCATTTACAATAAAATTAGCTACCGAATTTTACCTAAAAATAGATAGGCTAAGGGGCTCCTGGGTGGCTTAGTCAGTAGAGGGTCCAACTCTTGATTTTGACTCAGGTCTTGATCCCAGGGTGCTGGGATCGAGCCCCATATCAGGTTCCAAGCTGAGGGTGGACCCTGCTTAAGATTGTCGCTCAGTGCCCCTCTGCCTCTGCCCCACTCTTGTTCTCTTTCTCTCTTTCTTCTCTCAATAAATAAATGAATGGATGAATGAATGAATGAATAAACAAACAAATAAAGTAAGTATATAGGCTATTTCTAAAATTCAAATGGAAAAACACAGAAGCAAAAATTTAGAAAAGTAGCAAGAAAAGAAAAAAATAAAGACTGACCCGTAGGGGTCTAACCTTAGCAGATAGTACAACATGAAGCAACAAACAAGAAACTAGGAGAATACATTTCAACTCAAAGGACAAAGTTCTCTTTTCTTTTTCATGCTCCAGTTGTCTGACTTACCCAGTAAGAAACTTCTTCAAGTTTCCTTGTCCTTATAACACCGTCCCAGGCATTTTTAATGTGTCATTACATTTTGGCAGCAAGATGTCCCTGGCTTCTTTTGACTATTTCTTTTTCCTCTGCTGTAGAACTTGGAATCCGTTACCCTCCACTGACACTTTTCTTAATGGAGAAGATGCTTAGAGACCAAAATGCAAGCATTAGGGCTGCATGTCAAGTTGTGCACGAGGTGGTAGGCTGGGTGTGTGAGGCCACAGCCAGACCCCTTTCATAACAGCTAGACAAATCCCTTTGAATAAGTTCCTAAGTTTACAATGATTTATTTTCTCTATGTCATCTTCCTAAAAGAAAAAACAGCCAACATATCTATACCTCCTGCCATATCTAGGTAGTGTTTTTGCTCTTATATGTAGTAACGCATTCCATCATAACAAAAATCCCATAAGGCATATGTATTTTATATATATGTGGGTATTTTTAATATATTTATATATAAATGAGAAACTGTAGGGACAGAAAGGTTAAATAACTTGCCCAAGATTAAATATGTAGTGAATATGTCATAGTGGGATGCAAACCCATGCATTTGTCCGTATTCTTTATTTAAGATGAATGGATGAGGATAAGGACTCATAGGAGAGTTTCCAAATTCCTCCGTTCATTTCAGGCAGACATTTGGGAAGAAGGCCAACTGTGTATCAGCCCCAGACAAAGTCTAATAGTCTTCTTCCTTGGCTTTCAAATAATTGTTTACTATGTTTTATGTGACCTCGTGGATATAGGACCTAATTATCATCCCAGTTTCCTACCAATAACCTATACCCCTGAGATACTGTAGCCTGGATTTGACCACCCAGCTGTTGCCAGGGGAGAATAAACACCGCTTCATTCCTTCAGGTCATACTGACCTTGTACGAAGTCCACAGACAGTTGGCTTTGTTTTTGAAGAGATTTCTTCAGATAGAACCGATTCACTGTCTCCATCCACTGAGACACACAGTAAGGAATAGAACATTTAATGTGAAAGAAAAGGTCTTTGATCTTTTTATAGAAAAAATAATTTGCATAAGAGGCCTTTATCGACCGAGTATATTTTATCATCATCATTGACTACCGACTTTTATTCTCTGCTGTGTTCTCTCCGAGCCCTTAGCCAACAGTCCTTGCACGCTATTATTCTTCATGTGTGTATTACTTCTTTGTACCTAAGGCTAATTAATTTGGCTGTTGTTACGTTTCATTTTAACATCTACTTGCCTGTGTATCTCAGATATCTAATGAGAATCGTTAACTATCAGTTGAAAACTGAAATCCTGAGACAGGAAGAGTCCTGCAGATCACCTCTCTTGTGAGTGAAAGATTAGCCATCTGGAGATTGATGCTGCCTCAGTGACTAAGTGGAAACAGAAGTCATGTGTGAAGAGGTGGGGACTGCTGAGTTGGTTAACTGGACAGGGAGTCTCCACCATCTGATAAGGCCTAAAGGATAGTCAGGATCCGTATACACGGTACAAAGCCCCGTGATGGAAAGGTCAGGGAAGGAAGAGCAGACCTATGGACCCTTCCATTGCCCAAGGGGCTGATGGTTACCCTGTCCTGAGGCATTAAGTTCAGATTAACTGGTTTTCTCTGTGAACAACATAGTCACACAAATCCAGATTTATTGATTCATTGATTCCTGTCATGGTATATGTGCGTGCTGGAGAAAACATCACTTTCACATAAAGAATTACTTATGTGTATACATGTGTAGGCCCATATCCTCACCCCATAAACACACACACATAATTTTTTTGTTTTTAAGTAGGCTTCACGGCCAACACAGAGGCCAGTGTGGGGCTAGAACTCAGAACCCTGAGATCAAGACCTGAGCTGAGATTGAGTCAGACATTTAACCGACTGAGCCTTCCAGGTGCCTCCACATTATTCATATAAGGATAGAAATAACTGGTTTTGTACAAAATTCTTTCTATAAATTTGGTTATGTAAATAATAATATATGCAAATCTCTTTAATTCTAGAATACTCTAAAGTTCTAATTTGTGTAATAGAATAGGCTTTACGGTCTATTAAATTTGGCAGCTATGTTTTCAAAAGAAATACTTCCTCACCAAGTTAATAATAATCAGATTTGCGTTTTAATAAGTAATTATAAACTTTTAGCAGAGAAAGGCATTGGTCACCAAAGCATATGATGCTGTTTTTCCCCATCTTTTACCTTTGTAATAAAGCTTTTTCTTAAATTGCTTTTTGCCTTTCAGATTGGTAGCATTCGTGTTCTAGCAATAATTGTAAAGGTTTGAGTTATTATAAACTTTGAATATCAATTCCTCCCGTTCTGTGACAGTTCTACCACTAGGGAAGTCAGGCTTGCAAGGCCTAATTACTACAGCGTTTTGATATCTCTGGCTACAATATTGGCAGGAATTTAAGCTATGGTAGAATTCGTTGGTGACACCGTTGTAACTAAAAAGCACAGAATCTGTTTTCAAGCTTGTTCAGGATGGAATCAAGTATTGGATGATGTCAAATAGTCTTGCTGTAAGTTCAGAAGTGCCTTGGATGATTCTAATATGAGATGCTAATTATTTGCAATAGAATGTAAATAAGGTGGCACTGAGTCTTATTTGCAGTGACTAATGAAAGCTGTTGTACTGTAATCAGTGAGATACAGAGCAACAGGGCAATTCATTAGGAAAACCATAGTTGACAAGCAGTTAATGCGTGCCAGTCTGGACCTTTCCTCTTGCTTCTGTTTGCCTCTAGTATTTCTTCTTGTTGATAATAATAAGTCCCATATGGAAAACGTATAACAAGGATAAGAAGAAACCAGCAGCTAAATTTTGCCAAGCTATGCCGAATATCCACAGACTGTAAGTCTTTCTTAGCTTTTCTTTGCCTATGAGAAACAACTGCCATATTAGGCTGATTGAGAATATGGTGATTTTCTAGTCAGCAAATTGCCAGTCTGAGGGTTTTTCATGTTATCTCTCCAGACTTGAGCAAAGCTTAACTATGCTGCAAATTATTTTATTTTCCAGATATATATTACATTTCAAAGTTTAGCCACATTTTCACTTCTCATACTTTAGCAGCAGAACACTTTTAACAAATAAAACCACAAAATTGCTTGATACTGCTCTCTCCTCTCCGTGTTATAGAGTACATGCCTTGGTAAATAAAAGTTGAAACTCTGCGATAGCTTTTCTGCTCTGGGGCATACATTCATCACAGCAACGGTAGTTCAGGATACTACGCTGCTTTTAAACTTGGCGCAGCCAAATTTCTAACTTCTATAACTGTTAAAGTAGCACAATCATCATGTTTTATTCGCCACAGGTGGCAAAATTAGGAAGGTGATTTCTGGTTGTGCACGATTTGTAGAATGGATTCTTTCGCTGGTTATCTATGGCTACCATTGAGGGAAGCCATTTGATTCAATCAATATTTTATGATCCATCTCTTATTTTAAAAGAATCCGAGGTGGCTTGTCTATTTAAAGGATGGAGAGGAAACTGAAGAGTCAATACTGTGATTTATTTTTGAGCTTCCAGACAGCCAGGGGGAGAAAAGGAAACAGGGTGGTTATAGAATGCCGGAACATGGCCTAAATACCCCAGGCAAGACTGTACTTGAATCTGGATTCAAGAAAACAAACCCCAGGAAAAAGCAAGCGTCTGAGACCAATTATGAGTTTTGTTTATTCTTTATCTCCTATTATATAAAATGCCATAAGTTACCCACATTGAGCTCTTTGCTTCTGCCTGAAGTTGGGTGTCCTCCAGTCTCTCAGATGCTCTTCAGGAACCTAAGCTCACTCCAAGGTCACTCTGCAGTGGTAGTACTTGCAATTGGTTTTCCATAATTCAGATTGCTAGTTAAACACAAGGTGGTCAGTCAAGTTTGAATTTCAGATTAACGCTGAATGCTTTTTAGATACTTTTAAAATATAACTATGTCCCAAATATTACGCGAGATACACTGATACTAAAAAAAATTATTCATCGTTTTTCTGAAACAGTTCTTAATCTGAAACTCAGATTTAAGTGTTTTCATGTTTTTGTTCTGCTAAATCTGGCAACCTTGCCCACAGCCTACAGGTAAACTTGACACACTATATTCGGAGACAGTCCCTTTATCACAAAAACCAAGAAAGGGCCCAAAGGAACAGTCAGTCATAGTCGTGGGTTTTTTTCTTTTTCTCTTCTCTTAACCTTTGTTAAAAGGTTAACAGGGATAGATAGATCATCATTTTCTGGCGAAGAGAGACTTAAAGAATCTTTAGACAGTACATAATAATAAAACCAAAAAAGAAACTTTTACCAAGGGACTTGAATATTTCAAGTGAGCTATGGTTAGGTTGGGAAAGTGCATTCTCTCTGTCTCTCCCTCATTCTCTCACACTCTGTCTCTTCTCCTTCCTCTCTTCTCCCCCCTCCCTCCCTCTTTCTCTCTCCCTCCCTCTCTCTCTCGCCCTCTCTCTCTCTCTCCCTCTCTCTCTCTCTCGTTAAATTAAGTTTCCAGAAGTAGCCACAAAGATGGTGACATCCTACTGGCAGTCAACTGTCTGCATGGCCAGTGTGGATGTAGCAGATCTCAGAACCCTGTTGCCTCTAGGAACCTGTGGCTTCCAGGACACTGCTCGAGAAAGTAGGGTGTCTCTGACTCTGAGAAGCTTGGTTCTTCCTGTACTTGGTGTTCTTTTATCCTTGGGGCTTTAAATCTTGGATATTACTTCTACTAGCACCTTGGACACTTTGTGTCAAGGGAATATTGTAAACATCAGTCTCCCCTAATCCCTGAGCACAGCTCAGTGTCCCCTCATTTTGAGTTAGCACCCCTTAGTCCCTGAACATTATTTGGGAGTGCGCCAATCCCTAGAGACCTTTAGACCCTGCATTGTTCTTCCTCTCCACTAAAAATTGGACATCCGTTTCTGGGAAAGGTTATGCTCTGGCAAACTAGAGATCAGGGTTCAGCTGCGAAGACTAGAATCCAGTTAAACAGAAAAGTATTTATAAATGCATATTAAATGAAATACAGTGTCATTGGGTTAAACGAAGAAGCCATCTAGATTGAACTTTGATGAGTTACATCCGCAGCCATACCGCAAGCAGCAGGGCAACTGCTCCCTCCTCTGTGCCGCAGTACTGCCTGCTGAATTGGGAAGCTAATGTTTCAGCTGCTGGCCCCTGAACCTCACTGCCGCTCCCTCACAGAAGTCCCTGTGGGTGATCGGGAAGGTGCCATCGTTCTGCCAGCTACAGAACCAGGCCGTGCATGTTATTATCTACACCAGCATAACCGATATCCATCTCCCTGCCTCCCAGCACCCACAAAGCTAGTAAGCAGATACTGGGAGCTCTGCTCGTGCTGTAAGAGAATTCCAAATGCTTCCAAATTCACACTTTTAGGCAAAACCGGAAAAAAGATGGCCTCTACTTCACTTCCAATTTACTAATCTTGAGCAATCTGGAGACTGGCCAAGGCAGATCGCATTCAAATTGCAAGAGGATCCTTAATGTGGTTTTTAGCTTTCCAGCCAATAACAGTACAAGGCACTCCAGTGACTGGTTAAGGTGGATGTTGGATGTCAGTGCACCTGCACCATAACCAGGACATGTGACCTTGTTTATAAGTAATAGTCACATCTTATTAATTCATCTGCACCCTACAGAAGGGAAAAATCATTAAGGACCATGTCATAAGGATCTCAGATGCCTTTGGGGAAATGCTTCTGAGGTCCTTCCATAAGATCATTATGATTTCCATCTATAAGGTCATATACCAATTCTTGAACGATGACCAGCTTTTTTTTTCTTTTTCCTGGTCATAAATTCCAAAGTGCTTTGAATGCAGAACCTTTGACAGAGATAATTCGATGTCTTACTAACAGTGTTTCCCAACAGTTTTATATACAATATGAAAGCTTCCATATGTGATTCTATCTTTATTCAGAAGATTTTTCCTTGAGTTTGCTGTCCAGTGAAGCCCAACTCCTGAGAGGACACGGGCAGTGCCATTGTGGCCATTACCCTGAGTAGGGCTCAGAAACTGATTTCAGAATTAACCTACACTGATCGTTTCTACTTTGGCTCCTCCAGACACAAATAACTGGATGGGACTGGACTTCCTTCCTTTTTCACCTAATTTTATGGCTGGATTGATGCCAAGTGAGGCATACTCAGATCCGTTTTTTTGGGAGTTTTTTTATGGTACGGCCATCTTTCCCACTGTCATTATGACACTTTTATTTTGTCAGATGGACGAAAAGTGCAGAGGTTCCAATGACAATGGTAAGAGACAAGGCAGAATTAGTAATAGTCCAGAATTGCTTATAGGGTTATTATGCCTGTTTGATTCCCTTGGGACTTTCCCTTGATAGGGCATAGAGGCACTCACATCATCAGTTTATCTAATTTTTACACAGATGTTGAAATGTTCATAAATAATTTTAAAAGAAACGTGGTTAACAGCTGGAGTACTGAAGTATGGTCCCTCCTTTTATATTACTTGAGGAAACATTGTATAAAGATCGCAATGCAATAAATGCAATAAAAATCATTTTTATTTATCAAAATAACATTTATTACCAAGACATGAAAAATGAAACTGACAAAGTAAGTTACACATTCCTATCAATCTTTTTGAAATTTTCATGGATTTGCTCAATAAAAAGGCCTTACTTGGAAATTCCATTTGAGCTATTCTAATCAAATTTTCATATAAGCTGGTTACAATTGTTAACAGTCCCTTTTGGGAAGGTGGGTAACTTTTTTTTTCTATCTGCAACAACAAAAAAGTATTATAATGTAAATCAAAAATTTTGATTTATGTAATGTTTAGGGAGTTATTTATGGAACTTTTCAGCATGAAAATTTTGCCAATTATACATTTTGTTAAGTTGTATTTTTTAAATTGTTGTAATAAAGTGAAAAATCATGAGAATTAGGGCTAAGTTCCTACTCTACTTCTTTAATAGCAATTCTATTCCCCACCCCACATAAATATTTTTTAAACTTTCACTTAGAATTATTACATATGCTGTCAGTCAATGAATACTTGCAGAGGAAAATGAGTTATTGAAGCAGCTAAATAAATTGGCTTATAATGTTTGCTTACTATCGTAAATAACTATAATTAACTGTTCTGCTGAGCTTCTTCTCAAAAATTCTAATCTTTTTTCTCTGTGTTTGCCTCAAGTCTTCCTCACACATTCAGTTTTACAGGTGACTGTCAGGTCCATACACATGAGAATACTTGCAATACTAATGTTTTTTCTGGCACTTTATTCATTCAACCCTCATTTTTGGACACCACTCACATGTAGAACCCCTAACCAGTTGCTCTTGTTAAGAGGGTGAACATAACAACTCCTGTCTTAATATACTTAAAGGTTTTGAGAAGAATCTCTTGAGGTTTCTATCCCATTGCCCATATTTACTAAAAATAAACATGTCCAGATTTTTTTGAACTTTTTTCAGAGTGAACTTAAATACTTTCTTTAAACAATACCAATTTCTAAGATTTCAAAGCTGTCTTATGTTTTTAGAATTTTTTCTAATTAAGTATCGCTTAATTTAATGTTGACCAAGCAATTCACATGGTTCAAATTTGAGATTTTTAAAAGAAAACTTAGTAGAAAATCTCTCTCTTTCCCTCTGTTCTCCTACCAGCCAGTTTCCCCTCCCCAGCAAAAGTGAATGTTGGGTAGAGTCACAGTCATAGTGCATATAAAAGAAGGCTCACATATCATTAACTTAAATACTTCACTTAAACAGAGAAATACAAAGGTGTCACTCTGATGCTTGCATGGTAGTTCTGCAGTGTCATCAGGACTTGAAGTTTTTTTCTCTTTCGTTTGTAATTTGTTGTAAAATTTTGTTTGATAATCAGTGGTTAGTTCTCATCCATGTTATAGACTTTTCAAGATGATGGCAGGTCAATACTAAGCCAACATACAGAGCTTGTTTGGTGAATCTTCCTCCTCACTGTCTCTTCTGGACAAATCACACTTGGACAGAGGTTAGGGCATTCTTGTTCCTTTGGCCCAGAAAGCTTTGTTGAGTCTGGTGTCGTTGTGCTCATCTGAAATTGTCGTCTCCTTCCCAGCCAGTTTCCAAGCTCTCTGAGTGCCAAGGTGCATGCTTGCGAATGTCAATGATGTGTTCTCCAGCCATCACCTCACTGACCTTACAACACCCCTTGCCATCCTTCTCTGTGGGGGCCATCCTATCAGGGCCAGGTTAGAAAGGAAGAAATCGAGGGATTACCCCTTTCTGTCTTTATGCTCCATCTTTGTCTTTCAGCGTCTGACCTCAAGGCTGCTGCTTGGTGCAGATTGACGACTGGAATGCCATCTGTCATTTCTGTATTCCAGGGAGGAGAAAGTAGTCAACAAGAGCCAAAAGGCATGGCTCTGTAAAGAGCTTTTTCTAACACCAAGAAGAGGAGATGTAGGGGGACCTGGGCGGCTCAATCAGTTGAGTGTCTGACTTTGGCTCAGGTCATGATCTAATGATTTGTAAGTTCAAGCGCCGCAGTAGGCTCTGTGCTGACAGCTCAGATCCTCTGTCTCACTCTCTCCCTGCTCTTCCCCTGCGCACACAGGGCAATATGAATAAACCCTCTCAAATATGAATAAACATTTTAAAAAAGAGAGAGAGAGAGGATGTAGAGAGAAGTTCAGATCACAGGGGATGCCATATGAGAGGATTCCCTCTAGCAAGTGGGCCATCAGCAGCTTGAGAGGAAGTAGTACCTGGATCAGAATGTCACCAGGGACAGCAGTAGCCGAAGACAGGCTTCACTTATTTAACCATTTTGCCTAGGGTCAGCTTTTTTCATAACTTCCATGTGTCCTCGCCTGCAAGGTAATCCATTCTTCATTAAATCATAGTGTCTTATTAAGTAAAGTTTTACCTAAAAATATGAAATAGAACTAATATCAAATATTGTGCTTGATAGATGTCTTCCCTAAGTCAAAACATAGCTCTTTATCTACGCTCCGTAGCAGCTCAGATTACGTGTGTGCACGTATCCTGCTTCACTATTACACTTTTTCAAGCAAGACATTTTATTTTGTGGCTTAATTTCAAAGGAAGAAAATATTCCAGAAAAAAGGAATAATATGAAGTATCACAGAAAAAAGAGCAGTCTGCTGTATATTTATGCTAAAAACTGTGAGGGCTTTTTAGAGACGTGCATTTCCTTTCCAGAGGAGAGGCTCCATGAGCTGCACCTCAGGAAAAGAAATGGACTCTCACTGGTCATTACAGTGTACTTATTTCAGGGCCGGATTCTGAATATATTTTCAGTAGAGTTGAAGGAAAAAAGCTTTTTTTGAGGTGGCAGTCTCACTAAAATATATGAATGTGAAGTCTCTATTCTCACAGAAACCTTAATAAAACATATGGAAAGCTTTTCTCTAAGTTTTGGCTTTTTTTTTTTTCAGCTTTATTAAGGGATAACTGACAAAATTGTAAAAAAAAATTTTTCTTAACACTGCTTGCCAGGCCTCACCCCCAGAGGTTCTGATTCAGTAGGTCTACTGTGGGGTCTGAGAATTTGCATTTCTTTTTTTTTTGTAAGTTTATTTATTTATTTTGAGAGAGTGTGTGTGCTCCAATGAGTGGGGGTAGGACAGAAAGAGAGAAGTGAGAAAGAATCCCAAGCAGGCTCCACACTGTCTGCACAGAGTTCAACGTGGGGCTCAGACTCAAGAACGGTGAGATTAAGACTGGAGCCAAAATCAGGAGTCCAGTGCTTAACCAACTGAGCCACCCAGCTACCCCCAAATTATAAAACCTTTAAAGTATACAATGTAATAATTTGAAATCTATAGATTAGGACAGAATTCCCCCACTGAATTTATTGAAACGTGCATCACCTCACATATTGACCTTTTTCCCCCTTTTTTTGGTGAATACTTTTTTTAATGTTTTGTTTTATTTTTGAGAGAGAGAGAGAGAGAGAGAGAGAGAGCACAAGCGGGGGAGGGGCAGGGAGATAGGGTACATAGGATCCAAAGCAGCCTCAAGGCTCTGCGCTGTCAGCCCAGAGCTCGATAAGGGGCTGGAACTTGCGAACTGCGAGATCATGACCTGAGCCAAAGTCAGACGCTTAACCAACTGAGCCGCCCAGGCGCCCTGAGGAAGACTTTTAAGATTTACTCTCAGAGTAATTCGATTCTACAATTCTATAGTGTTATCAACTTTAGTCACCATGTCATACATTAGATTCTCAGGCCATATTCATTCTAAAACTGAAAGTTTGTACCCTTTTACCAACCACGCCCTATTTCCCCCACCCTCCAGCTCCTGGAAACGCCTTTTCTACTCTTTGTTTCTTCTGAGTTTGATGGGGTTTTTTGATTCCACATATAAGTGACATCATTCAGTATTTGTCTGTCTTAGTCTGGCTTATTTCACTTAACATAATGCCTTCGAGGTAGTTCAAATGACGAGATTTCCTTAAATTTTTTAAGTCTGAATAATAGTCCCATGTATGTGTATATATACATATATATACACACACATATGTAAAATGGGACTATTATTCACATATATGTATATCTATCACACTTACTGATCGATTCATTCATTGATGGACACTTACATTTTTTCTATTCCTTGTCTGTTGTGAATAGTGCTGCAGTGAGCATGGGAGTACAGATATCTTTTCAAGATAATGGTTCCATTTCCTCTCTAATCTTTCTGATAATTGAAAACCATCTCAAAATGTTACTCTGTTGGGATACAGCCTACAGACGGATTTAACAAATAACAATTACTATAAAAATAAATTTTTCTGCCTTTTTCAACATTTCACTATCAAAAATGTCTCAATTACGTATACATAGGGCATTAATGTGTTTATTTTTAATTTTTTTTAATGTTTATTTTTTTGAGAGAGGCAGAGTGTGAGAGGGGGAAGGGGCAGAGAAAGAGAGGGAGACGCAGAAACCTAAGCAGGTTCTAGGACCTGAGGTGTTCACACAAAGCCCAAGGCAGGGCTCAAACCCACAAGCCGTAAGATGACCTGAGCTGATGTCAGACAAAGTCAACCAGCTGAGCCACCCAGGTGCTCCAACGTGTGTTTATTTTTAAGAGATATTATTGGAAGATACTATCTGACCTTGGAAACTTGCTTATGGTAGTCTTCTTTCTGTCTAGTATCATCTTAACAGGTACATCACATTAAGCTAATTTATTAAGCACTTAACATTGAGTAGCTACAAGCAGAATTAGGTCGTCTGTTTTATTTGGGCCACTTTGGTGTTTATAATTTATAATGCTTTTCCTTGAATTAAATGGTCTCACTATTTCTGAAAATTTGAATGGATTGTCAAGTGCTGAACAGATTTCATTTTTTTTTAAGCTATTCAAATAGACTTCAGAACAAAAGGAAATAGCTTTGTAATTACAAGAACATCCCATAGTACCTTCTCTAAAGGCTTAGGACCTTATTAGGGTTGTTTATGTTCTGTGATATTCTTTTTAAATGGAGGAAAGTTAAGTGGGTTTTTCCCCTTCACCGCACACAGCATGGTATCAGGAAGGTGGCCAACAGCATGACCTTGGCCTTTAAACCTGTCTCCTCACTGTAAAATTGTAATAACAGTTCCAACCATGAAGGGTTGTTAGGAGTTTGAAAATGAATTGACGTATGAAAGGACCTGGCTAGCGTGTGGCATATAGTAATTCAGTAACTATTAATTTTTCTTTCTTTCCATTGTTAAAATTCCATGTTGTGTGTGTCGTGATTTCTGTAGAGATGATTAGAGATAAAAAGTTCAATAGTAACATACAAGATTTTCCATCTTAATTACTGCCTCTTTTTGTTTAATTTGGAACTCCAGAGCCAGCATTTTGGAAAATGTATCCTCCTATATCTATAACTCTCTTGGCTGCTACCATATCATTGGCGGTCATGTTGAGGTGGGCTGCTGGTTAGGTGGGAAAGCCACCGATGTTTCTCTTGCACAGGGAACTGAAAACATAATCATTATGAGGGCTTTTTAGTCCTGTAAATATATTTTTATTGTCTAATACTCGTTCATAACCTAATAATAAGCACATGGCTAGAACATAAGATTTCTCTCGAAGAGTCTGAGTGACTAGTCAGATTATTGACACTTGGCCTTGCTCAGACCAAGACGAATGGGCTATTGGGTGACAAATTAATGCAGGACTTGGAACTAGACAATGCAGTAGAGACCACAAGTTCCTACCCCTGTGGATCCCTGGATGGCACTGAAGGTGACAGACTGACAGATGTCTCTCCTCTATGCAGACTGATTAGTAGGCCCCTGATAAAGTACTTAAAAATACCTAAAGTATTTACAGCTTAAATCAAATCATATAGTTTAAATTTTTTAATTTAAAGGTTGTATCAATATATTATAAATTCTTAACGTTTTAGAGATAAGACTTTTTATCTTTTTCATAAATCCAGAGTAGTTATAAGATCATTGTAAACTGACAAGGTTTTATGGGGTTTTTTTCCCCAAAACTATACAGGTCCTCGTCAGTCCTATATTTTAATTCCTATTTAAAATATCAACTCTCCTGGAGGTCCCTGTGTGGTTCAGTGAGTTCAGTGTCCAACTCTTGAGTTTTGGCTCGGGTGATGTTCCCAGGTTGTAGGATCAAGGCCCACCTCAGGCTCTGTGCTGTACATGGAGCCTGCTTAAGATTTTCTCTCTCTCTCCTTCTCCCCATCTTACACACTCTCTGTCTCCCTAAATTAAATTAAATCAAATCAAATAAAGTAAGTAAATAAGTAAGTAAATAAATAATCCTGGACTGTTCCATTACAGATCTTTTGATATATTTTGCCAGTGTTTTAAAGATAGCGTATGTACATGCTTGATACACACTGTTCTGTTTCTTTGTATCTTGTCATTGTTACCACAGTGTACAAAATTTTAAAGATAAAAATTAAGTGACAATGTTTTTTATTATGATTACCTTTTATTTTTTAGTAGGCTCGCCTGTCTCTGTAGTCACAATCACCACGAAGGAATGCTGACATAATAATGTGCATTGCGAATTAGTCCAGCATTCTCCTGTTGATAGATAGTTAATCTCATTTAAAGGAGAATTCATGGAGTGGATATATTTAATAACTTTGTCAGACTCACTCATTTTACATATTAAGGAACCTAATAGCGGGAGTATAAAATCAAAGAGCAGATTTCAAATCCAGCCCAGTCACGTATAGTGTGACCTTTTCTGAGTTATTGAAGCTAGCTTAAGTTCACTTTCATATTTGTAAAATGGAGATAATAACTATAATATCTACTTCAAACGGCTTTTCCGAGCACTCGAAGCTATTCAGATGCGAAGGGTTTAGGATGCCGGCCAGCACCAGGTGCACCCCAGGAGAGGCACCTGTATTTTTGTTGTCGACATCGTCTTCATTACCATTTCTTTTGAATTAACATTTCTTATATGTCCAAGCCCAGCATTATTCCTCTGAATATAAAAAGGATGGAATCATGAATGTTTATGCATTTTAACATAAGAACTTTCATCAAAAGATTAATACATCCACAGCCAACTTCTTGTAATATATAACTGGGGATATCCGTTAAATGACATATTTGTGCATTTAGATTTTGATTCTAATTGGCACGCATATCGCTTGTCCACCTTAAAATGGACCTTTTGCAAAGGTCGTTTTTGCAAAGAGGAGTCTTTATCCTTTTATCCTTTCCCAAAGAGTAGTCTCTATACTAGTGCTCGGTGATAGCATTATATTTTTGCACATCCTGAAAAATGTTTATGTGAGAGCACATGCTGTGTGCTTCTACTTATTTGCTTCTCACGATAAGTGCAGCAGGTGAAAATTATCATCTTCATTTTCAAGAAAGAGACGATGAGTCTTAGCTTATAGGACTTGTTCAAAGTTACACCTGGTCTTGTGTCACCAGGTCACTATTAATTTCATTAAGCTGCCACTACTTTCTGAAAGTACTATAATTGAGACAAACTGGGAATTTCCTCTCCTTTGTTAACTGGGAAACCAGATTTTGCCTCACTCTAGAGAACATTCTAGGGGTGCTGGGGTGGCTCAGTGTGTTAAGTGTCCAACTTCAGCTCAGGTAATGATCTCACAGTTCATGGGTTCGAGTCCCACATCGGGCTCTGGGCTGCTAGGATAAAATCTGCTTCAGATTCTCTGTCTCCCTCTCTGTCTGCCCCTCCCTCACTCGCTTGCTCTTTCTCTCTCTCTCTCTCTCTTACTCTCTCTCAAAAATGAATAAATAAACATTTTTTTAAAAGAATATTATAACTGCACTGTGCAATGATTGGCTGACTTCCCTTAGGGCAAAATGACCTCCTTACTAGTTATAAGATAGCACAGATAGAATTGTTGGCTCGGCAACAATGTTCTGAAGAATTTGAGATTTTTATGAATGACTGAGTTTTGTGTCTAGCAAAGACTTTCAAAGCTCAAAATTAGGACTTGCTAATGATTTGTTTTCTCATACCCTCCTCTAATCAGTTCCCATATCTGGAAAATTTTGCCTTCACATTTTTTAGAATCCTCAGAAACATAATGCTATAGAACAGATGCATTAAACAAATATTTGATCACCCACCATGTGCTGGGAACTTTGCTAAGCAGGTAATTTGTGATTTCTTCTTGAGGTGAATTCTGAATAATTCTTTGAGGGCAGAGAAAATGATGTGCCCTCATTAACATCTAGATAATAGATGGTTCTGTAAAAACGGTAACAAATGTCTGCTCACCAAAAACATTTTTCTTATAAAACTGAGCTGTGTATTACTTGCTAGCAAATGGAATTACATAGTCTCCATTTTCTAAGCCAGCTCCCTCAGCACCGCAGTCAGCTCCCTGAAAGACAAAAAAACTTAGATTTCTTGATATATGAGATAATAAATACATCTTCTATTTAAGACACTTAAATCACAATCTGTTCCTTGATGTTGGAGTACCCTCACCAGTGGAGATGGGAGGAGTGGAAGGAGTAGTCTGAAGGTCAAGTTGAGGATGTGTCATGCTATTAGAAGAGGAGGGAGAAAGGAAAAGTAAGCATAAACAGAGGTTTGAGATCCTGAAATTTGTTTCAGGTAAAACTTGTTTTCCGTTTTCACTGAGGGCACAACAGCCTCATCAAAGGTTTGAACTCTTTTTAACCTTCCTCATTGCCTGCCGTGGCCATTGTCCTTGGGCTCACAGACTCCTGCTTGCAAGATAATTGGCATCACATCCATACTCAGCTGTGTCCAAAGACATCTGGATCCAGGGAAGGGCTCTTTTTCCTTGAGTCTGTGTTTTTAGGAAGGAAAATTTTTCTCATAGGTCCTTTAACAGATTTTTTAACTCTTAGTGGCCAGAACAAGGTCACATGGCCTTTGGATACTGACTGTTCGATCAAAATAACCTCTCACCTAGAGTACCCTAACAGCCCTCCAACTATTCTTTCTTCTTCAAGTCTTAACATGCTTGAGCCAATCCACTGCCACCACAGTTTCCTACCCGAGAAACAGATCCAGTCATGGCATTCCTTTGTTGGGGGCTTCCCTTTGTATACTGTACCCCCACCCCTTCCCCTCCCAGGTCACCCAGCACAGTGCAGGCGTAATGGCAGTCCTTAATGGAAGCAGACTGGATTCTAGTTCCATTAATTGTGAAATATTCATAAATACATTTCAGATCAGATCTTTATATTGATAGTCTTCTTTTTTAATTTCAAAAAAAATAGATCTTCCAGCTACTACAGATGATGTGGTATACAAACAGAATGTATTACACAAATATTTCTTACACACTTCTTATAAGGCCACACACTATACTTGGAGTATAGGATTAAACAAAACCATATTGACGTCAAAGAGTCTAGAAAGGAAGTCTGAAAAGGAAAATTGATTAAAATGAACAAGTAATATAAGTGGGGTGAGTGTAAAGAAAGAAAATGGTGACGAAGACCCAACCAACAACAGAAAGACTCAGCTTCCCCAAAGAAACGATGTGTTAAATGAGAACCAGATATGTCTGTGTGCAGAAGGTGGGTGTATGAAGCAGGGAGTAGGAAACACAAGAGTAGACTTTCTGGAGAACATTTAGGAGGAAACTGACATGATCCTGATGAGATAGAGGTGGAACGGACCAGAATTGAAGCAATGAGGATAGAGAGAAAATATAGGACACGATAAGGGGTTGTGCGGAATAAACGTCGCACTCCTGAGTTATTGACTTGAGCAGGTGGATAAGACTATTGTTCCCTAAGGAAAAGATCACTTCTTGGTTAGAGAAAGAGGAGCCCAAAAACATTTGAAAAAAGCATGTAAGCAGCTACCCAGTCAACTGCATGGAGAACTAAAATGCTACTCAGGATACTGCCCTTGCCAGTGCCTTAAGGGTGCCGTGTCATCCTGATGACGTACCCCCTCTCTGTCTCTGCCTCTGTCTGTTTCTGTTGTCATTGCCCGCAGATGTAATGCCTATACCTTTCTTGCACATTATGGCTCTGACCCACTGCCTTCTCTCTCTTTTCTTGATTTTAATGGCCTCATACTATTTGTGCCCTTCTGTGTGTTTGATTGTCCCATAAGTGGAGTTTATAGGGCAAGTTCGAGAATCTACCTATAGGATGCAGAATGTCCTGTAGAATGTCCTCTAGGGCAGCATCTCCTGCCCGTTGTCCAGTGAGCCCTCGGCACTGCTGCAGGATGCCAAGCATGGCAACTTTCTGTTTGTTTGCTTGGGGCATTAACACTGTCCAAGTGATATGCTAGGCCATGGAAAGAACATATGCATTGTAGTTATTAAAACTTGGATCTAACGTCTGGCTTTTCTGTTCACCATATATATGAACACAGGCCAAGAATTATCAAGTTCTCTGTGCCTCGATTTTCTCATCCATAAAAGAGATACAGCGGGTCTCAAGTAGTTCCGAGAATTAAAGTGAGTAACACAAGTAATGGGTTTAGTGTACTCCTATCTATCATTAGCAGTGGTGGTAGGAGCGATGCCAGTGGTTGTAACAGGGATAGAGCGATTCATGGGGGCAACAGGGACAGTGTGGGAGGAATGGAGGAAATGGAGCTTTGGGTCATGGCAGCTGTGGGGGTGGTGATAGTCGATTACATGCACAAAAAACTGCCCTTGGCTCAGAAGGGCTACAGATAAGAAAGGCACTCAAAGCTTCAAGGACTGTCCAGTACAGAGGAGTTTTTAAATTTAGTTGGGCTCTATTGTTAGGAAACAAATCACTATGCTCACTTAAACTTGGACCTTGGAGAGTATATTTTATGAGTTCAACGCTGAATTACTTTCACAGTTCAAGAACACTGACAAAGTGACTTAAAAGTGTACAACAATTATCTAACTATTTCAGAAAGTCAATTTAGGGGTGGAAAGTCTATATTAAAATGGAAAGAACAATGCCCACTTGCATGTACTTTAAAGAGCAAGTTAAAGCCTCGTTTCTCGGCCAGGGTGCATTATAGTCATTCAATTACATCCTTTGAGCTTTTTTTTTTTTTTTTTTTGTCTTTTTGACAGAACAAACCGATTTCAAAGTCTAGCTTTGTTCTCTGTAATAAACTGTTTTGTATAAAAAAAAACTTGCAGGCAGAACTCAGAGCACAGTGTGAATATTCTCTGTTTAATTATTTTTGATACTTGTTCTTTGAATAGCTTTAGTGGAAAAAACTTCCGAGGAAAAAATAACATGTAGTAAACATGTTTAAGAAATTAAATGTAAGGATAATAATAGCTAACACTTGTTAGGTCCTTAGTTTGTGTATCAGCCACTATGCTAAGATATTTACATATATTAACTCGGTAATCATAACAGTCATGAGATGGAAGCCCGTATTATCTTTATTTTACAGATAAAGAAACTAACACTTAGACTTCCCCAGGCTCATATCTTGGGAGAGCCAGAGCCAGAATTCACACCTCTTGTTTTTAACTACACTGTTGATTGAGCAAGTTCTTTATTATTTCCTCTTCCTTGATTATTTAGCAATAATTGGATTAGTAAGGATGGAGTTCAAATTCAATGGAAATTGGATCCTATACTTTTTTGAGAGTCGAATCATCATTTTATTAATATAATCCTAGTATATTTCCATTTTTAATTCCATACTTTTGTCCAGTTGCAGTTTGGGTTGTCATTTTATGTGTCATTTTTTAAACTAAGATTAAAGTCACAGAATACATTTGAAATAACAATAATGAAGCCTGGCTTTTTTACATGAAGTCTGTAATAATAAGATGTTTGCAGCTACACCGTGGGTTTTTTTTTGTTTTTTTTTAGCACAACCCTAGGTGAAAACAAAATGTTATTTAAAAAGACCAACTTAATAAAACTAAATCATGTTAAATTAGTAATTCTATAAAATTACAGGCTCACTCAAAAATAAAAGTTATTCATTAAAAATATGAAAGTACAAAATATGTGCCCATTTAAAAACTTTAATCAAGTAATGTTTTATTTCAAATGGATTTTTTGCATTTTTTTCGTAGCTTCTAATGAGTTTCTATGTGTCTGAATATAATTATCCCTAGGTTATGAGAGGACAGATGATTTTGAAATTGCTTTATTCATTTTTATATCTCTCATATCTAGCAATTAAGAAAAATCTTATCAATACTGGGTTTTTTAAATAAATTCATTTTTAAGTTAGTTTGGATTGTTCACAACAGAGTTGTGTGTTTGTTTTTTTAACCCAGGAGAAAAGCAGCATTTTATTTTGGTTTCTGAGTGGAGGAGATAATTATAAAAACAATGAGTGTTACTTAAAATATTCAGAAAATGCCTTCCAAAAAGAGGTCAGAGCTATGGAATATAAATTTGGGAATTCTCAGTAGACAAATGGCGAGCAGTGAGAGTACAACACATTGCTTTGGCAGTAAGGGCGAACAGAAAGGACATAGTTTACGAAGACCGAGCCATGAGACTTGCTAACATTTAGGGCTTAGGATGGTGAGGAGGACACATCCGAGCACTAGAAGGAAAGCCAAGCAAGCCTGATATCCTGGAAGCTAAAAAGAAGGACATTTCAGGAAGGAGAGCTGTGTCCAGTACTGCTGAGTGGTCACGTGAGCTGAGACCTGAGGAAGCACCATTGGATTCACGAATGAGGAAAAGACTGATGGCTGAGGAGGCCATTTTGGGTACAGTGGGTAGGATAAACACTGACTGAAATGCATTCCAGAAGGAACAGGAGAAATCAGAAACTGAGGTTCTAGATAAATCTTTCAAGCCCATTTTCTATCAAACAAGGGAAAGAAATGAGTCAGTAGAAGGAGTCAGGGTCAAGATATGGAAATAGCCTTTTTGTTTGCCAAAGAGAACAGAGACGCGGGGAGAAATTGATGAAGTTAGAAAAAGATGAGTGGATTGATGGGGCACTGTCCTCAATGAGAGGTTGAGGCCTAGGTTGAAGGTGAAGGGGTTGACCTTGCCAGTCTCTGCCTAGTTCATGGGTAGGGATGGAAGGGAAGTTAGCGAATGTGGGCCACAGCGAGGCAGTTGGAAAATGTCACCAGTCAGCGGGGTTTGTGGAAGATCTTGCCTCACTGGTTGAGTAACTGATTTTCACTTCTCCTACAGTTTAAGAATTTTATAAAAACCTTTTTCCAAATAGTACAGTTTATTTAAACCATCTTCACAGAAATATTAAGCCTTGCTGTGAGATCTATCATCCGCTCTTGTGAGTTATAAACTTGGGGGGAATTTAAACTTTCCAGAAATACCAGATTTTCTACTTCAGTCCCTTTGATTCCAATTGCCTTTAATATGTTCACTCAATTTTAACTTTCTAAAACCTTATTCTGCAGTTTTCTTCCTGATACGTTCTAACTGTGAGAAAGTCCATTTTATTTCTCTGAGCTTTCACATTTAACTTGAGAAAGCCCTGTTTTCCAGATATTTAACCAGTTTCTAAATTACTTAACCAGGTGCCAGCGTAGAGCATTTAATGTACCAAGTAATGATTACTGATTGCTGGTCAATCCATATTCTAATTGCTTTTCCCCTCAAGGTATTGTTCTCTTGGGGGAAATTGTCAGCTGTTCAATGTTTTGAGACCAGAAACATTTAAAAATGCATTAAAACTTAAACTTGGAGCTTGCTAGAAACACATTTAGCTGGCTTTACTACTAGGTTCTAATCACTTCTTTCATGTAATGAATATGACTTCATTTTGTGTTCAAGTCTGTTTTCTCGGACAGATGGATGTAACCATTTTCTGAAATTATTACCACAATAACTGCTAATAATACAGTCATAATTAGTTCCTTGCATTTGTATGTATGTGTCAATTCTACTCAATCAAAATATTCCCATGGAAAATATGTTACTAATATAAAATATTAACATATTTTTGTTGGTCGTTTCAGTGTAAGGATATCAATTTAACTCTATTGCCCAAAAATGCTAATATAGCTAATCTAAATTATCAATAGTAATCCAAGAATGACTACAGGAGAGAAAAAGGGAAAGGAAACAAGGCGACCTCTCCGGGCCTACTTCATTTTCTGTTATTAGTCACAGATCTGCCATAGTTGAAGCTTATTTTGTTCAGGGATCTCGATAACAAAAGAAATAGTCCCTTAAAGTGATGGCTTATGGCTTTTGGACACGTTCAAGCATCTCTGCATCTTGGGTCTTCTAATAGTTTATAAATAAAAATGTCAGAGCATTTTACAAAGTATATTAAGAAAATATATCGAAGTAACTTAATCACCATTATTTGCTGCTAACCATCAGTTTTGTAGTTTGCATTTTATTCAGGTTTATAAGGCTTCTCTTTTCTTTCTTCTTCACTCTTTGACCTAGTAACCCCTCACCTGGAAACAGGGAAAGGTGGCCGCCTTCTTTCTCTTATCATACATGTCATTAAGTTTAAGTTTGTGGGTGATTCAGAATCTGAAGATGTGAAAAATACATGCACGTGTGTATCTTCAGTGGGTAACAACATAAGAGGAAAACTGAAGCATTATGGGTACAGCTCAGTATCAGGAAACACAAATGGAATTGTTAAAGACCTACTAAGATGGCACAGGAAAGTGTTGCCTCAGCTGTGAAATACTGGCTTTGTGAAATCTAGAAATTGCTTTCACCATAGCAATTCCTAACCCACTTCCGTATTCTTGCTACATACTAGCTGTTCTTCCATGTATTCATATCTCACCTTTCACTAACATTGTAAATTCCGTAAATTATTTCACCATAGACTAAAATACTGAAACAAAATACTAGAATACTTACTTTGACAATGTTTCCACTCTCACAAATATTCTGTTTTCTTGAAATTACCTTCAGAGCAAGTTTACAGGCCACACAAGAAAAGGCCTGTTTACTTCATAGTCTTCCCTCATTGATCAGAAATGATTTTATGAGTTTCTCTGGTCTTTCATGCTTGCTTGCTTTTTCTTTCCTTTTCTTTTCTTGTTTTAGTCAAACCTCTTTCCGAAGGGCTGATTTTTTTGTCAGGCCAAATTTACTCTAAGGGGGAACATTTTTGCCACCCTTGAAAACAAAGATGCTCTGTGCCCTGAAGGCAGTTACAGACAAGGTGGCATATTGTTCTGAGCAGAATGAGAGGGACTTCAATGGGAGTATGAGTAACTTCCCAGAGAAACTTTTGATGGGATTTCTTGATAATTAGGGTCCTTAAATGTTTAAAAATCCATTGTTGCTCTCTTGTCTTGAGTCAAGAAAGAACACTTTAGGGTTTTGTGTGTGTGTGTGTGTGTGTGCTTTTGGTTTTTGTTTTTGTTTTTTAGTCTCTCTTTTCTGGATGATCTGTTTCTTTGGAGTAGGGAATGTGCCCCAATCATTTCTGAATGCCCAGCCCTTAACATACTGTTTGGGACATGGCAAGGGCCCAGTAAATGATGGCAGGATAAATAATCTATTTCTCGGCAAGGCAGATCAGTTCATCTTTATTTAAGATTCCCTTTTATTCAGGTTTCTCTTATCTTAGTAACGCAGTGGTCATAAATTCATTCTTTCCTCCTTTCCATATTTTTTGAGAACTGAGGATGCAGATGTGAAAAAGAGACAAAGCCCGTAGCCCTTCTGGAAGATAAATTCTGAAGAAAGAACATGGTAAACTAAATAAATAAAATATAGTATGTTCGACGGTGAAGTGTTCTCTGGGGGGAAAAAGCGAACATCTGCTTTGAGGCGGTAGTGGAGCTGGTGGCAGATCAGGAGACCCGCCAGATAATGGAAGCAACTACCATTTGGAGAGGGGTCTACTTTCCCTTATATCTGAGCTGAGATGTGTCTCCTGCACCTGCGAGGTGATACCCACGGCTGCTAAGGCTGGACCCTGGGACTCGGGCCTTGGGCCCAGCAGCGGGGTAGCAACTTCAGAGCAGTGAAACCAGCCAAGTTTTGGCAGTTGTGTGTAGCAGGACCAGCAGAGAGTCTGTCTCCCCTCGTTCTGTTTGCCCTCTTCCGACGTTGTGGACAGCGAGGGCCGGCACAAGATTAAAAGTAAGCAAAGGACATCTTGTTGAGGAAATAACCTGCCAGGAAGTCTCTTGAAACTCTAGAGGGCTATATCCTAGCAACTGGGCCACATCAGAGTAGACTGAGTCTTACTAAATCTGCCACTTAGCCTAGACTCAGTTCAGTCCATGCTTGGATTAAAGTAATCATTCATCTTCCTAGAAGAGGAAAGTGTGAATCCCTCAGGTAGAAGACAGTATTGTCTGGAGCATCCTGTATCTTGTGGTTTTGTGATTCTTTGTTATTTTAATATGTATACGATGTCCAGGTTTTGGTACAACATTCCTTGGCACATCAGGAGATAGGACATATGAACACATGCACACACAAAATAGTGATACGCAGATGATCCAGACATTTGAGTTATTAGACAGGACTTTAACATAGATTAAAATATTCAAGAAAATAAAAGTAAAAGAGATGAGAAGGAGTGTTTTACCAGAGAATTAGAATCTCAAAAAAGAATCAAATGGAAATTCTAGAATTGGAAGAGAAACATAGAAAACGTGTAATAGACACGAGACACAAGAAAAGATTTAATACCACTAGACATGCAGTGGCAGCCCACATATGTAACTTAAGCAATTGAAATTAATTTATACAACCCACTGTATTCAAGTATTATTTCAACATATAATTAGCATGTAAATATTAATCAGCTAGTTTGCTTTTATTCATGCAGAGTCTTTAAAATCAATGTATACTTTATACCTCACCACATGTCATTTTTGGACTCTCCATTTCAAGTGCTCCAAAGTCATAGTCATTTCAAGTGCTACCATATTGGACAGCTCAGATTTACATGCATATAATTAGAATCCCAGAAGGAAAAGAGGAATAGAGTCAGAAGCATATATTTTTTTAAAGATTAGGTAGGAAAGGAGATAGAGACTGCTAAATATTGGCAGTGTGAGACATGAGGAAACATGTAG
Source organism: Hyaena hyaena (assembly GCF_003009895.1). Lineage (NCBI taxonomy): Eukaryota > Metazoa > Chordata > Mammalia > Carnivora > Hyaenidae > Hyaena > Hyaena hyaena. The sequence goes on from NW_024080925.1 coordinate 943,183, forward strand.
TTTGAAATAAAGACATGAGGGAAGGCCTCCCCACGGGTCAGTAGTTGAGGATAGACATGAAGGAGATGGCAGAGTAAGTGAGCCATGCAGGTAGATGAGGGAAGAAGGCTAAAGGCAAGGACCTGAGACATTTTGAAAAAAACATCAAGGAACCTGGTATATGAGGGAGGGGTTAACTGGGAGACAAGAGGGAGATTAGATCAGAGAAGCACTTGAGGGCTGATGGGGGGTGGGGGAGAGGGGAAGGGAGGTGATGGGCATGGAGGAGGGCACTTGTTGGGATGAGCACTGGGTATTACATGGAAACCAACTTGACAAAACTATAAAAAAAAAAAAAATTAGAGAAGCACAGGGGACTAGATCACATAAAACCTAGATAGATTTCTTAAAGTTTATCTAAAAGTAAAGAATATTGGGCACCTGGGTGGCTCAGCCGGTTAAGCATCCGACTTCGGCTCAGGGCATGATCTCACAGTTTGTGCGTTCAAGCCCCACGTTGGGCTCTGTGCTGAGAGCTCAGAGTCTCATTCTCTCTCTACCCTTCCCCCACTTGTGCTGTGCCTCTGTCTGTCAAAACCTAGTAAATGTAAAAAACAGAATTTTTAAGTAAAGAATAGGTCTATATATTTCCATGTTTTGCTTATTCACTTTATATTAAGAAGAGAGAGGGGATTCAAGGTTTAAAAATTAGCTCTGTTTTTTCTGCTGTTGCTAATTAAAAAAAAAAAAAAAAACCCTGACAGTGCCTAGTAAAATCCTATAATGCCTTCAAAAGTGCGCCACTAAATATGCAGTGTGAAGAGTCAGGGAAGGTGTGTGTTTGTTTTGAGTTTACTTTTTAGAAATCCTTTTCCACTAGTTCCTAGAATATGATCAAACCGTGTTAGTATAAGCTTTTTAAATAACACCCTTTCCACACTGCAAATTTAATACCTAGCAAGAAAATCAATGTAGTTATTCATTTCCAAATTTCTTGCATTTAGATTTTTTTTAAGGTTGAAAATAACTACATTCAATTAGTTAAGCACGGATTTTCTTTCTTTTTTTTTTTTTAATTATAAATGACTTAGTCTGCAGCATATTATATGTTAGGAAACAAGGAAAATACCTGGTTAGAAAGATAAGACACTTTCTTATCTGACAAACGGAGGTTTAAAACTGAAAAGGCCTAAGTGTTCTATATTGTCTTCTTGCTCAGGGTTATGTAAAAATGTAACTCCTCTAGCCAACTTGGGAAAATATATATGAATCTTCATTTTCTGAGGTTAGATGAGATGATTAATTATGGTAGAAGATCTCTCTTCGAAAAAGAAAACAAACAGAAGAAAAGGTTGACAAGTGTGAGGACTAGGTTTCTTCGGGGATTGATATTAGCTCTAGGCTTACTTAACACTTTTACAAATAATCTGGAGAAAGGCAGGACTCGGTCAAATATCAGAGGCTTTAGAGAAAGCACAACTTTCTCGTAGAATGTCAATAAATTGGTGAGTATCCTCAGGAAAGAGCCTGCTGCTCTATGCGGGTGGGCAGGTGAGTGTCAAAAGGGGCAAATGCAACGCTATATACCTGGTCGTTGAAAATCCGGCATATGTATGTCTGTGTTTGTGACTTTGAAACTGTGGCTTTTGTTTTCCCTCTTTGAAGGGTACCCAAATTCTTTTGAAAATCCAATTAAAGTTTGAACCTTTTCCTTCAGGGAAAAAAAAAAAGTTCATAATCCCCACAATAAGAAGTCACGTTTTAAGGTGGTGGTCTTGGATTAGCTAAAAAGTTACAGTGATTTTCTTCAATCCATTTATTCAGTGAACGAATGAATCTTTGTTGAGCTTCCACTTATAAACTCAGTCCTAAATTAAGTATTAGAAACACATACTGACTGAGACAAACTTGGCAGCGGACCTCACATAGGTTACAATTTGGGGAAGGAGATAGATAATAAAACACTTATGCTCTAATGTGATACCTGCCCCCACACACATGCCAAAATGCTTTGAAAGACTGGAGAGGCACCTAATTTAGACTGTAGGGTGGACAAGGGGATTCCAGAGATTGCTGTGAGGTGACATCTAATTGACATTCAATGGTTACTTTCAGTCAAATTTTTAAAAATTCACAGAGAATGTTATTATACGTGTATTTCAAATCTTTAATATCAACAGATCTAATATACTCGAAATGGCTAAATGGAATAAAGAACTAAAATGAACAGAAGGAAAGTAATTTCTAAATGTAAGATTTTTGGGGACTCGAAGACAGAGGCTGAGAGAGAACGTAATAAAATATATGTATGTATGTATACATACGCATATATGAAATAAATAAGTAAATATATATGCGTATATTTTTGACAGGGTCAGAGAGAGAGCTGATTTGTGTTAACAAAGACTTATTTACCAGATACCCCAATACTAGAATAAAAGATCTGTATCCTTGAAATTTGATACAAGTAACTTTCTTTATAAATATTTTTGAACTCATTATCCTAAAGATTGGTACTGAAAGGGATTGTTAATGGCAATGAAGATTTCTGATACATTTTAAAATGACAGGAATACTAAAATGTGTATTTAAGATTGATTTCACGAAGATAACCAAACAATCTTTATTAGCCAGTGTAACAAAGATTTCCTGTCACAACAGATGAGCCCTGGCACCTACCTGACAGATACAGTAAAGGTTTATTTCCCTCCCCACCGAGGTCCAGTATGGATCAGGCAGCCTCCCTCTATCTTGTAACTAATCCTCTTGAAAGACCACCATCTCCTCTGAAGGGAAAGAAAGATGGAGGAGACACTTTAGCTCTTAAGTGCCTGATCCCAAATGTGACACATGTCACTTCAGCTCCTAAGAGATCTGAGGTGGTCACATGTTCCACGCTAACTGCAGAGTAGTCCAGGAAGTGGAGGAAAGCCCGGGGCATATTTGCTGAGCACTGTGTCTGCCACACCCTTCAATGTTATATTCCTTTGGGGACCCTTGTCAGCAAAAATATTACTGTGGCCTGACAGAGGAATGGGCCTGTGCCTGTGTTAGACACCCACACATCCTTCTTTTCTAGGGTCCTCCAGAACAGGAAATTGCCACCAGAGAACTATGTGACTTCTATTACAAAGCTTTCTGGCCAAGCGAATGCAATTTATAGAGAGGTACACTATTATTAGAATTGCTATTTCCTCCCCTTTATCTTTGCCCAGGATAGAAATGATGGGCTGAGTAAGAACATGGTGGCACCGCTAAACAAAACCGGGAAAGTAAGGAAGAAGAGCTGGTTTTTCTCCCCTGGGCGAAAAGAAGTCTGCTTTTAGACATGAGGAAGAGGAGGCATCCTTCTGTACGCAGATAGAAACCGAGACCCGCAACTCAAACTGGTGTTTAGCATAGAGGTGTGCAGTTTGGAGCCAAAAACCTCAGGCTGAAGCCATGGCGCCAGGCGCGCTCTCTAGGGGAAATGCCTATGCTGGGGGCTGACAGACAGTCTGTGAGGATGCAGGAGTGAGGGGACCGCAGGGGCAAAAGAAGTGAATGAACACTATGACTCCAGGGCCGGCTACGATCTACCAAGAAGTTTGGAAGGAGATGGAAGAAAAAGAATAGTTCTTTCCGGCCAGATTAGAGGTTAGAAAATCCTAGTGAAGCCATCATTCTAATTCTGCTCCAACCACCCATGCAAGGTCACGAAGAGCCAGTCTTTCCCCAGTGCTCTCGGCTTCCAGATACCAACTGCTCCCTTTCGCTGAGCCATGTCCTGGAGAAAGTCCAGCTGCAGATTAAGATGGCGCGAATGACAGAAAGCCTTTTCGAATCAGAGCCTGGAATTAAGGCCAGTCTTTGCCTACAGGTGTTTCTGGAGAGAGTGAGAGGTGAGGAAATAAGAAATCTGGATTCAGATGATTGCGGTGGAATTAACATCTCCTGGTATCTCTGAACCTCTGAAGGAGGAGAACACATCTACTCGCATCATCTCTCCTGCAGATTCTGGAGTTGTTTCTTACCTGGTTCCCTTGCTTCTATCCTGTCCTCCTCCGGTCCCTTCTGAACATGGCAGTCAGGAGGAGCTTGTTCAAGGGCACGTCAGATTAGGTAACTCTTCTCAAAACCCTCGGGTGGGGTAAGAGTTGTACACGGCCAAAGCATCGGCCCCCTCCCTTCTCTGACCTCGCTTCCGCCGCTACTGCTCCGGCTTACTCCTTTTCAGCTGTCCGGCCCCCTTACTGACCCTAGAACACACTGGTCTGTACTTGCCGTTCCCGCCGCCCGCAACATTTTCCCTTTCTAAATGTACACACGCTCCCCGCGTGCATCCCTGCAGACCTCTGCTCCATTTTCACGCTAGCAGAGAGGTGCGTGCTCACCATCCTTTGTAAAATAGCAACCCCAGCCCTCGGCATGTTGGCCCTGCCTGGTTCTCTTTCATGCGCATCATCCTCTGCCGTGTGTGTGTGTGTGTGTGTGTGTGTGTGTGTGTGTGTGTGTCTGTCTGTCTGTCTGAGAGCTGCCTCCTGCCTTGTCCCCAGTTTTGCTATCTGCTCTTCCTAGAACCGAGCTTGGCCTGTGATAGGAGTTCCAGAACTAATTATTGAATGAGGAATGGATATAAAAGACATGCTCTGCAGTTACCTATGTTTCCTCCCTTTTTAACTAGAAAAATATGTATTTATATCTATATGTCACTTGTTTTCAAAAGATTTTAAGTAACCTCTGTACCCAACATGGGGCTTGAGCTCACGACCTCAAAATTAAGAATAGATCACGCTCTACTGACTGAGACCGCCAGGTACCCCATGTTTCACTTTTTAAAAAAAAAAAAAATTAAGTTCATTTACTTATTTTGAGAGAGAGTGAAAGAGAATATGAGCTGGGGAGGGGCAGAGAGAGAATGGGACAGAGGATCTGAACTGGGCTCTGGGCTGACGGCAGCAAGCCTGATGCGGGGCTCGAACTCATGAACTATGAGATCATGACCTGAGCTGAAGTCAGACACTTAACCCAGGTGCCCCTCTATGTATCACTTTTAATAAGAATATTCTAATACCCCCCAAAATAGAACGCAAAGTTAATGTCAATTTGTGTAACTTTAGCTTTAGGAATCATTACGTTTTTCCTTTTCCCTCAGCGAGCGCTTGGAGGCAGCTGCAGGAGACCATACCAGTGCGCCTCCTCCGTTCCCAGAGCCTCTTCATCCTTGCCATGTGGTGCTTGTGTCTTTCATAGGAAATAAATGACTTCAAGCTGATTTAAGGAAATAAGAATACTGCTTACTTTACGTTTTTTAAGAAAGCAGGATCATGGCTTAATGCGTTATGCCTGTTGTCAAGATACACAACTGCAACGCTTTCTCACGCAGTAATTTAACAACCCTGTTTTTTGCACATTTGCTCCGTAATGTTTGTACAACAGAGACTTTTTAAAAAGATAGACGAGACGGATACTCGTGGGTGCTTTGTTACCTTTCGTTTCATTAAATGTTTTTCATGATCAAGTTGCTTTAGCCAGTGCTATGTTATGTTCTAAAGTTCTGACTTCCACATGTAGCAGGTTGTCATAGAAGGCTTCTTGTTACTACTTTTATTTTTGCCCCCTTTTATGATTTGTTTTGAGGCAGTAAAATCATCTTGTGTTTCTTCATTAGAAAGACATTTTAAGTTATTTTAAGTCCTTGAGAAGAGCATTTACCACAGGGAATCAGAGGTAGCAGACAGGAAAAGACTTTTAAAACTCCATATTAAGCTCAGAGTGAACTTGTAATCAGACAACCAATTATTTAATTTTCTTAACGATGCACTTTATAAATGTCAATGCAATAACTTGTCTTTGGGACAAATAATAAGGGCGTGAAATGTATTGATAAATATAAAAAGCAAGAAGACAGATCTTTGAAAAGATATTTGTAGCTATTTCAATAGCTGTAAAAGAAGTATTCTTTGGATTATCCACATTTGGGCTGATATATTTTATGGGACTTTTCCTGAGTGTTTCATTCTTATCAATACATAACAAAGTTCTCCTTTCTTTGACTACTGTAATTTAAGATATTTTTTTAAAAAAAGACCAGGAACATTATTTACTTCTAAACAAAATTTTATGTAGAACCAACCCATTGTTTACAAGCACAATTAACATCTTAGAATGAAAGCATAATTATCCACTATTTCTAATCCCTTTCATGGAACTATAAAACCATTAGCACAATAAACAAGTAGCTGTTAATCAGTTGGATGATTTAAAGTTGTTTTTAAACATCAGGAACACTTGTTGTTCTTTGCTTTGATCAATAGGTAGTCTTTATTCACAGCTTGTGTAGACATGAAAACCCAGCTTTCAGTTCTCACATTCAAGGTTGTTCCAGTTATCAAACGGGAGTCACATTCACTAATGGGAGAAATGATTCTTAGATCTGTCACATGTTTACAGTCATACATCTGTCACAGCCAGAGAAGCAGTACAGTCTCTTGGTAGCTGTAGTGACTAGTGAGACTTCACACATGCGCACACACAGACAGAGAGGGGAAAGGGAGGGAGGGAGACAGAGAAAGAGAGAGAGATGAAGTAACTACAGATATTGCTACTTGGGCCTCAATTCCTTCTTTGAAAAACCTTTCTACTCTCGTACCTACCTTATGGGTGCACGTAGAATACTTTGAGGAAGTGTTATTATTTCATATTGATGTGTCTAAATTTTTTTAACCATCATTAGGTTACACAGCCCTCAGTGTATCACATGCTTGTCAAGTTTGTAGTCAAGTGAAATGATTCGGTGGTTTGGGATGAGATAATCGTACTAATCTCTTGGGAATGTGTGACTCCCTCATTCATTTGAGATAGAATTACAAGTTTATTTTACAAGTGACTAGACTAGAATTACAAGTTTACTTTAACTTTCAGGAAGTAAAAGCAAATGCATCTCAATTGATACAGTGAGAGTCTGTTTTTGGTTTCTTTATTAATGGTTTACACAAAATCAGGAGCCTCATCATATACAAATAGAGAAAATAAAAAGCACTGTAGAAATTCAGTTTAGCACTACAGAGATGACTGCAGCATTGCAGCTCATTATCTGTACCAGTGTATAAAAGCACTCCTAACAGTGCATCAATTTTCACAGCCATTTAGTAGATTAAAAAGCAATTGTAAACAGCGTAAAACCCACATTAACTCCTGTCAACATCCTGCCTTTTGCTCAGTTATGGATTTGTTTGGAATAACAGGGAGATCTAAAGTGATGGCATCGACATCACAGATTGTATTATAAATATGAATGAACCTGTCGTAATGAGATGCGTGGCGCTAGATGGCAGGAGTCTGTCCTCTCTGTCATGGTAACAGGTTTGTGACATAAGGGAATGTGGCATTGTCTCTAAGAAATAACTCCACATGTTCTCAAATGCTAATCGTATCAGCCGGCGTGTTTTCAGATTGCCCTAAATTTTACATTCTAATATTGTACCATTTATAACCATCTGCTGTTTAATGTTCAAAAGTCAATCCAGATGATGTGAAATCCGTTGAGCTATTTCTAAAAAGTGATTCTTAATTTAAATAATATTTTTGAGTTTTAGTGGATTATCTTGACTGATCTCTGCCTGAAAGCATAAGATCAAGAAGCCATCTCATCTGAATGGAAACTAGTGAAGGGGATTGGGTGCAGTAAAAATGGAAATTCTTTTGAATGAGACACAAGAGCTGTATCTTTACCTTACAAGCTTCTTCTGTAAGGATTTAGTTAGCTGTTGTTTCCTTCTACTTAGAAGACAAGGGTGTATATCTTTCTGATACTTGTTTTTGTTTTTAAAGATAACCACACTGAGAGGTTTTGGTGGTGGAACAAAGAATTTCTCTAGGAGACATCGTTTCATACTATCAGATTAGAAGAAAGGGTACCAGTGCATATCTTTTTAATTGCTTGATTCAGCTTGAATTGTCATTCTTTTTTAGATAAGGGTCACTTTATTCTTCTGCATAATGTCTTTTTGTTGGAACACACTTATTCTGGAAAAATTTTGTACTAACTTTTCAAGTACATCTTTTGGTCTTCAGAAAGAGTAACTGTACTTTTTAGTATCAAAATTGTGAATCCAAGTGCATTGTGATAGTTCACTGATTAGGTGGTTTACTTGATCGTCAACCTCTCCTCTTTGTTACAAACTTTGCGGTTACAGTTTTCTGCTGCTTAAAAGGGGTGTAAGTAGTCACCTAATGGAATTAATATTTGTTTAGTAAGTTCCTTGTTAGGCACTGTGCTTTGTGCTTTATATACACTGTATTATCTCATTTAATATATTCTCCTTTTAACTTGTAAATATTAGAAGGGTAGATCATCTGAATGTATTCTGATAGTGGTTTTTTTTTTTTTTTTTCCAATACACAGTTTACTTGCAAAAGTAAATCCCAGGAGAATATAGGATTAGTGTTCCCTTGGCTTTTCTATTTTATTTTAGAGAGAAAGGGAGGGAGTGGGGGAGGAGGCAAAGGAGGAGAGAGAGAGACAGAGACAGAGAATGTTAAGCTGGCTCTACACTCAGCACAGAGCCCGACATGCAGGGCTCAATTCCACCACCCTGGTGTCCCTTGTGTCACCACCTGAGCCAAAGTCAAGAGTCGGATGCTCAACCGACTGAGCCACCCAAGTGTCCCCCCTCTGGCTTTTCTGGTTCTGACTATAGCCATCACCCAAAGTCTGGTATTGGGGAAGAGGAGGAAAGCACCATGCTGCACATCTCTGAGGGAAAGACGAGTATGCTTGCCTTCAAGTAAATATCAGCTGCACCCAGGATTATTTGCTCTCACCCATTTTTTTTTTTTCCTACAAGGAAGGCATCTACAGGATTGGCCACATTATACGTATGGAAATCCTGTTTTTCAGGTTGAAACCACAAGCACAATGAAACCTAACTAGTAACCTACAAAATATACTCACTAGAAGCTGTGGCAGAGGTTTCGAGTTAGAAAGATGATTAGTATATTCATTTTTATCAACTGCAACACTTTATGAAGCTTATGGAAATATTCTTAGTAAATTATTCAATCAAATAAATTTTACATGAGGGTTTTACTAACAAGTCTAAAAAATGATTTTCAAGTAAATTCAGTCAGACAGATGGATTTTGTTCTCCAGGTGGTTGCGTATTTTTTGCTTGATAACCTATTTGGCAGTACTCTTTTGAACCTGAGAATATTTATATTCCAGAGCCCTCTCAATAATTAAGAAATCCACATTTAGTACCAGATGTTTCAAATGACTAAACAACCTTGTCTCATTCTAGAACTGTAACATTTTTACTCTGTCTTTGTTTTTAGTAACATCTTCCCAAGAATTAGAAACACAACAAGTATTTCCTAAAGTCTTAGATTCCCTAAGAAGCTAAGTTAAGGTTTTTTACTTTATTAAGTAGAAGTGTAGGCATCCCAAGAGCATTGTTGTTTTTTTTTTAACACTGAGGTATTTTAGGAGCTATAAAATTAGCTTATTTTATAATCTTTTCAGTTACTTCTTTAGTTGTTTCCTGCGGTGTATTATCTTTTTGACGGAGCTTTACGTTTTTAAGAATTAGTCAATGAAGACTGGCGTAGCTTCCTTTCTAGCAAGCTAGACCAAAATCAGAGTGTATCCACCTCATCTACTTACTCTTAGCTTAAACCCTGATCTGAGAAGAGACTCTTGATTTCTGTAGTCAGGAAATCTTGAGTGTCCCATGGAGGTGGAGGTTTATACTGCAATTCTCTGGTTTTCTTTTTGAGTCTCCTATTTTGTTTTGCCTTGGTTAGATCCATTCCAAAAATTACTTTTCTAGTACAATTAAGGTTGATTATTGGTTAATAATAATTAATTTCAAAGCCAAAGAATACTTAATAGGATCTCATCTCTGTGTTTTCTCATCTCTATAGCTGTAGGCAAATCAAAGGTGGAGTATTTAGATGCTTCAGCTCATAAGTAAAATCACAAGAATAATTCAAGGTCACAAAAGTTACCTCCCTTATTTCAGAAACCACACTCGAGTCTATTACTAAGGATGTTTCTTTATGATGACTTTAGATTGTTATATGCTAAATCATTTCATCTTTTATTTTGGAAGCTATTTCCCTGAAAATTCACATTGGGCCTTTTAGAATGAGAATTATAAAGATCATTTGAAATTCAGATTAGAAAACATAATTCCCAATATAAATTGTGACTGTAATTTGATTTTTGGCAAGTAAGAAACTCACATTTGTTGTATAATTTTGTAACAATTTCCTTTGTGTTTCTAGGAAAACACTATATTGTTTGCACTATTTTGAAGATATCACATGCTTCATGAATTTTGCACAAACTTTGTTACTTTTTTCTAAGTTTGGGAAGTATGCTATTATACTCCAATTACTGCAGTTTGTTCTCCTGTTAGATGATAACGCTAGCATACCGTATAGGACGCGGGGCTGTGATACTACATAAAGACTGTCGAAGAGCATTTGCTTCGAATTGTTTTTACAAATAGGAGAGGAGGATTTGCACTGATAATTCTCTTCATTCTCTGGACTAATGACATATCCTTTTAAAATGGATTACCATGACTAAGACCTTCAGAGAGACACCTGTCTGGCCAGGGCACTCCCCTACTTAACCTCGTTTAAGGACTTCCCATGGTTCTTGAAATAAAGTTTCAGACCCCTCCAGTCTTAGTCAAGTCGCTGTTACCTGTGGTCACTATGTTGTAAGCAAAGGAGCCTTCCACCCAAGGGCTTCATGCTGTTCCTTCTGGCTAGAATGCCGTTCTCCCCCTAAATGTGTCTCACTAACCCTTGAGGTATCTTTCTGGTCTCAAATACTATTTTCTCATAGAAGCTTTCCTCTGACTGCCTTGCCTCTAAAACCTAAATCAGGTCCCCCGTTACACTTCATAATTGCATCCTTTACTTTTCCTTCATTGCACTTACAAGTTATAATTACATATTTGTTTGATTATTTGTTTAATGCCTGCCTCTCCCAATAGAGTGTAAGCTGTATGATTAAAGAAAGAGTAGGAGTCAGAGGAAAGACTTTATTATAATCAGTATTTCACACATTGACAGGTAAATTCGACCAAAATAACTCCCGGGGAGCAACACACAGCCTGATAACCGTGGAATCAAGGAGAGGCTATGGGGTGTGATGCGGGAGGTACACGGACTGATTTGCAGAGACCTCAGAGAATAGGAGGATAGTGATGGGGGGGGGGGTTGGTTTTCCGTAGAACGAATATGCCCTTACTAGTCGTTTGGGCGTGTCTTTTGACCTCTCTGGGCCTTGATTTATTTCCTTGTCAGTAAAAGGAAACCTAAAGTTCTATACCTACGATATTGTCAATCACAGATAGAATAGAGTGAGGCCTGAACTCCGGTATTCTTTCAGAAAACAGGTTAGGGTTGTGAGTCGTACCAAGGATTCCAGACACAGGCAAGAATACGGAGCTTCTGGGGGGCCTGGGGATGCGTAGAAGGGCGAGAGGGAGGGGCACAACTAGAAACTAATTGTGACTCCTTTGGCCCCAAATCCACACTCCTTCTTGGCCCCCTAGTCTTAAACCTCGATCTTTTTTCCTACCAAATTTCGTAGATAAATCCTCAGGATTCAGAAAAATAGTTAAAAATCCAACTATGAAAGCTGATATTTCCTTTAAAAAAAGAACCAACCAATAATTTCTCAAAGCTATGAAGACTTTGTACCGAGTAAGACTGGCGGCGGCGGGGGGGGGGGGGGGGGGAGTGTAGGGGGGGGGGGGGGGGGAGGATGTATTCTATTTTTAGTTTATCAAAAGCATAGAACAAAGAATACCATCAACTACAGCTGTGATAGTCTACATACTAAATTCTATTCTTGGCTTTTTAAATTCCTTTTTAACTTGGCTTAGGCTGAAAGAGGTATTTTAGTCCTAACATGTACATTGCATAAGCTTTACAGAGAAGGGTCAGGATTATTTGTAACTAATGTTTACAAAGGATCAATGGACTGTATCCTTTTGTTTGTGTTACACATGAAAGGAATACAGTTTACTTAGTCCTAAAGCCCTCAGTCAGCCATCTGCAAATGGATTATGTACTTGAATATAAAAAAGTTACTTACAAATTGAAAGTGTACTTCAGCTGAAAACATTCTTTCCTCTATCTCCTTCGCTTACTGTATTAATTCTACACGTTTTAATGAAAATTGATCTGTATACAGATTGACATGTCAGATGGACTTTTCTGACTTTTTCTGAAGCAGGCATTTATAGTGACACAGTTTCTTAAAGTCAAAAGGATTATAACTTTGCTAATATAAGGTATAGTCGTTAAACGGAAGTAAGTGTACGGAAATGGTTAAAGTATGCCAGATTTTAAGTTCTGATCCTTTACTATATTTTTTGAAACACTAAAAATGTCACTAGGCAAGCTTTACAATCTTTGATTTGATATAGTTCAGCAAAAAGATTGATGAAGGTTGATTATACAACCTGAGGAGACAAAAACAATACTAATGACATGAAAAGCAGAAATTCCAATCTTACATTCAGGGCAGGGGTCTGTATAATTTTCTCAATCTAGTCATTCTCTTTCGTTTGGAAAATCCAAGGAGATGAGCTAATTGAAGACGCCCCATATGGACTGATTTTGCTTATACACCCATTTTGATCCTTTCTTTATTAGTCCTTCCTCCAACAATTAATTTTTATGACTACAAAACACCTGACAGTTCACAGCACAGCCTCCTTCCGCAGTATTGCTGCTATTTTTTCCCCAGACCCACCAGACCCTTTCACATCCAAGTACCGATCTTCCTCATCTTAACGATGGCATTACGTCCTAATTTAACACGTTGTATACACCTAATGCATATAATGCACCTAACCTCATAGCTTAGACTTACGTCCTTACACCTGTCCACAACACTTAAATTAGCCTACAGTTGGGCCAAGCCATTGAACGCAAAGCCCATTTTCTAATAAATTGTTGAATATCGCATGTAATTTATTGAATACTGTCCTGACAGTGAAAAACAATGGCTGTTTGGGTACAGAATGATTGTAAGTATGTTAGCTTTGACCCTTATGATATCATGGCTGACCGGGAGCTGCCCCTCCCAGTATTGACATCATGACATAGTATCGTGCTGCATATTGCTATCCCAGGAAAAGGTAACAATGCAAAATTCAAAGTACAGTTCTATTGAATGGGTGTTACACCCTTACTATCATAAAGTTGAAAAATCCTAAATCCAACCATCATCGTAAGTCGGGGACCATCTGTACGTTGTTATCTGCTCCTACTTCTACCTAGATGTCCTTCTACCCTTCTTTATTTGATAGGCTTGGATTCACTTGTCGAGACTCAGTACAAGTGTTATTTATACCATCAGTTCTTTGCAGGCCCAATTCCTCTGTCCTCTGTATTCCTGCAGCATTTCTTTTCTTTCATAGCTATTTTAGCACTTATTTATAATTTATTTGTTTTAATAATATGCTTTTTCTCTGCTAGATATGAGTGCCTTAAAATCTAAGACCTCCTTCATCTTTGTATCCCCAGCACCGTGGCTGGTAGATACATAGTAGGCAGTCCATTATTGTTACTTCAGTGCATGAATTAAGTAACCAATTATATGAAATGTCTGACAGACGATCTTCTACTTTGAAACCAGTTGTATTCCCAAAGTTAATTTTTAAATCTGTTCTTTTGGAACTCACCAAGCAATTTCCCACAGAAACAATGTTATAAATGTTATAAATGGTGGTTAGGTTCCCAGGCTAGCCCTCAAGAGTCTATTTAACCCATAATGTAGCTGAAACACAATGCAGTTGTAATGAAAAATAGCAGAAAACGGCACTGTTACAAATGTGCAGTGTTTTCATTACATTAAGTAAATACAATTCCTCTTCTGTATAGAAACTGCAATCCAGGGCAAATTATACCAATGGGCAGGCATAACATGACCTAGTGATAGGAGCATGAATACTGAATATAGGCCAAGCTCTTTCACTAACTTGCCTTGGAAATCATGTAACTTTACTATGCCCGAGTTTCTACATCTCTCCCCCCAACTTGGCACTTCCTGCTTGCTCCCATTATCTGAAGAAAAAGCAAGGTAATGAATATAAAGTACACACTGAAACATTTAGAGCCGTATGCACATGCAGTGTGTATCATGGTATAAAGTGCTCACTGATTAAGTTAACCTGAATTATGAACATTCGATGGAGTGAAAAATAAAGTAACACATGGAGTTTGAACTTCCACTGGCCTGACCCGCAAAGCCGGGGAGCTGGATAACCACAATGTTGTCTTTCTTCCCCCATGACCAGCTAGAGGACATGAGTTACTCTCTCAGGGCCTTAATTTCCGCTTGGGCAAAATGACATTGAGATTAGATGGCTTTCCAGTTCTTTTAACCTGACTGTGTATTTAACATTATTTGGACAGAGTGGTAGCTTTGGTGGAATCAAAAATATCCTGGAGGGGTCATAAATATGGCCTGAATTCCTTCGTTTTCTCTTCTGTGATTAGCTTGCTTCAAGTACCATTTGGGTACATTATGTCTTTACTGCTTGATACAGTTTCTTCCTTAGTCTGCTCATACATGGACCTTCAAACTAATTTGTTCCCCAGTATCTGCCATTAAAATCTACATAGAAACTAAGCGCTGTCGTGTAGTGTCTCCATCCAGACTTGCAGAATAAGCAGCCTTCTTATTTCCTGCTCAGAATTCTGATTTCTCCTGCAGAGAATTAAGTTCTCCTTATAATTTGCCTGAGAGATTCTCTGAGCGTTGATTCTGGTGTGGTGGATACATGTTCCAGAGAACTGTCTAATCAAACTTTATCATCTCTTAGGAGCCATCTGTTTGCCGATGACTACTGTTTTTCTTATTTTAGTGCAATCCATTTTAGTGTTTGTTTGTTTGTTTGTTATCATACCGCCTGCACTTCCTACTTTCCTAGCTCTTCCTTTTGTGTGGGTGAAGGAGGGGACAGAACGTGGCCAGCAGGAGTCTGCTGTCCCACAAACAAAATGCTTGCTGTTCAACCCTTTGTCTCTGACCAGAATGCCTCCTTCCTCAGCTGTCAAGCCCTCGTTATATTCTGTCCTGTATTTAAGCTTCCCCAGAAGTCTTAGGACCTTCAAGGAGACTTTTCTGGAACAAAAGAACAAAGTTGGTAAATTCTTACAGTCTTTAACTTTTTGTAACAAGAGATTCACTTATCTCTTCTTCAATCATTGCTTTCCTTCTCTGCCTGAGGATTGAGTAGTACATAATAAATACGTAACCACTTCCATATAAACAATTGTTATTGGGTAAACTCCATTACAAAAACATGTTCTGCGTGAAATTTCCAATGTGATTTAATACTAAAGATGTTAAGATTTGATGACCCACGTGGTCTGTTTTCTTCACTGTCTTCATATGTTCATCAGCATGGGTATCACTTGCTCTAAATCCTAACATCTGTGAGATGGGACCTTTGTAGAATTTTTAGTAGATTTCCACTCAGGTAGTGTTTCCTGTACATTGTTTCTGATGTATCTAAAGTTCTACTGTTACTTCAGAGCTCAACTGGGCTTGTTGTGAAGCCTGTCTTCACTTCAACTATCCTGGTTTGGACCTGACTCCTCTGAGATCCTGTTGCATTTACTGTGTGCACATCTCATTCGACATTCCCATAACACTGCAAATGAGCCAACATAAACACTTCAAATGAGCCAACATAAGCTCTTCTTTTGTCGGTGGTGCTTTTCAAATCAGCAAGAGTGCCTTAAACTTTTTGGTAGTACCCAACTCGTGTAGCTTATATTATATTATTACTCATGGACTTATTTGTTAAGTGGAAGTTTTCAACTGATCTATTTTTGACCTTTTTAGTTATTAGTTTTTTGGCAGTGTTTTGATTACCCAGTTGCATTTTTACCATCAATAGGTTATGTCTATGAATAGAAGTCTGGAGACATGTTTAATGTGTTTGGGAAAATAAATTGCATAAAGAAGTTCAGATTTTAAAATTGCAGTTGAATGTTGTGTTAGTGATTAACTGTAGCAGACATTTCTAGACAGTTTATCTAGCTGAGAAAAAGACAACAACAGAGCCATCCCTTCTGACCATTTTCAATGGCTTCCTTCAAAAATAGTCATTTTAAAGTTTTTGTTTCCTTCTTCCTTTAATCTCTCATGTTATGAATAATATTTGGTTGAACTCCCAAAGCAACTGGAGGAAGAAACTCTTTGGTGTTGATTTTGGGTAAAATATGAGACATTTACTTTTGTGAATTTTAATCTCAGAAGACTTTAACACAGCCTTTTGTTCTCTGGGCTCTCGTTATCATTCAAAGATTTAAATTTAAACCCCAGTGTGTTTTTGACCACAAGAAAGCCCACTGAAATACCTAAGTTTGAAGTTTTAGTTATTAATATCTATAGAATGTCATTATTCTTTTAATTACCATTTCAGCAATTCTCAGATGGGTAATAATGCATTTGGTTGTCCTGCCTGTCCTCTAAGAGGTCCATAGGACAGTCATCCTAATGTTATACCACTTGGTAGTTTATTATTTCTCTAAGCTTTTTATTTTACCCATATTTGCTTGGCAATCAAGCTGACTGATTAAAAATTATATTCTAATTAATTATTCTCTGAATCCTTTAGATAGATCATTTCAAAGCACTAAGAAATGTCAGATTTTGCCCTGATTTGGGGTCAAGAATTAAAACCCTACACCTTATATTTTTGACCTTTTAAAATTCTTTCTGCCTATAAATTTCAAGATCTGATTAACCACAACACATATTAATCTGAAAATTCATGTATCCTTTATGTATATGTTGAGGATAAATACTTGTATTAGTTCAAAAGTTTTCTCAGCCATAATCCCTCGTGTGTGTGTGTGTGTGTGTGTGTGTGTGTGTGTGTGTGTGTTTTAAGTTCAAACGAAGTTATTTCTCTCTGGTTTAAACATCTTGGCTGATTTTTAGACTTGGATGAATTTCACTGTAAATTGCTGGTCGATGTGACTCGCGTACCCAGGAGCTGTCAGGATGGCTCAGTGATTTAGCGTTGGTGTCCTGCAGCTTTCACTGTAATCAGCAGATGCTGTGGTATTACCATAAATGTTTTCCTAACTGCTTCTGTCAAAAAGAGAAAATTCTTCCTGCACCAACTCTGCTGCTTCTGATTAAATTCAGTTTGCCTTCTTTTGCATAATTAATGTCCCATGATGATCTCTAACCTTTTGTTTTTAATATTGCCTCTTGGTCTAGACATACTCTTGATGGGGAAGCTCAACTAGGAGCAGACAAAGAGAAAGGGATGGTGCTTTTACATGAACCCCCAGCACCTCCCTGGCTCTGAAGTTGTTACGATTTTATATACCATCGCTTGTCAAAGATCATGAAAGGTTCTGGTCTTTGCGATGTTTTTCATTGTTGTGCCACTGCTCTGTTCTACTTCTGAAGGCTGTTTCTGCAACGCTTTGGTGCACATGGTTTTGCCTGAGGATGCGGGATGATAGGGTCTGCTTTAGAATGTGCTTACCCCGGGTGTGTAAACTGTGATAAACCTCTGGCACAGACCGGGCAAAGGGCTTCCTATTCTTCTGCTAAACTTTCTGTACCTTCAGCCCAAAGTAAATCAGACACCGCATTGGCCGCAACAAAGTAAATGTTTAAAAAAAAAACCATAAATATGTTAAAAATAAATGCCATGTTTGTCACTGAAAACATTTTTTACATTTTCCCAATGGGAAGAGATCTTTGAATTTGTTCAATAGCAGTACCTTTTTCCTGAAAAGCCCAAAGTGCTTCATCATTTTCCTATTTATCCTTTTAGAACCTATGAGTACTCCTGCCTGGTAACCACCTGTGAGTTGATTTATTTTTTCCTTTTTCAAGTGGAACATGGATGTGAATAGATATCCTTTGTGATTTCATTCTTATAGTTTAAAAAAAATTTTTTAAAAGTACACATGATGTCTCCTAAGGCACTAAACCAGGCCAGCAGTACCTGGCAAATTTATAGTTTACCACTCCTCAGGAATCACATTTTCTGAAATTAGGATTCTGCCTCTTCCCTTTGTTTCAGAAGAAAGGACAAATTGCTGAGCCTTCACATTTTCTGCAGCTTACCTACTTCTTTTCTCCTGTAGGAAATTCTAACCGCAAATATTTATCACATTATTTTTATTTTTAGTATGATTTTTTTTCTTCCTAGAATCAAAGAACTTTAGAATAGAAAAAGAATTTAGAAACGTGGTAATTGCGTGACTGAGGCAGCTAAGCTTAAAATGAGGAAAATCCACAGAGAGTGGCATATTTAGTCATTTGGGGGTTTCCAAACTACTAAAATATTAACTCTGACTATAAGTTTAGTTTATCTCAGGTTCAAACCAGATAGAAAAGAAACAGGGATCTTGAAATAAATATGTCACTCCCTGTGGGGTGTACTATTGGATGGGGGCTGGCTGCATGGGTGGTAAGAGAATTCACCCAAGGCAGAACAAAGGAGAAACTTCTTGAATATACTGCAAGGGAACAGTAAAAGGAGAGACGGTACCGAGGTGGGGTGGGGTGGGGGGGTGCTGTCATTACAGGCTGGAGTGAGGAAGAATGGCAATAGGTGGAGTTTTCCCACTTTTGTTAACTGTGGTTGTAAGTAGCCCATTGGTCAGTTAGGACCTATGGCTATTTGGAGGTGGGTCACCTAATGAGCCCGTTTGCATTTCACCTATGTGGCCATCTGTGGGCCCTTTTGCCTTGCCCAAGGTGTCCATCGCTTAAGTCTATGGCCTCTGTACTCCACAAATAGATTCCACATAAAAGCAAGAGTTATGATCAACATTAGCTTTGTTTTTTTTCTTACTCAGACTCCATTACTACAAATTCTTTGAGATTATAGTTGCTTAGCTCTCCTGCAGGTCGTGTGTGTGTGCGTGTGTGCGTGTGTGTGTGTATTCTTCCCCACACAACCACCAGCCATCCACTTTTTCCCATAACCACTCTACCACTTTCCCATATCTGTTCATCATCTCTTCATGTTAGCCAACCACTTCCACAAGAGAGAGCACTCCCTTCAGCAAAACAACTAATCTGTGACCCTGAAGAAAATGGCCGTGTGCCAGTAAAACAGAAAGACTTAAGACTTCATTCGGCACCTGCTTTCCCCTAGCCCTGTCATTGAAATAATCCACTTAACTTCTGGTCTCAGTTTTTTGATCAATAAATGGAGACACACATAACTACCTCACAAGAGGATTCAACATCTGCTAATGTGTTCATGCACCTGCTTCTTTGAGACCTGTATCTGAGAGCCAGAGAACCAGGAAGTCACTGGGAAAAGGCAAGGCTACAAGAGTAAGAGGATCAATTGTTCTTCTTAGTCTGTTTCCCCATTTTCTTTAAAAAAACAAAAAATATTTATTTTGAAAGAGACAGAGTGCATGAGTGAGGGAGAAGCAGAAAGAGACTCCCAGACAGACTCCTCACTGACCGCACAGAGCCCAACATGTGGCTCGATCCCATGAGTTAATGACCTGAGCCGAAATCAAGAGTCAGACGCTTAACGAACTGAGCCACCCAGGTGTCCCGATCAATTTATTCATGAACAGAATGTCCTAGTTAGTAAAAAAAAAAAAAAAAAAAAAAACACGTATATGTCTCCCTCAGTGATACTTGAAAGTGAGAGTAGAAGTCACTTAGAAAAGCACCAGTATCTTAGGAAAATGGGAAATGTTTCTCTGACTCTTAGAAGAGTCTCCTTTCCACTCCTTCCTCCCTCCCCCCAGAAAAAGGATTTTCATAATTTCCTTCTTAATAACTCTAGATGCCCTAAAATCCTCAAACTTGATTTTAAATGTATTATTGTTATCATGCTTTGAGGGGAAACTGTCAGATTATTTTAAATGACAAAGAGCTGTAATGCATAAGTATTACAGCTGCCATTCTCTTCAGATATACTCGGAATTTGGATATCCACACACTTTATCCCCAGCAAATTAACACATAAATATACATCACTGGATTTATCACTTTTACCATGAATTTAATGATACTGCATGTAAGCATAAGCCAGTTTGCTGATGAGATAGATTACATTGAGAGTATTAGAAATGATTTTTTTTTTAACATTAAAAGACATGACTTGATTAGTTATTCCAAAAGCATCTATGGCTCTGTTTTGACCCAGAGTCCTATGACTTCAGGTGTGTCTGTTACTAATCCGTCCGCTGTAACCATTGAAAACAGGCCCACACACTTTCAAGATTTGTGATTAGAGGACAACCCACAATGCCTTAGCGGTGTATGATGGTCTGTATGTATCAAAGAGTTCTTGCATATATTGTTTTTGTCATAAACATACTTTGCAGAGTTGGTTTATTTCATCAGTTCCAGTAAACACAGGTGCTAAAGTCTACAGAGACTAAGAGAATAATTCCAGGGTACAAAGAGTGAATATTAGAGCTAAGAAAAAACTCTTACAATTTTTCCTTTTAAATGTAAAGTATCCCCAGGGTGCCCGGGTGGCTCAGTCAGTAAAGTGTCCAACTTCAGCTCAGGTCATGATCTCACCGTTTGTGAGTTTGAGCCCTGCATGGAGCTCTGTGCTGACAGCACAGAGCCTGGAAACTAACCCCATAATAGAACACCCTCTCTGATTTACAAATGTAGAGTTTGCAACCAACCAGATGAACCAGGGAAAATTGGTTTTGTTTCTCTCTCATGTAAACCCAAATAGCAAATCAATGAGCATATACCCTGGTAAAGGAAAAAGCTTTTCCCTGGCAGTAACAAGCTCAGTTGAAATCAAGTCTGCAGAGTCAGCAGAGAAAGTTTCTTCCCACAATAGAGACTTTAATGTGCTTGAGGAGGTCATCCCAGCCCTCTGCAAGGAGCCCAGAAGCCAGAAGAGTCACAGCAGCCAAACCGGAAATGGTGTCATGGTGTGACACAGAGTAGCAGACCTCTTGGCCTTGATTATTTTTCCCTGTATAATTAGGATAGTAACAAAAATTCACAGACTGTGTGGGAACTGGGGAAATGGTATGAAGGCCTGCTGCTCTGTCTGCAGCTAGAGAGCCACTGTAAATGGCAGTATTTCCACCATCATTAGATAAACACCCCCCACTGGAAACTGCAGTGAAGTCAAAGAACAAGGTGCCATGAGAGTGGACAATGGTGGATGGAGGCAAGGACTTCCCCAGAAGTGACTTCCCGCACGGAAGTACTTTGACCTTGTTTCAGACTCTCAGAGAAGGGAAGACTGGGACTCTATCTAGTCTCTTGAGATGCCCAGCTACCGTGATGAATGCAGATCACTTTTCTGCATTTAATAGGGATCACCTCTAAGGGCAGTGACAGGTCCACCGGATTGAGAGATGGGTGCCGAGGGAGCCACCACCCTCAACGACATCTGGTGCAAAAATGCCTCAAACTCAGAATTTCTGATTACAAGTGCATTTCCTCCTTCATATCTTCTTTAAATCCTGTCCAGTTTGTTTACCTTTCACAAATTAGGCCTGATTTCATCAACTCCATATCTACCCTTCTTCATAGCCTCCTTTTCCCTCTCCCTGTTTCTTTTCTTTCAGTGCCCCAAGTTGCCGAGTTCACTAGTTCTCCTTAGACTTTCTCTGATTGGGCCCTGTCACCCTCACGTTGCTTGTGTTCCCTGCATTCGCTATCCACCGCTACAAATGACACCTCCCCAGGCCCTACGCATTTTCTTTTGAAATAGAACACACCCACAGGACTCACTGCATGTTCATGTTTTGTATTTATGAGGCATGGATCCTAATTTTGCCAAAAACCAGACCAGAAAGGAGGTTCAATCATGCATTTTTAAAAAGGCATACTTGACTAATTAAAACTCTGTGAGCAATTCCTGTCGTTCCTCCTTGTTATATAAGAAAGGTGATGAGGCCGTATCTTTGTGGATTTCAGTATGTTGATATGATATGGTTAGATTGTAGGTCTCCTGTAGGCAGGGACCGGGTCTGCCCACTGCATGTGCTCAGCATTTTTCAACTAAATGAATGATGCCATGCTGTTCATCTTGTATCCTGCAGTGTGCCCAAGAAATATGCCCTCTTGTACGGAGAATCTTATGATGAAACGCCCCCCATCTGCATGTGAAGTACTACTTTTAACACCACGAGGGAGGAAAAGAACACAGCCCCTTCTCCAAGTAGTTTCTGATCTTATCACTGGACTCTCATGTGTGGCAAGGGACAGAGAAGACTGTAACTCCACGCAGAACAGTGTCGTAGCCTCTGGGTCTAGAGTTCTTTCTTGTCTAGCAAGAAAGCAGGATGCAGGATTAAATTGTGAGAGATGGCTAATGTTCAGGAGAAGACAAGAGCCCCAAATAAGGGTCCTTGCTCTGTATTTATTAAGATCAGAAAGCTTACAAACATGGTGATGGACGTGCACAAAGAGACAATGAAACTGAACATTATCTCATGGACGTGAGGGAAAGGGAGGCTTGAAGATATGTGGGGTTAGGGGTTTGGGTTAATACAAAACAAAATCCTGGCACCAGGCAGCAGGAGCAGAAGGTTGTTTACAGTAGACATGAGGCACCTCCTCTGTTTACCTAAACTAGTCGAGGGGAGGAGAAACACAGAGCATGCAACCTCAGGGTCAACAAGGCACCTTTGCTTTGTTAATTAGCTCTTCTCTGGGCAACTTCACCAGGCAGCAGTCTATAGCCCTATTTACCTGTTTACCTAATTTGGTCCTTCCTTCCTGTGAAATCAGCTGTCTGCTATAGTACTAAGTTGGGGGACACTTTTGCCCTCAATACCTAATCTTGTTTATTTCATATACTTTTGTTCTATATTGAGGCCTTTGCCCTGCCCTCTCTATACTTATCTACCTAGTCTTGTTTACCCAAACGTGGGTGTGAGCATACTATGGCTTTGTAATTCTTTTTGCCTTGTTAACCCATCAGTGCAGGCTCAGGGAATTCCTAAGCTTATTCCCCACAGACCAGAATACACAGTATATGAGAGAAGTGCAGTGAATGTTCTTTGGAAACTGACATCAACAACCTTCTTGGGGAATCAGGAGGTAGTATTTGATGAGACTGTAGGGATTATAGGTTACTATAGACAATGGTTAGAACAGGGGAATAGTTCACTGCCTAAGTACAGCTAAAAGAAGTTTAAAAAAATGTGTGTCGTAGTTTTAGGAATTGTACCATTTCCTAAAAGAACAACAGTTTCATCAAGCACAGATTACTAGTGAGAGAAAACTAGATGCTAAAACTTTAACATTTCAGATAGATTGGGGCATTTATTGTTGGTCCATTTTTTAAATTGTTTTTAGAAAATAAATACATAACTCTGGACTCCATTTGGCACAAATCGGGTAATATTAAAAGGCACAGTGTTGTTTTTTTTAGTGTGTAATATTGGGAAAATAACTAGCTGTGAGTATTTTCTAATGTACTGGTAAATCTGGGCCTTACATTTTGCTTCCTCTGTGAATAACTAGTTGCAGTGATAGGCATAGGCTGTACTTTATACCATACAAGCAAAAACCCCGGAAAAAATATTCCTGGTTCTGTTTAACTAGAGAGCCCAACAGATTTTTAAGACATTAGTCACAAACAACATTGGTAAAAATGAAGTGTTTCATAAGTTACCTTTGGTTCCTTGTGCTAATATAGGAATAAATATCTGTTGCTCCTCAACATTTATAGTTTCTTTTTTAAAAGTTAATTATAACAGAGGTGCCTGGGTGTCTCAGTCAGTTGAGCATCTTACTTTAGCTCAATTCATGATCTTGTGGTTCGTGGGTTCCAGCCCCACATCAGGTTCTGTGCTGACAGCTCGGAGCCTGGAGCCTGCTTCAGATTCTGTGCCTCCCTCTCTCACCCCTCCCCTGCTCATGCTGTCTTTCTCTTTGTCTCAAAAATAAATAAACGTTAAAAAAAATTTTTTTTTAATTTAAAAGTTAAATTTATCAGCTACAGTTTGAAGCCTGGAGCTGAATTGGGAGATTTGCGCTTGCATCTGAGCTCTGCCCCAATGTGCATCCTGTCTGGGAGCCAGTTTCTTAATCCCTCAAAGCTTCTCTTCCTCATCTGTGAAATGGAGAGAATAAAAATCATCCTTTACTAGGCTGTAGGGCGGTTCTTATAAAGCATCTCCTGCAGGCGGGGTGCTTAGTAAATGCTCAGATGTATTCATATTTGCTTTTATTATTAGTCTTTTATAAAATGTAGCCTGAAATAAGGGGGGAAAAAGACTCGCAAACAATTATTTTCTTAATGAGATGGGCAAAAAAAAATTATGAATGTATTTGTTAGAACTGGATTTGAGTTCCATTTCTGTGGATTGTACTGAAAATTTTGTCATTTTTTTTAACAAAGTATTTTTCGTTTGTCACATAGTAAGTAAACCTTATTGGACAGAATTAGAAATAAATCTTTATTCTGATAAGTAAGGCCATAAACATGTAAGATCATAGGACTTGTGTATTCCTGGAGAAAATAGGTACCAGGTAGTACATTAGAGAATTACAGTGATTCATGTTGGAATTCCCATGAATGTTGGGGTGACCACTGGACTTGATGAAACTGCAGAACACATTGCTTCTATGTTCTACTCCAGAAGAGGCCTTCTCATACCATGGGATTCTTTCCTCATCCAATTAAATAAGAGCCAGTATTGCAAAATCTAGGATCTTTAGAAATATGATGAATTAGCAAACATATTGTTATTGCACTGTAATAAAAGAATGTATTATGTTCCATATTTCTAAGTTACCAAAAGTTAAGGTACTATAATGTCCACTTAAATTTAAAGATTGGTGACAGGTATAACTGTCTGACCTCTAGTGGCTATAGCTTGTAGATGCATCTCAGTTGACAGGGTTTTAAAACTAAATTAACTAAGGCTATGGAAAGAAATCTCAGAATCTAATGATGGAGTTCTACAAGTGAGCATACTACTACCTTCCCTGAAGTGATGCTAGTCTAATTGTTGAAGTAATGACTCAAAGGACAGAGTTCAGAACCAAATTTGTCCATCTGTGAGTTTGGGTGCTAGAAATGTATCAGCAGCTCCTGCCCCTGGACCCAAAAGCCAAGCAATCTCTACAGCACTTTTAGTTGAAATTCCAAGGTTCAAAGCAAGCTGCCATCATCAACATTCAGCATTATTTTATTGGCTTACCTGAAATATTTTAAAAATATCAACAGACCAGCTATGTATGTTTTTATTCAGAGCCTGTATAAGTAATCTGTCTTTCCTAATGTGTAGATGTGTGGGTTTTTATAAATATTTCCGGATTCAAACTGAACAGGCTTACCATTCATCCTGTACTCCATCACGAGTTGAGGATACTATTTGTGACCTGGGAACAGATTGGAATTAAACTGATGATCCTGAACCACTGAGCTAAATGGACATAGATTCTACATTTAATATGATGCCCCGAATTGAAAAAGACTAAAAAAAAAATTATATTGAAGTTGAAGAATAAAAAAAAAAGCATTCTGCCATGTGATAGTAATATATTTTCCTTTGCCTTTGACATATACCATATTGGAATATTTGATTTAACTTTTTTCTTTTTATACTTTGTATCTCAGTTAACAGAGAACTTTTATCAATAGTTGAGTCAACCATAAATTGCTGCACATTTATGGCTAATGTGGATCTCTAATAATTCTTTTTATTTCAAACACTATGTGGATTATAAAGCTCCATATATTTTAAGGCTTCCTCTATGCTGACACTTGTAACTCTTTAAAGAGAACCTATGAGAAGTGGAATGACTAACAATGGCTACATCTTGTCCTCTGTCCATTTTACTGCAGTCAGCACCTTCTCGAGCTTACCAGGAGTACTGCACTCTAATTTCTTTCTTTTCTGCCTGCTGTATGGTACATTTCCAGTGCTTTGTGTTTCATGTTACCATAGAGACGGGAGGAGCTCCAAAGCCCCCGGAAGAGGGATAGAAGCGGGTCTATGAGGAGACAGTCCCTGCTGGCTAGAGAAGCCTGAGGCCGGAATCTATAGCAGTCAATGGAAAGAGGGAATTGTGTGGTCAGATCTGACTATGTGTCTATAGGTCTTAGAATTGCACGGGCCCAGCCACACTGCATTCAAAATGAGTTGTTTACAGAAACCAATTTTTCAAAGATCTCAGGGCAGCCTGGGGTTTCTTAAGAACTAAACTGGGAGTTTTATTTGCAAGAAAATAACTGAAGTGGCATTGACCTATTCCTTTTCCCTGTTTCCTCATCAAAAGGGAGCAGCTTCTAAGAAAGGTCCTCTTTGCCTGACTCATTTTGCCGATCAAAAATCTCACCTTTAAAACACAGATCGATGTTCTTTGACTCAGCCAAAGCCATCAGAAGTCAGATCTGAGTTTGAGCACAAGAGACTCTCTAGCCAGCACCCAAATCATTGATCCAAATATGCGAGTTCTGGAAATGAGTAGTCTATATTTACCCTAATTTGTCATGTACTCCTTCCATGTTTTAGATACATAACAAAGCTCTTTAACATTTTTCTGATTTAATGAATTGTCATACCTCCTACTATTTTAACTCATAACTATTAATATTTTTTTCTTTAGAGAAAGCTGTTAAGACTTTAATATTTTCTTTTTCTTTTCCCTTTCCAAATAGATGTCTAGGTGGTAAGGCTTTATAAGAGGCAGAGAAAATTTTAAAAACTTGAGGGAAAATGTGAACCGGATTTTTCAAAGAACAAATATTATTTTGTGAGTTACCTTTAAAACATTTTTTTTTTAAATAAAATCCATACTTGGATGTTTGCTGGATTTTGTCACAGGCCTAGTATCTAAGCAGGGAAAGAATTCAGAGAAATTCAAAAATAAAACATCAATGTATCTTCCCAGGTTACTGGTCCAAGGGCATAGTATGCAAAATTGTACTTTGGAGCGAGAAGCCAAGTGATGTGTAAATCTGAAAATGGAATAAGGTCCTCATTTTCCTCAAATGGACAGTAGGAGGCAGTGGTGTACCAGCCTGAGCTACTTTCTTTAAGGTATTGCCTATGACTCATGCCAGATTTCTTTTTTTACTCATTTTCTAGAAATACATGAAACCAAAATCTTAGAGGTAGTGTCAGATTTCATAACGAGTCTTAGTACCATCAATCCAGTACAAGATAATGCTGCTGGGCTATGAATAGAACTATCAAAAAAAAGGCGAGTCTACCAGTTTCTGAGTGGCAATTCTGTGCACCTCGGCCCCAGTACAGGCTCTGTTCCAATTTGAATAGAAGAATGGCAAGAAATAAAGGTCAGTCTCATCTTGGAAAGGAAAGCCACATTTAATAAGGTAGATCCTTCTAATTTTCACTGATTTACTAAAATGTGTACAGGACTATGCAGTAAGAGTAGAAGAGTCTGAGTGGTAATCTGCTCTCCCTGTGCTAAGATGGCTGGATAAACACATGTCAGAACATGGGCAGTAGCAATGAGAGGCATTGCCATTATTAGCATTCAACTTTCATGACTATATTCTACATCACTAGCCATTTTCTACTTAACCATTTGCAGCAGCTACATAAATCCAGATTACCTAGGAATGCATAACTGTTTCTTCTTTATGTAAGACAAAATCACAATGAAGTGCTAAATTTTGGAACATTGCATTCTTTTGCTTGTTTTTCATGTAGCTACGAAATGATGTTGGAAAGCATTTTCTTTAACAACAGATTTCACTAATAGGCTATCTTTTATTCATTGACCTAATCTCAATAGATTATATATTTTGTGGGGGTATTTTTCATCAGCATTAGGAATCTATTTATTAATCTGCAATTTATTTCCTTGTGTAATTCAAATGGCAACCTACTTGATAACTAACTACAATTAGTGTACAATCTGTGACCATAGAGCAAAGCCAAGTTTGCTAGTCTATATAGGGGTGGAATTTATGGTCTTGACTTTTTTTTTGTACTTTTGTTTTAACCAAGCGAACTACGCATCTTTATATGATGGTGACTTGTAAATATTGCATAGAAGTATTTTTAGTAAATATGGAGAAGTGAACGTGTTAATTTCCATTAGGATATGGATTATGCCAATTTGAACTTTAAGTTTTGACTACAGTTTAAAAAGCCTTATTTTTGCCATAATTCCTAAACCATTTTTGATAGTAATTATCAGCTTTCAAATAATAGAAAATCCAATTTGAGATAAAGTCATTGCAATTTTCTATAAGGATCTGACTAAAAATTGTTACAGGTAATAATAGCATCGTTAGGAACTCCAGGTCCTAGACTTGTCTTGTCCAATACAGCAGTAACCAAGAGCCTTATGTGGCTCTTGAGCTCTTGAAATGTAGCTAATCTGAATTGAGATATGTTGTGAGTATAGAATACATATTTGATTTTGAAGACTGGACACCTAAAAAAAAAAATGCCAAGGATTCCATTAATATATTTTAAATTTGCTTATTGGTTGAAATGGTAATATTTGACATTTGGTTAAGTGACATACATTATTAATGTATTTCCCACTATGTAATGTAACTTCTAGAAAATTTTAAGTTGCAGGTGACTATTTCCCACTATTTAATGTAATTTCTCGAAAATTTTAAGTTGTATATGTAGCCCACTTGTGTGACTCTCATTACATTTCTGTTGGACAGTGCTGTCCTAGACTCAATGCTAGGTCCTCAAAAGGCCAGAAAGCACAAAATGTTATGTCCCCAGTTTGTTATCCAGATAGTGTTATTCCACAGTGTTTTCTTTGGAAAGGACTAATATAAAGCATTAAGTGAAACAGGATATAATTTTATTATGTTATTTATTATTATGAAATTATGCCATGCTTAGGTTCAGTCTTGAAATAATGTTTTAAACACTCATAAAGCCAGGCACTGTTCTAAGTACTTGGGATACACCAGGGAATAAAACAAAGATCCTTGCCTTCATGGAGCTTATGTTCTAGCAAGCTAGGTCAGAGTTGCGTGGGTGTGAGTTTGTTTTTCTTATTCTTTGAACATATTACTATCTTTTAGATATGCTAATATGCATTTAATGACAGGCTGGGGAAGAAGTAAAAGAACATATCTGTGTATACAATCATACATAAAATTATTTGAGATTAAAATGGTCTTCAACACAATGTATCTCAGTATGGAGTTTGCCAGTGAATAAAACCTGACTGTTTTAAGCAGACTTTGATTAGGTACATTCTGACAACCAGCCTCGGTTATTAAGTCTAGACTGAAATCTTTTTAAGTTTGTTTACAAAATGATTCTACGGAGCATAGAATTCTGTTGTTCTCTTGGACTGGAGATGGTAGTTGTTTTGGTTTGGGGGTTTTTTAATTGTTTTCAGAATGTTGAACTATTAAATGAATATGATTTTGTATGTTTATAACAGAAATGACTGACTGACAGAATCCTAAATGTTTCAAGGACGCAGCACCTAGCATGGTGGCTAAATACTGAATTAACTAATAAGTGACATCATCATAACTTCAACTCATGATTTCTAGAAGAACAGTTGAAATTGTGGCTATTATTAGGCTTGGCAAAGAGGTTGGGGTATATGATATCTGACTTTAAATCGTGGAAGGGTTGGTGGGTGTAGAAGGAATTAGACTCACTTTCTACATCTCTAACGGAAAAAATCAGGAGAGCCAGGGATGAAGATATCAGGGAAACAAGCATTTGATAAACATAAGGTAAAAGATTTAATTATTAGAATTGTCCAAAAGAGGAGTTTATTGTCTTGTGATGACATGACTGGAGGTCTTCAAACTTAGACAAGACGACTGCTTGACAGTCTGCTGAAAAATTTGAATTTAAGCATTGGATAAATGGCTCTACCAAGTAACCCCAGAGTCTTTTAAAATCTGAGATGATATGACTCTGAATCAAAGTGAAATGGAGTCAAAATAGTATAAGTTACTTGTTCAGAAGGAACATCTGTACATTGAAAATATCTAAAAGTGCTGAATGAGGAAAGATAAGAAGTAAAGGAAATACTTGAAGACACACCATAAGATACTAAGTATTTAAGTAGTCTTAGAAATGGCTTCAGGAATGTAGGCCCCATAGTATTTATTTAACAGGTTGTTTCCCAAAGTAACTTCCAAGTTATTAGCACTGGAAATCAGTCTTTCCTCAACCCCTCATCTTAGTGAAGTGCTCTTTATTTCACTATAGGGCTGTTTTCCATAGTCTAATCATGTGCCCTAGAGCCTTAGAGATTTGGACTGGGTTTGCCAGAGGTAAATAGTAACGTCTCTGTGGCCTTAGCAGCTTATGGACTTCTCAAGACCTCAATTTCCTCATTTATAAAACCAGATTGTTAGTATCTATCTTTTAGAGTTGTCGCAAAATTTTTTTAAAAACATGTAAAGGGCTTATCAGATATATAGTACATGTTCAATAACTATAGTATCAAACCATATCCCTGTGATATTTCTCCACCCTCTTCCTTAGGAAACACCAGATGAACTGATCAAATTATTTACTATCTGGTATTACCTGACAGGCAGTTGCATACCTGAGAAATATTTACTTAATAGCTGCTAAGCCTCACACTGAGACCACAAGTGCAGAGTAGCGTAGGTACTCTGGAACGATAGCAGAACTGGTACACAGATGCTATGGTTGATCTTAGTATGTTAGTATGAAGAGGAAGCTGCTTTGGACATGAGTTTGGTTTGAAACTGTGGCGTTTAGGGGCGCCTGGGTGGCTTAGTCGGTTAAGCGTCCGACTTTCGCTTAAGTCATGATCTCGCGGTTCGTGGGTTCGAGCCCCGCGTCGGGCTCGGTGCTGACTGCCAGCTCAGAGCCTGGAGCCTGTTTCAGTCTGTGACTCCCTCTCTCTCTGACCCTCCCCTGCTCACGCTGTCTCTCTCTCTCTCTCTCCTAGAAATAAATAAAAATATTTAAAAAAAAAAAAAAAAAAGAAACTGTGGTGTTTGAAGTAATGATAGGGCATGGAAGGCAGAAATGCTTCAGGAGCCTAAGATGAACACAGGATTGAGGCTTTGCCTTTAGGGTGGCAGATGCAGATGTGGGAGTTGTATTCTTAGCAGAGACGGCTGGAGCTCTGAGTTCTTGGTGAAGAGAATGTAGCATAGACAGAAAAGTGGACCAAACATCTAACTATGAGAAATGGCCAAGAGGTAGCATTGTGTTTGGGGGAGGAGGGGAGGGTGCAGGTAGGCGGTGGAAGGTAGAAGAAGTCACCAAAGAAGATTAAAAATGAATCCTCCAAGCGTGGGAGAGTAAGCATGGTAAAGGGCATTAGTGTGAGAGAACACACTAGCCAGAAGTCTGAGGACTTGAGCTTTGTCTCAGACTCTGCCTGAAAGTTATGTCTGCTTCTTCAACTTCACGTAAAACAAGGAAAATATACTCATATCACCTCTCTCACAGAAGTGTTACCAGAATCAAATGAGTATGGGGAAAGTGAGCTGCAAATAGCCATATATCAGGGTAACATAATGATATTGATATTATTGACTATATAATATTACAAGTTATGAATAACATTCTATAATGACAAATGACGCCAACTACCCAGAGTTACGTCAAACCTGACAGGTCCCCGTCCTCTGAAAAACTGCCCTCACTTAAGACACCAGCTATAAGTTTGGGGGTCTCCAGGCCACCTTCATTTCTGACCAGCTGGCTATAAAATCAGTGGTTTCAAGTACCCCTCAGTGTTCAATAATTTATTGCAATGAGTCCTTGAATTCAGGAGCTTACTATTCAGCTCAGCATACTACTCAGGTTACTTTTACAGCTTTATTCTAGTGAAAGGACGCAGCACCAGCCAAAGAAAGAGAACACAAGAATGAGATCTGGGAGGGTCCCAAACACAAAGCTTCTATTGTCCCCAGGCATATGTCTCCCCTCAGCTCATCAGTATGCATCATATTGCCAACCAGGAGAGCTCAGCTTCAGTGTCTAGTCTTTGTATTAAGGCTTCATTACTTAGGCATGATTGAATCATTGGCTATGTGATTGAACTCAGTCTCTACTCTCCTCCCCTCCTTGAAGATCAGGCTTACATCACTTGATTCAAAACGCCACCATTCTTTTTTTTTTTTTTTTTTTTTAATTTTTTAAAGTTTTATTTATTTTTGAGAGAGAGCGAGACAGCACGAGCAGGGGAGGGGCAGAGAGAGAGGGAGACACAGAATCCAAAGACAGGCTCTGAGCTGTCAGCACAGAGCCTGACACAGGGCTCAAACTCCGGAACCGTGAGATCATGACCTGAGTCAGAGTCAGACACTTAACCGACTGAGCCACCCAGGTGCCCCAAAACCCCAACATTCTAATCACATGGTTGGTATTTTGGAGGTAGCCACCCCTCATCCTAAATCACAATTACCATAAACTATATTAGAGGCCTACCATGAAAAACAAAGACACTCTTATCACTCTGGATATTCCAAGGGTTTAGAGGCTACCTGCCAGGAACCTAGATAAAAGCAAATAAATCCCTTATTATACATATTCTAAAGTGTTGCAGATGTAACAAAAAATGAGGCATGAAACAATTTCAATGAGTTTAGGAATTTTAAGGCTCTTTGGTTTCAGTAGATATAGATAAAAGCCAAATTAAAATGTGTTAAGAATTGAATAGAGATGTGGGGGAAAGGGAAGCAAATATAGACAGGGGGTATTCAATTCAAGTACTATGTTACAAACACTGCATGTCAGATAAGCAATTAAATGGAAAGGTGTACATTACTATTCACTGTAGAAATAAAAAAGAGGCTGGACTTATTCTGGGTGCTCTGTGCTCAGGCTCCTGTGGCATCTTCAGTTCCTCCCAGCCTTAGGAGTAATCAGGAAGGCCCAGGATAGGAAATTGCAAAATGGAAGTGCTGTTTTGAATTTTTATTTAAAGGGCAATGATAACAAACAAGATTGAAAAGAAGTAAATATATATGGTGAGTTTCTGGAAAGAAAAAACAAAAAAGTTCTAGTTAAATTATGTTAAACAGCGAGGTAAATTTGAAGAGGAAACTGGCGCTATTCAGCAATTTATGAGTCAGGCAGCATCCCATCTAGCCTACAGGAAGGAGCTTTGAGGAGCCATGCAAAATGGAAGACTTACAGGCAGGAAAGGGGAGAGACAAAGAAACTGTATTGTTTCAGGCAAGGTCAGCTTTCTTTGAAAGGGAATGGAAAGGGTCTGTTGAAAAGATTACCTCAATGCTGACAAGGTAATTCCAGACTGAGTGTTTAAAGGTAACATTCCTGAGTGAGGCTAAAACTGCAGTTAGGTTAGATGCTAAGTTTTGGTTGGCTGACATGGGCCTCAGCATAAGTGACTCCATGTTGGACCTGTTGTTTCCTTTTTAAACAGCTGTTTCCTTTTCGTTAGACTTTCAGCTTTACTGAGATATTGATGAGGAGAACAAAGGCATGAGAAATGCAGATAAGGTTAAATTTCCTTACAACTTACAGCCCACTGATAAATACCTGAGACATGCAGAACTTGACATTCCTAAGGGACTCAAGCATTAATGTTAATGCTTTGCCAGAGATTAAAAGCAACTTTATCTTGACAATAGCCATACCTTAAGGATCCCACAAGTGTTCTGTTACTTACAGAAATCCCTTTAGAGATGTGTGTTATCTCTTCCTCCCCCAAACTTAAAAATATGTGATCAGTCGCTCCTCACAACCACAAGTGCAACTCTTTGTGCCCACAAACTCTTGTCCCTGTGATATAACAAAAGCACCATAAAACATCTCAAAACTTCTTTCTTGACGGTTGTGCTCAACAGCCCCGCATCAGTGCTATCTACATTGAAGGCATTAGTGCCACTCTCATCTACCTCTCTGTAGGTCTTACAGCTTTTGATGATCCTCTGCACGGTATTCACAGGTCATGATGGGTTTTGCTTAATCTCTGTGATAGTCACAGACCATTACTTCAGATTCACAGTGTTTAAGTTGGCCATTATCTTCTTCCTTTTCTTACATTCCAGTCTCAGGTAGATCATTTGTTTGGTGGGTAGTGGCTGGGAACATACGTTGAAAGCTTTTGAGAGAACAGAGCAGTCCAGGGAAATCACAATGATTATTTTAAGTAGGATAATTCCCCGTGTCTGGAGTGTACTTGGGATCCATGGTCCCCGAGACCCAAACCAATCAAACTCAAATGAGTCTAAGAAAGAATCCATTGAAGGAGTCACCTTTTCTAAGCCAAGTGGCTTTCTCTGCGATCTTATGTAACTGAGTTTCAACTTCCCCAGAAGTGTTAGTTAAGGTGCAGCAGGTGGTGGCCACAGCATAGATACCTCCTTCTTTGAAGATAATCAAGGGCTATCCCATAATCAAGATCAACTTTGACCAGAGAGTCTAGAACGTTATTGCTTTCACAGTAGATTCTACAATACTTCTCAAGAATTAAGAAGAAGTTCCAGCTCATAGCCTCATTTGAATTCACTCCTAGCCAGGGAAGTAGGGGACCTGCCAAAAAAAGCAAATTCTGAATTTGAACTCCTCCTGGTATGTCTTTCTAACTTGACAATGTAAATTCAGGGAAGTTGAGCAATGAGGTGTCTCTCTCTGTGTGTGAACAATTAAGAGCACGGTTCAGTAACCTAAGAGGCGTTGCCTAGTTTGTGTCAGCCATCTAGGCAATCATAGACCCATGGAGAATGATAACCACAACAGTCAAAAGTACATTCTGGTGGGGCACAAACCATTTCTGCTAAGGTGGTACTGTTCATCGATTTTAGCATCATAGACATTGGAGTTTTTGAGGACAAATCTAGCAGTCTGAAAGGTTACTGCTTCTTAGCAATGGCCAAGAAAGATGTGGGTGATGGTGTTATCTTTCAAGGCCACTGCCAGAGTTAACGGAAAGAAAGAAAAGGGTACAGTGTTTTATGTTTAAAGTAGGAAGTATTGATCTGGCATGTTTGGTGGAAGCAGCCTACCTCCATGTGAGCTACTGTTCTTCCTCATCGATTTGATTCAAAGGTCTCCAGAATCCGCAGAGAACCACATGTCACGTGAAGCCACCTTCGGCCGTGAGATGTGTAGCTAAAGTTCAAGTTAGGTTGCCACCTAGGTAGGGAGGAGGAACTGGTATAATACCTTCCAAGGAGATTCAAGGACAGTCTTTGTTCTTAATTATTTCAAATGAAAAAGGTGGGAGACAGTCAAAAACATTCTTTTGGAGTCCTAGCCAGGTATTTGAGGAAACTAGAAGAATTCAGAATCTAGTCTATGTAACAGGTATATAACAAAGCTGCAAAGATAACAGGATTAGAATCAAATATCTACCAAGGTATAATAAACATAATTTTTCTCTCTACAATTACCCCCATTTTTTTAAACAGAGATAATCAGAGTAAAACTGATTTATCTGAATTGGACTTGGCCTGATTATTTTCTTAAGTAGAGCAAGAATAATGATTGGCCATATAAACTCTTTTTTTTTTAAATTTTTAATGTTAATTTATTTTTGAGAGAGACAGAGTGCAAGTGAGGGAGGGACAGAGAGAGAGAGAGAGACAGGCTCCAAGCTCTGACCTGTCAGAGCCCCAGTGCAGAGCTCAAACCCACCAACGGTGAGATCATGACCTGACCTAAGTTGGATGCTCAACTGACTGAGCCACTCAAGCACCCCTATAAGCTTTTCAAAACTGCTTTGATGGAACTTTTCATAAGGAATCTCAGATGGACCTCTTAAAAACTATTAGATTTTACCTGCAAAATCTATGGTCTGAGTGAATTCCTCTCTTCTCAAGGTCCCTGAAAATATCCTGAGATTCCTGGGCTGCCAGGCAGCAACCACTCTTATTTACCTGGTAAGGCTGCTGGGGATCCTAATAGCAAGGTACCAGGTTGATTCTTCCTTAAAGCTGTCTGGTCATATCTGAGTCTATATATATTTCTCTTAAATATGGCATTCCAGGGGTATCTGGGTGGCTCAGTCGGGTGGGCGTCTGACTTCGGCTCAGGTCATGATCTCACGGTTCGTGGGTTCGAGCCCCGCATCGGGCTCTGTGCTGACAGCCAGCTCAGAGCCTGGAGCCTGCTTCAGATTCTGTGTCTCACACTCTCTCTGATCCTCCCCTGCTCACGCTGTCTCTATCTCTCTCTCAGGAATAAATAAAACATTAAAAAAAATTTTAAATATGGCATTCCAGATTTGGTTTAGCCAGTTTTCAGTTGTGTTCTGTTATGAAGAGAATAGATTCTTATTGAATTTATGCAAATAACCAGATATATTGCCATGAAAAGGATATTCAAGAGTTTTCAAATTCTGGAGGAATCGGGAAAAGCAATGTTCAATCTTCATTTAGAAAGGTACACTTTAATAAATTGCTGTAAGTCATAGATCACTTAAGAAAAAGTTTCCTTAAATTTGAAAGAGCAGAACATTAAAGAACCAGCAATATTTCAAATAAAGCCTCATGCAGAATTATAATCACCCAGGTAAACTGGATGGCTCAGTCAGTTAAGCATTCAACTTCAGCTCAGGTCATATCATAATTCATGGGTTCAAGCCCCACGGATTTTTATTCCCTGTCTCTCTGACTTTCCCCTGCATGTGCTCTGTTTCTCTCAAAATAAATACATTTAATTAAAAAAAAAAAAAAAAAAGCACCTGGGTAGCTCAGTCAGTTAAGTGTCCAGCTCTAGGTTTCAGCTCAGGTCATGATCCCATGGTTCCTGAGTTTGAGGCCCCTGTGTCAGACTCTCTGCACTGACAGCGCGGAGCCTGCTTGAGATCCTCTTTCTCTTCCTCTCTCTCTCTCCCTCTCTGTGCCCCTTCCCTGCTCGCACTCTCTCTCTCAAAATAAATAAATAAACTTTAAAAATAATAAAATAATCAAAATTATAATCATCCTTCTGAGTTCATTCAGCCCTGTGTATTAATTACTTGTTCTGCTTGAATCTGCATTTCCTATTAGCTCAGTGTTTATGATCTTAAACTTATGAGAAACCTGTACTTGTCAAAATGCTTTAAATGAATCTCCTTGACGTACAATGCACTGTTGCAAGAGCACTTTTCGAAAAGCATCTGAGTAAAACAATAACTATCTGCAAATGGCTAAATACTTTTTTAAAATCCCCATTGTTAAAGATGTGATGAGAGTGGATTATAATGAAATTGACAAGGAATTTGGTTATTTCTGTGACACATTTTTAAGTGATGACTGGAATTATCATAATATCGTAGTAAGACATAGGAATTTAGAAAACTTCAGGAATTTAGAAGGCTCGGTTTTTCTTTTTTTCTTTTTAATATTTTTTAATGTTCAGTTTTGACAGAGAGAGACAGAGCATGAGTGGGGGAGGAGCAGAGAGAGAGGGAGACACAGAATCTAAAGCAGGCTCCAGGCTCTGAGCTTTCAGCACAGAGCCCAGCAAGGTGCTAGAACCCACAGACTGCGAGGAGATCATGACCTGAGCCGAAGTTAGCCGCGTAACTGACTGAGCCACCCAGGCGCCCCATAAGGTTCAGTTTTTCTTAAATAATCAAAGACCCAAAGATAAGGTTTAACATGAAGCACAGTAAATTATTTTCTTAAGACACAAAGGCTTTGCTTCCAATGCAGATTATTTAAAAGGTAAAGAAACTTTCACTATCTGTTACCAAAAGCAGACCCAAAGTTTAGGAAAACTTTGTCCTTGTAACAGAGGGAAAGCCAATTGTAATTTTGTACCAGTGATATTAAAAGTTATCTTTTTAAATTTAAATTAATTTATTCTGATCTTAGCCAGCTTGATTGCCATAAAATTCCTTTCCCAAGATTCCATTTTCCCAAAATTCACACCTTCTGCAGTTTCTTGTCCATTTTTTTTCTCTTTCCCATTCTGAAATAACCAGTTTCACTTGAGGACAAAATTACTTCATTTTTCCCTAACAAAAATACATCTCCATTTCTCATACCTCCTTTTACCAAAAGCACACATCCTACTTTTCTTACATATGGAGATGTTTTCCTTATTATTTCTAGCAGTTTTAATTACTTGTATTGGTATTTTTAACACTAAAAACTGTAATTTTTGGTGAAAATAAAGAAGTAAGCAATTGTGAACTGTCTTTTACGTGAGCATTCTGTGACTTGACAAATTGTAAATATTTTTTTTTTAATTTGTAGAAACATATGCTTTCTGATAGTAAACTCTTCAATGTGGCACAAAACATGACTACTAATAGACTCAAATATCTTTAGTTCCTCTGTAAAAGGAAGTCAGAAGTGGGTAAACCTGTGTCCAGTAATTTTTTCAACATTTAATCTTGTTTTGGAAATAATATAGATATTTAATTCAACTTAGCAAAACTTTAAGATTTCAGGCTACCAAAAAATGTGGGGACACTATTTAAAAACTTGACCTAAATTCTTTTTTCTCTCTTACATCTATTTAATTCACTGTTCTCAATAATTATGTTTAGATTACCCACAAAAACTTCATGAGACAAACTTAACCATCATCCATCACTCTTCCTTTCTGACAAATTTTGTAACAGAGATAACACGACCTAATTTGACTAATAAACCCAAGTAGAATAAAGTTATACATCTACATTAATTTTTATGCTGATAATTCTGAAGGCATATCTCTTTTAATCAACCCAGATTTCAACTAGCTTCTATTTACCAAAGATTATTTCAGATCACATGAACTTAAAAAGCATTTGTGTTAGTTTCTATTATATTTCTGAGACTTTTAGGAATCCTTAAGGCATATAAGTGCTTAATTCTCTTTAAGCCAATTATATAGAGCCCTTTTACAAATTAATTTTATAATACTATCCAGAGGTAGAAAATACCACATTGCTACAGCATATAGAGAAACAAATGAACATAAAGACAGACACAAAGACCTTGTACCTTCCATTTATAACCATTAGTTATAAAAGAGATTGGATCTAAATTACATTTCTGGCAGACAGAATAATTTGAAATTATCTCTTAGATGGCAAAATCCTTTTATTAATATTTGTGGAAAAGATACAGGTTTTTGATTTGCCTAAGTTTTGGGCTTTTTTTCAGATTTTTATTTAAATTCTAGTGAGTTAACATAAATTCTAATGACTTCAATATAATGTAATATTGTTTTCAGGAATAGAATTTAGTGATTCATCACTTATATAACACCCAGTGCTCGTCACAAGTGCCTTCCTTAAAACCCATCGCTCCATTATCCTATCCCCCACTCACCTCCCTCCATCAACTCTCATTTTGTTCAAGAGTCTTTTATGGTTTGTTTCCCTCTCTTTTCCCCCCTTCCCATATGCTTATCTGTTTTGTTTCTTAAATTCCACATATAAATGAAACCATATGATACTTGTCTTTCTCTAACTGACTTATTTCACTTAGCATAATACACTCTAGCTCCATCCGTGTCATTGCAAATAGCAAGATTTCATTCCTTTTGATGGCTAGTAATATT
The DNA here is from genome assembly GCF_003009895.1 of Hyaena hyaena. Lineage (NCBI taxonomy): Eukaryota > Metazoa > Chordata > Mammalia > Carnivora > Hyaenidae > Hyaena > Hyaena hyaena. The sequence continues at coordinate 982,546 of NW_024080925.1, forward strand.
CCATTATAGATATGTATGTGTGTGTGTATGTATTTATATATATGACATCTTCTTTATTCATTCATGAGCCGATGTACATTTGGGCTCTTTCCATAGTTCGGCTATTATTGATAACGATGGACAAAAGAGTCCATGTACCCATTCAAATCTGTATTTTTGTGACCTGTGGGTCAGCACCTAGTAGTGTAATTGCTGGGTCATAGGGTACTTCTATTTTTAACTTCTTTAGGAACCCCCATACTGTTTTCCAGAGTGGCTGCACCAGTTTCCATTCCCACCATCAGTGCAAAAGGGTTCTCCTTTCTCCACATTTTCACCAACACCTGTTATTTCCTGTGCTATTAAGTTCAGCCATTCTGACAGGTGTGAGGTGGTATCTCATTATGGTTATGACTTTTATTTCCCTGATGATGAGTGATGTTGAGCATGTGTCTTTTAGCCATCTGGATGTCTTCTTTGGAAAAGTGTCTATTCATGTCTTCTGCCCATTTCTTCACTGGATTATTTGATTTGGGGGTGTTAAAAATTTTCATTTGCTTCCATGTACTTTCTTATTTCATCTTTAATTTCCCGTTTAACCCATTAATCCTTTAGTAATTCTTTAACCCCCATGTAGTACTTGTGGTCTTTCCAAATTTTTTCTTGTAGTTGACTCCAAGTTTCATAGTATTATGATCTGAAAATATTCATGGTATGATCTCAATTTTTACTCAGTTTTACTTGTTGAGGGCTGATTTGTGGTCTGGTATGTGATCTATTCTGGAGAATGTTCCATATGCACTAAAGAAGAATGTGTATTATGTGGCTTTAGGATGGAATATTCTGAATATATCTGTTAGGTCCATCTGGCCCAGTGTGTTATTCAAAGCCATTGTTTCCTTGTTGATTTTCTGCTTAGATTATCTGTCCATTACCGCAAATGAGATGTTAAAGTCCCCTACTATTATTGAATTATTATCAATGAGTTTATGTTTGTTATTAATTGATTTATATGTTTGGATGTCACTAATTTGGGTGCATAGACATTTATGATTGTTAGTTCTTCCTGATGGATGGACCCTGTAATTATTATGTAGTGCCCTTCTTCATCTCTTGGGACAGTCTTTGTTTAAAACCTAGTTTATTGGATATAAGCATGGCTACTCTGGCTTTCTTTTGACATCCATTAGCATGATAGATGCTTTTCCATCCCTTCACTTTTAACCTGCAGGTGTCCTTAGGTCTAAAATGAATCTTCTAGGCAGCATATAGATAAATCTTTTTTTTTTTTTTATCCATTCTGATACTCTGTGTCTTTTGATTACAGCATTTATTCCATTTATATTCAAAGTAATTATTGATAGATATGAATTAAGTGCCTTTGTGTTACCTGTAAATTTGGCATTTCTGGTGATACTCTCTGTTCCTTTCTAGTCCTTGTTGCTTTTGGTCTTTCTCCACCCTGACCCCCCACCCCACTCAAAGAGTTGCCTTTAATATTTCTTGCAGGGCTCATTCAGTGGCCACAAATTCCTTTAGTTTTTGTTTGTCTGGGAAACGTTTTATCTCTCCTTCTATTTTTAATGACAGCCTTACTGGATAAAGTATTCTTAGCTGCATATTTTTCCCCATTCAGTACATTGAATATATCCTGCCACTCCCTTCTGGCCTGACAAGTTTCTGTGGACAGATCTGCTGTGAATCTGATCTGTCTTCCCTTTTAAGTTAAAGATGTTTTTTTCCTTGCTGCTTTCAAGATTCTTTTCTTGTCTGTGTATCTTGTGAATATAACTATGATACATCTTGGTGACAGCCACCTTTTGTTAAGTTTAATGGCAGTCCTCTGTGCTTCTGGGATTTCAATGCCTGTTTCCTTCCCCAGATTAGTGATTTTTTCAGCTATTATTTGCTTATATAAGCCATCTGCTTTTTTAAAATTTTTTAATGTTTTATTTATTTCTGAGAGAGAGAGGCAGTGTGAGCAGGGGAGGGTCAGAGAGAGAGGGAGATACAGAATCTGAAACAGGCTCCAAGCTCTGAGCTGGCAGTCAGCACAGAGCCCTATACAGGACTCGAACCCACGAACTGTGGGCCGAAGTCAGATGCTTAGCCGACTGCGCCACCCAGGCGCCCCCTGTCTGCTCCTTTTTAGCTCTCTTCATTTTCCGGGACTCCTATGATATGGATGTTATTATACTTTAAGGAGTCACTGAATTCCCTAAGTTTACATTCATGATCCAGTACCTTTCTTTCCCTCTTCTTTTCAGCTTCATTATTTTCCATATTTATCTTCTGTATCACTGATTCATTCCTCTGCTTTCTCCATCCTTGTTGTCATGGTATCCATTCAGATTTGCATTTCACTTATAACATTTTTAATTTTGGCCTGATTAGTTTTTAGTTCTTTTATCTCTGCAGTAAAGAATTCTCTGATGTTTTCTATGTTAAAGCCCAGCTAGTGTCTTTAAAATTGTCATTTTAAATTCTAGTTCAGACATCTTACCTATATCTGCATTGATTAAATTACTGGCTGTTACTCCCTCCTGTTCTTTCTTTTGGGGTGAATTCCTCCATCTTGTCATATTTTTAGGGTGTGTCATTGTTAGGAAAGCCTGTTATATTCCTCCTCCTAAGAGTAATAGCTATATTAAGAAGAGGTGCAAAAAAGACAAAAGGAAGGTAAAGCATAGGTGTGTTTTGGTCTGCTTGTTAAAAGAAGCTAGATCCAAAAAATAATAAATAAAAATTTTTTAAATAATTAAAATTTTTTAAAGTTAAAGATTGTTTTTTCTTTATATTATTAAACAACAACATGAAAGGAAGCTAGAGCCTCTTTCTCCTAGAATTGAAGCTAGGAGAAAGCTAAACACTCTGTGATTAGTAAACTTTGTGCATGCGATGGGTTGTGCTGGTCTTCTGGGGTGGGGCCTACTGTGCTGATTCTTAGGCCCACTTTTCCTGGTGGAGATGCGCCTGCAGGATGCAAGGGAGTGGACCTTTGTGCAAGTGGCTCTGGCCTCCACCAGGTGGCACTGTTTTGCTCAGTGATGTCAGTCAGTGCTGATGAGTGGGAGAGGGAAGGGGAGATGGCCATACTCCACTCTCTAGTCCTGTCAGCAGGGAGCTTGCAGTGCCACTGTTCAGGAAGCCCTCACAGAAGAGCAGATAATAAAACAATCTCTTGTATCCCTGGTTTCCACCAGATCCCTGTCTTCACCCTGTCTGCACCCAAGCTGTCTGCCAGTCAGGTGGCACAGCACTCCTGTGTTTTATCTCAGGTGTGTGGCCGAGTTTCAAAACTCCAAATTTTAGAGATTAGTGCAGCACAGACCCACACTGATCCTCTCAGGGAGGGTCTTGCTGTCCTGTGGCCACTGCTGGCTTGTTGCAGAAATCAGTTGTGTGACCAGGCAGCAGTTCAGAGGTTATGGTGAAGCACAGGAGAAAGCCAGCACGAAGGCTTTGCCCTCAGCCGGTATCCCTGTTCCTGTGTTAGTGTATGGGAAGCTCAATGGCAGCTGCTGGGTTGTTTGCCCGCCAGAGAGGCCATGTCACCTCTCCCAGATGCACTCCAGGCAGGAGAACTGCTTCTCCCCATGTGGCCCAAAGGATCCTCAGACCACACTGCCTCCTCCTGGTTCTCTTCCCTCCTTCCCCACCAGAGCATCACCAAGCCCACCAGGCACCACCCTGGTGATGGTGCTAATCTCTGAAACTTGAGACTCTGCACTCCACTGTTTGTAAAAACTGGCAGCATTAGCCCCTCTCTTTTCCCAGTTAATAGTTTTGTGGAAGTTGTTCTTGTGCATTTCTCTTCTCATGCTTTCACTCATTCTCTCACTTTCTCTCTCACTCTTCTCTTTGTGATCAGGGCTCCTTCCCCTCATAGTACCCACAGATCTTCTCTCTACCAAATCAACTCTCTGCAACTCCTACCTACCATGATATTGCGGTTTTTTCTGTCTCTAGTTGTGCATATTTCCTCACTCAGCCCTCTGATATCTTGGGTGTTTAAAATGATTTGATATCTGTCCAGCTGTGCTCCAGGGACAAAGCGAACCTAGGGTCCCCCTACTCCTCCACCATCTTAACTCTGCTTCTTTCTACTCAACTAGCTATTTGTGTAAGTTTTAAAGTAACACTTTATTTTCTGGTTGTTTTGTATTTCTCTGACTTTCTATAATGTTATGCTTAGATTCTTTTAAATTTTTTGCATATCACAGCCTTTTTATTTGTGGTTACCATAAGGCTCATATATAACATCTTTAATATATAGCAGTTTATATTAGGTTGATGGTCACTTAAGTTTGAACGCATTCTAAAAGAACTTCATTTTTACTCCCTGCTTCCATGTTTTATGTATATGTTATCATATTTTACATCTTTATTCTGTGCATCCCCTTTACTAATTGTTTATATATATTTGGTTTTATTGCATTTGTGTTTCAGTCTTCATGCTAGCTTTGTAAGTGACTGCTTACACTGTTTTTCCTTTCATAATTTTCTTCTAATTATGACCTTTTGTTTTACATGTGAAGAAGTCCTTTTAACATTTTTTATAAGGCCAATTTTGTGTTGATGACTTCCTTTAACATTTGTCTGGGAAACTCTTATCTCTCCTTCAATTCTGAATGATAACTTTGCCATGTAAAGTATTCTTGGATGTAAGTTTCTGTGTGTGTGTGTGTGTGTGTGTGTGTGTGTGTGTGTGTGTGTGTTCCTTTCAACAGTTTGAATATATTATGCTACTGCCTTCTGGCCTGAAAAGTTTTGCTGAAAAATGACCTGATACTTTTATGGAGTTTCCCTTGTACATAATTAGTTGCTTCTCTCCTTCTGCTTTCAAAATTCTTTTACTGTTTGACATTTTAATGATGTGTTGTAGTATGGACCTCCTTGGGTTCATCTTCTTTAAAACTGTCTTTGATTTCTGAACATGGATGTCTGTTTCCTTCCCTATGCTAGGGAAGTTTTCAGCTATTATTTCTTTAAGTTTTCTACCCCCTTTTCTCTTCTCTTTCTGGAACCCTCTAATGCAAACATTTGTTTACTTGATCTTGTCCAAGAGATAGATCCCTTAACCTATCCTCATTTTTTAAAATTCTTTTTTCTTTTTGCTATTTGGGTTGGGTACTTTCCTTTATTCTGTCTTAAGGAGTGGTGATCTGTTCTTCCACATTTTCTAATCTATTGATTCTTTCATCTGTATTTTTTATTTCAGTTATTGTATTCTCCATCTTTGATTGGTTCTATTTTATGAATCCTACTTCTTTGTTGAAGTTTTCACTGAGTACACTCCTCTTTTTTCAAGCCTCGTGAGCATTTTTATGATTATTACTTTGAACTCCTTATCAGGTAGGTTGCTTATTTTCATTTCATTTACTTTTTCTTACATTTTGTCTTGGTCTTTTGTTTGGAACGTATTGCTGTGTCTCATCATTTTGTTTGACTTTCTGTGTTTGTTTCTATGAACTAGGTAGAACAGCTACTTCTAAATTTGAAGAAATGATTTTGTGCTTGGTCATCCCCTGTGTAGTCTGTATTTATCTGGCACCTTTGGCTGACTAGAGCTTGCGCCATTGTGGGCTGGGGGGTCCCCTGGCTCTCTGTGCTCGGGTTGCCCTGGTGGGATGGCCATAATGAAAGTGGGCATGCTAGGACAGTTTCAGGGCCCTCTCCAAAGAGGGTGTGTTGGCAGGACAGCTGAAGCTAAAGTGGGTACGAATCAGATTATCCCAGGGCTCTCCATTCAGTGTGCCCCCTGGTAGGGAGGGGTAAGGGGTACATTCTTCCCTGGTGGCAGCTAGAACCAAGGAGTACACAGGTCAGGACATCCCAAGGTGCTCCGTTCTGGGGTTTTTCAGGCAAGTTGTCTGGAGCCAAATCATGGGCCTGGAATGTTCCGGGGTGTTTTGTACCTGTGTCATCTGGGCAAGAGGGCTGAAGCTGTAGTGAGCGCTGACCAGGGATTTACCGATGTGTGCTGTGTTGGCTGTCTTTGTGGGATTACTGGGGGTAGTGTGGGCCATTGGGCCCAGGGCTCACTGAGGTGTAGGAGACCAGCTAGGGTACCTGGACGTGTTCCTAACCACATTATCAAGGTGGAGGGGAAATGAAAACCATACTGTTTACCAACCCTTTTAACCTAGAAAGCTCTCCTGCCATTTAGCCAAGTTCTAGGGCTAGATCTTTGATATTCTAGTTGTTCTTTTAAACCACACCATCTGGGGCTGGTATGTGCTAGGAACCCGGGGTTCCCAAAGGTGGCAGGGTGGCTGTTGAGCGTGGACACTGCTCCCATCTATACTATCAAAGTAGAGGAGGAACATAAACAGTGGCACTTCCAGCAGCTCTGCTGCCATTTGGCAACCAAAGGGCTGGTTCCTTTATATTCTAGTTGCCTTTTTAAACTTCAGAGTGTTGTTTTCTTTGGTTTTGTTTTGTTGTCTGCACCCCAGGGCAAATGAATCTGCACATGGTCCCTTTGCCTCCATCTCTTCCATTCTCTATCTGATCTCTTTTGTTGTGCAGAAGCTCTCCATTCAGCCCTTAGTTCTTCAGGAGGAATTGTTCTAGAAGGAGGTATAAATTTGGTGTGCCCAGAGAGATGAGTTCGGGGCTTTCCTACACCCACCATCCATTCAGCCACAGCCATTCTTATTCCTGAATTTGGTATTTTAAAGAGACCTAGGCGCGAGTTCCTCGAGGAATCAAGTAGAACATTTGTACTTCAAAGGCACAGAAGAAGAATGTACATTCCTCTGTGCCCAACTTTTGTTTTTAAAAGCCAAAGTTTTTACAATATTTACAAGCCTTTCAAGATAAATAGAGGAGGTTTGGGGATTGGTAACATGAATAGGTGGGCTTTAAATTGTTTCTGGATCTGCTTTTCTAGTTTTATAAAGATTTGTAAAGTAAGGACAGTTGCTTTTCTTTTTCTTTAAGTGTTTGTTTATTTTGAGAGAGAAAGGGAGATAGAGAGAGAACCCCAAATAGTCTCTGCACTGTCATTGTGAGCCCAATGCAGGGCTTGATCTCAAGAACCATGACATCGTGACTTGAGCCATAATCAAGAGTCTGATACTTAACTGACTGAGCCACCCAGGCTCCCAAAGGACAGTTGCTTTTAATTCCTCAAGGAGTGGGTTGCAACTAAAATGACATCATAGATTGATTCACCCATTAATCCTCTTATGAAGGCTTCAGAAAGTTTTTCTTGCCTTCTGGGTACATAGTTTTGTTTTAGTTAAGGGGGGAAGGCCTTAAAAAAATTCCCATTAGGCTCTGTTTATCAGCTTCTGACCAAAAAGCAACTTCATTAGAGTTGATGTTTAAGAATTTGCTTAGCCTAGAGGTTCCTGGCTGTCTCAATCAGTTAAGCTCCTGATTTCAGCTCAGGTCATGATCTCATGGTTTGTGAATTCAAGCCCCATGTTGGGCTCTGTGCTGACAGCTCTGTGCCTGAGATCTTCTTCAGATTCTGTATCTCCCTCTCTCTCTGCCCCTCCTCCACTCATGCATGCGCACGCTCTCTCTCTGTCTCTCTCAAATTAAAAAAATAACTTTTTTTTAAAATTTACATAGGACCTTTGAGTACACTTCTTTTTCCAGTGTCCCAGTTGATTACCAATGAAACATTCACCCTTGGGCCATCATTCTGATGGTGGATACCTAGAGGGTGTAATGTGGGCAGCCAAGTGTTATCACAGGTGCGTGGCTTTGGGTCTGTTGTAGCTGTACGGCCAGTAGTGTGGCAGACTTTTGTTTGCACTTGTGTTCCAAAGACCTTTCACAGTGTTCAGCTATAGTTACAAGTTCAGACACTAAAAGATTAGTTGCTATTTTGTTAGTTTCTATGGTCCATGAGGGGACCATGTTGAAAACCAAGCATCTCAAAAACCCTCCTCAGTGTTTTGCCATTTTGCTTCCCACATCCATTCCTCGACGTTGCCAGGTCCCACTATCATTTGCACAAGCTGATAAGGATCTGGCAGACTGGGATTTTAGGCCCTAATAATGACTAAATTCTTCAGAACACTTCTGGCAATCCTCCCCTTTGGAAATTCTATAATTATGGCCCTTATTTCATTGTTTGGCTAAGAAGTGAAGGATCCCCAAGAAGGCTCACCCATGACCTTGGCTGGTTTATTGTGAAGATAACTGTTTAATAGTCTCTTCAGAGTGGAAAGGAAGTTCAGACAGAGTTAGAACATGAATACTCAGGTAAAGAAAGGTAGAGGAGAGCAGTAGGAGTCTTGTCAGCTGCATCATCCTTTGTTTTAGGTACTTCCTGTGTCTTTAATTTTTCATGAGCCCTGAGCAACAAATTTTTTCATGAAACAGTTTAGAATCTTGAAGCCTTTTAGAAGTTTCTGCATACCAATTACAGTAGGTACCCCCATTCTGTTTAATTCAGGAACCCTTGCTTTTTAAATGAATAATCTTGTCTAATTGAATGCTCCCCATAATGGCTATTTTAATTCTAGGTTGTCTTTAGTAAGATTTTGCCACTTTTGTAGATATTTATACATTCCATTACGTTTGTTTTAGACATGAAATACGCAGGTGTGCTGGAAGGTGACATACTTAACTTTTTGGATTTTAAGGATCTCTCCTTTTTTTTTTTTTTTTTTTTTTAATGTTTGTTTTTGAGACAGAGGGGGATAGAGCATGAGGCGGGCAGGGGCAGAGAGAGAGGGAGATACAGAATCCCAAGCAGCCTCCAGGCTCTGAGCTGTCAGCATAGAGTCCGACACGGGCCTCAAACCCACGTGACCCGAGCAAAGTCAGACACTCAACCAAAAGAGCCACCCAGGCTCCCCAAGGATCTCATTTTTAAAAAATTTTTTGAAGCTAAGACTTTGGGTCTCTCAGAGTCAAACTAATACTTCAAGGGGATGTGCCTCTTGGTTGGGGGTTGTGTAGTGTTTGAGGTATACCTCACTGCATAGATACTGAGGTTGGCAGGTGACCCAGGGTCAATCTAACCTGTCCATGACTAACTTACCCTAAGATGAGAGTCTTTAGGTTAGGTGGCAAAAGCTGTAACAGCTTTTAAATGCTAGACTTTTTGGGGCGCCTGGGTAGCTTAGTCGGTTAAGCGTCCGACTTTCGCTTAGGTCATGATCTCGCGGTTCATGGGTTAGAGCCCCACATAGGGCTCTGTGCTGACTGCCAGCTCAGAGCCTGGAGCCTGTTTCAGTCTGTGACTCCCTCTCTCTCTGATCCTCCCCTGCTCACGCTGTCTCTCTCTCTCTCTCTCTCCTAGAAATAAATAAAATATTTTAAAAAAAAAAAAGAAAAGAAAATAAATGCTAGACTTTTTGCCTACAATTTTGTAGCTGTTTCCCAGATTCCTTTCTCCATAGCTTTTCTCTATACAAGACCAACAAACCTGTGCTCCTTAACACACCAGCTGTAGCCAAAAGATGTTGCTGCAGTCTGGACAAGAAAAGACCCTGTGTGTCCTACTACCAATCCCCACCATGGAATCTTGGACTAGGGAAGTACTGAACCAGCAGACCTCAACAAATGGGGACTGGGGGCTCCATATAACTGAGTAACTGCAAACTGCCATGAACAAATCCCATGTGGATTTGGGGACAAAAACAAGGGCTGAGGGTATCCAGCAACCAACAAGACTTGTGGCCTGAACTACCAACAGCTCCCAATGTCGAACTAACTGGAAGGTGGATTAGATCAGAAACTCAGCACAAGAGCTGAAGTCAGAACCAAGAGGAGCTTACAGCCCTCAGAAATGGCAAGAAAGGACTCAGAAATGTTCATGGGTATTCCTCCTGTGTTTCTGGTTGTTTCCAAAGTCCCCGGAAGTTCACTTCAGATCCCACTGCTGCCACCAAATCTATTAGAAAGCAATATTCAACTGGGTGAATTGGAAGATCAACTGGCTTTATTCAGCAATTAATCAGGCAGCATCCCATCTAGAACACAGAAAGGAGCTTCGATGAGCTATAAGAAATGGAAGACTTATAGGCTGAAAGAGAGTGACATAAGAAAAGAGTGTTGTTTCAGACAAGGCCTCCTTCCTTTGAAAGGGGAAAGAAAGGATCCGTTGGGCAGAGTACTTCACTAGTGCAAACCAGATAATTCCAGATTTATTGGTAATCTTTAGTTACATTCATAGGTGAGGCTTAAGCTGCAATTAGGTATTAAGTCTTGTTTTACTGACGTGCAGCTCAGCACAAGTGACTCCAGTTTGGACATGTTTCGTTAACAAGCGTCAACTATCTCCTCAATCCAGAGATCTTCTTTACTTATCATTGTCTTTGTCTGTTTTGTGAATTGGGGTAGTAACTGTTTTGTTGTTTTGTTTCTACGTAATTGGTTTCGGTAAGAGTCTCTTGGCACTCCCAAAAGATTTTGACTGTATACAAAATGTCCTTTTGCTCTTTTTGTCATTTTTACACATTTTCAATACAAAAGGTAAAATGAACAGCAAAATGAAACTAAGGGAAGACAATTATTTATAGCATCAGTAAATCAACAGTAAGAAACACCACAGGGATATGGGCTGCTGGCGGCCAGCACTAACTTCAGTTATTGCATAGATTAAAAACATATATTTGTCACACACTTTACTATCATGTACACCCAGTAGTGCTTTAAAAATTATATTTATGGGTCATTTTTTTCTCTCACCAAAGTAAAGCTATTTCTGGGGTGAAACAAACAGCTACTTAGTAGGTCAAAGTAATAGTTAAGAGCAAAAGGTAAAGAACTATGAAGAGAAACCAAACTTCAGGAAGACTGAACAGATCCAGTCAATTTAGGACACCAGAGTTTTGTATTCTTCCTCCTGTCAAAGCTGCCACAGGCTCACCAGTGACCACAAAAGGTAGGAGCTCAATTTTATATTTCATCTGAGAGCTGGCACTTCTAAGAAGCCAGTGCCCATTAGAACCACAATGTGATGGGGGATCAGTACTGACTTAAAGGGAATAATACCTCTTTCTAAACCATAACTGATAGTTCCTGCAGCTGAGAGGGTTTTCCCCAAGGGCCATCAGCCAGGGCCTCAGCCTTGCCTCGGCATAAGAAGCATAACAACTGTTGGCTGAAATATTTCCTCCTTTGGAGGCCACGTTGCATATATTTGTTTACTCTCTTGTCAGCAACTTTCCTAGTTTCCGGTGTCTTTTGTGTTACTCCAGAAACAATGGAAACATTAGCTCAGGAATGGCGGGTATTTTTTCTTTGTGGTTTGTTTAGCTTTCTTTGTCTTCCAAATCTGCAGTCCCGCCAAAAGTCATGTGAGATCCACCCCCAAATGTAGTTTAAGGTTTTGATTCTCCTGTTTAAGTCCAGTGGGTTCTCTGTATTTAACTTTTCATTCAGTTTCAGTAAAAAAACAATCCATGGTGGAACTCCAGAGTCAATTCTTACAATGAGAATCATATGAGGAATTAAACCGAAATAAGTGAGTTTTGTCTTAAAGGAAAATACCCTGTATTCTCACACTGTTTATTTCGGCAGAAACATAGAAACAAGATGTGTGGATTAGATTCCCTTACTGACCTACTACTAAGAATAGCAGCTGGTCTTTGCCATCTGTACTATAATCACCAATGGCTCTGGATGTTGGCGGTAGTCCTAGATATATCATACTTCCCTTTACAGACATCAATTGTAACATCTTGTCAAGCCCTGGATTTGATTCATAAAATAATAACATAGGCTTCCTCTCCTTGGAGAGTTAAACAATCATTCTGCTTTGCCTTAATATTTTTAGTTTCTGTTTAAAAATGTGTACTAGTAAAGATTTTAGTTGGTGGGATATAGAAAATACTTCTTTTCTTCTTGATACCCCAGTCTTCTCTTTCATTGAAAGAGTCCAAGTTCACCATCTTGTATTTGGAACAGTCTAGTTTCATAGGAAAAGGATATGAGCCCACCAGCTTCAAATTACAATTTATTTTATGCCTCTGATCACCTATATAGAGCTCTCTCCAAATTAAAGGATTATGGCATCCCCTGATGTTCAAAGTGAACCTTTTAGAAATGAAGTGTATGTTTTTGTGTGGACTTTGTATCTATGGCTCAGCCCACATGAAACTACCAATAGAAGACTTTTAAAAGAATAGTAATGGCAAAAGACACCTGGCTTTGAACCAACATTATAATAAAAATGAACGTCCAACTCTGTAGCTTTCTCTACCTGTTAACAGTTTCTCTAGTTGCAGTGGGATGGGAGACTTCTCCACCTCAACGTTATCAGCTTTGTGATTTCAAGTGAGACTCCCTCAGTTCCACAGTTTGGGTCTCCCATGACTGGGGACAAAGCAAAAAGAAACTGGTCCCACATGAAGGCTCTTGAGGTGCGAGGATATAAATGTGAAGGCTGGAGTGAAGAGTTGTTATAAGCTCATTCTTAAAGAATCCATATGCACTTTCTTTTTTGTTTCTTTGGTGGTTTCAGGAATGGTCACGTTTTGTTTTGTACCATCTTGTCTGTTGCTTCTCATAAAAGATTCTTCTCCTGAAACCACAGAGGAATTAAATGCCAGCTTGGTTTTTCTCTTATCTATCGGTGTGCCGCAGGAATGAAATAATATTTGGTGTTTTCTTAAAGGGGTAGAAATGCTCTCGCCTGCATTGACCCACCCGGTGTTATCCACCTAAGCCTCCAACGAAGTTCAAAGAGCAAACAGTTAAAGAGAAGCCCAGACTCTGCTAGGCATTTCATCATTGGATGTGGCATAGATTGAGTCAAGAAGGACTAAAATATCCAAGTGAATATACAGTCCTTGCTGTTAGCACCACGCAGTTTATTAGTGACCTTGACAAGAGCTGTTTCAGAAGAGGAAAGGGTCAAAAGCATGATTGGAGTGGGTTCAAAAGAAAAATAGGAGGAGAGGAAGTGAGACAGTAAGAATGGGCAATTCTGTTGAGATGTTTTGCTATAAAGGCAGTCAACAATTGAGGTAGTAAATGGAGGCTGTAGAATCAAACATATATATTTTTTCTCTAAAGATTGGGTTTATTACAACATACTTGTATGCTTAGGGGAACGATTGCATGAAGAAGGAAACCTTTCCAATATAGTAGAGCAAGGACATAGCTGCAGGGGGGATGCCTGTGAATAGACAAATGACAGTAGTACGTGGTGTTCACTGTGAAGATTTGTCTTCAGAGGGGAGCACAGATGATCCTAAGGAGGGAAGGAGTGTATGTGTATGAAGTAGATAGATCATGGGGGCAGGCAGAAACTTATGGGAGTTTCTCTTCTGATTGCTTCTATGACTGAGTTAAATGGTAGTGAAGAAGAACATGTTGGACATTTGATAAGAATGAAGGTGTGAAATATTTGTCTAGGAGAACAGAAGAGTAAATAGAATAGGGAATTTTTGTACTGTTAAGGTCATACTTGAAATTCATTCTCATGAATTTTAGCAAGACCCAGAAAGCAAAGGAGTACGTGTATGACCTTGGACATGCTGCTCTGAGGTAGTTTACATGGGTCTACTATCTGCCCTACCACGTTATTGAGAGAATTAAATGTGACAGAAAGCATTTTGAAGTATAAGTACAGGATATGATATTATGAAACTTAGCTTTGAATTACTTAGCACTTTTCCTTGGCAAAAAGCTTTTCAAATTTGTTTAAGACAGCCGTAGTATCTCTAGAGACAGCATTTGGCTTCTGCCACCGATTTACTCAGTAATTCAGTCTAAGCAAATGACTTAACTTCCTTTTCCTCTTACCTCTCAATCTATAAAGCGACGGTGGTTCTGTTTAAAGCACAACAAATGCTTTGTAAATAAAGGTGCTATATAAATGCAAGCTGGTAATAAAGTGGTATTTCAAGCCTCACTGGTACGGTCACCAGAAAGTTAGCCAGGTCAGCCTTGGGTGGTAGGTGTATCCCTTGAGAAGCTTTTATAGAAGGGAAACACAAGTATCTTGAAATTGGTGGTGCCCACATTATTTCCATTAATGTTCACAACTACTCTTTGAGATTAATAGAACCTGAGACACAAAAGGTTAAATTGTTAAACCCAAGCAGAAGCCTGGATTTGAATCCAAATTTACCTTAAAACCCCGTGCTCTTTTTTCATTTTGCCACATGCAGACTTAGGCTTGAAAACATTATAGCCAGAGAAGGTATGGAATAGTGTTTATTATACACCCATATTTTCACCAACTTAATCTCTTGTTTGCCATCAAAAATGGAGCTAGAGTTGCCCAGTAGCAGGATACCAGCTACTTCATCGGAGATATCATCATGATGGAGTCATTTACAAGCAATCACATGCCAAGAAAAGATAGGAACATCAGGGGAAAGGAGCATAAGCTAACCAAAGATTTCCACTTAGCTACAAATGCCGTTTTCAGACATTCTGGGACAGGAGAGGGGATACTATAAAACTACGTAAATTTGTGTGATCATGGGAACTACAGGAATACTACGTCCTCTGTCCTCATGACTGCAAACACGATATGTACATTATATATTAAATTATGTAACTATATGATATTATACAATTTACAAATTATGAAGCATAAATAGCTCTAAGAGAATCGGTGTCTGTTAGATTTTGGTTTTTGAGTAACAATTGCCCGGCTGATAGAGAAGGTGATAGGAAAGCTATATTTATTTTCTTCCAACAGCTAAAAGGTGATCATACTTCTAAAATTTGTTGAGATTGTCCGAGAAAGTGAGTAAAATACTCATCCATCACTGGAAGCCCCTGGTCAGGAAATGACAGTGCAGTAAATATCTTCAGCAGCCACCTTTTAATGTACAAGCTGTTTTCGGTTGGAATTTTCAGCACTCACATAAAACACACTGTCATGAGTGACTGCTTGTGCTCCAAAGTCATTACTATTGGGATAATGGAACATCTCTCAGTGAATAACCAAAAAACTTTAAATGTCATGTCAAGTTTGTTGAAGCCATTTTCAAGCCCCGTTCAAGGTTACATGAATATTGAGGGTGTCTAGTTTTTTAAAAGTCTTGCGTTCTATGAGAGATAACTCATAAGGTTGTATGAGAGGATAGTTAATTAGAAGAAAATCTCATGTTTCTTGAGAAAGTCAATCAGCTAGAGCCATTTAGTGATTAGCTATTGCAGCTCTCTCCTTACCACCTTCTACGTCAGGCTCAGTCACTTACCAATAAAAGAATATATATACGTGTGTATGTGTACATGTCTGTATGAATATATGTGTGTATATTTGACAGATGATGATGTAGATTTGCTAGGAAGTTTTAACAATTTGCCTCCCAAATGCAGTATTTCTTTTGAGGGAAATCGTTGACTTTTTACACTCCTTTTAGAAACTTTCCTTTTTGTTTTTTGTTTTTTTTTTTTAAATAATCTCATTACTATTCCAACTAATGCATATCTTGGGTCATAGAGTATGGAGATAATTTCTTTACCTGGTGCATATTTATTGAGCGCCATTTTAAGCACTGACATTAGAGCAGTATTTTGAACCGCCTCCCTGCTGTCTTTGAGCTTATATTCTAGTAAAGCAAAGGAGAATGGGCGAGTAAACGGATATGATGTGTCTGGTGGTTAGGAGTTCAGTGAAGGAAAAAATGAGGGATAAATGTGTGATGGAAAGGGGCAGCACTATTTCAGTTGGATGGTCAGAGGAGTCCTCTCTAGATAGCATTTGACCAGAGACCAGAAGGAAATCGGCATTTGTGCTAATGAAACGGTTGTCTATTTATATTTCAGTTTCTTCTTAAACTACATGTATTTATTTTCAATCTACCTGTCTCTGCTGAATATTTTAATTTAGTCTATCTAAGATGACTTGTTTGAGAATAATTATTTTAAGTTAATGTGCACAGTCGTTGCTTATCACAGTGATAAGTTTAATGTTTCTTTCTTCCTTACTGTAGAAAATCAGACAGTGCAGTTGACAGAAGGGTCACGTTCACACTACAATATCAATTGCAACTCAACGAGGACTCCAGTCGCCAAGGAGCTTAATTATAATCTAGACACTCATACGTCTACAGAGAGGATCAAGGCAGTTGAGAAGAAGGAAGCCTGTAATGTAGAAAGTAACAGAAAAAAGGAAATGGAACTTCTTGGCTCTGTGTCTAAAAACGAATCTGTTCCCGAAGTTGAAGCCCTGCTGGCAAGATTACGAGCTTTATAAATTAAACTGGTAAAAAATGATTAAGCCAAATATAAAGCCATGCTCTAAGCTATAACACTTGAAAAAAATTGCTTTTTATATAAGTGACTTTATATAGTTTAAATTATGATATATATTAGAAAAATAAAGCTAACTACATGATTGCAATGCTTTTCCTATGTACTTGAGGGTTTGGCTTATTCAAGATTATAATGGGTTTTAATGCTTTTCTTGTCTCCTGGTAGTCATGTGTTCTATATTTGGTGGTTAAATTATACATTATGCTTTAGAGAACAGGTAGGCACCCATGTGTTCAGCAATGTGTCCTGAAAAGAATACATTTTAAGTCACTGTAATTTTTACCTTATGGCTTTTAGGATTAATGAATGTCAACTTATCAATGTCAACTCTTGGGGTGTGTGGGGGTATGTGTGGTGTGTGTACATACACATACACATATATGTGCATTTATATATGTATATATGGTGTGTATATATATACATACATATGTGTGTGTACGTATATATATATATTCCCCATGCATGTTATTTATGTAGGCCCTTAATTGGGATCTGCATGCTATCAATGTAGCATCAGAAACATAAAATTGAATATAACAGAACTGTAAGGAATGAACGTAAGCTCATTATTATCATTGTTGAATTCATGTTACTTAGACCCTGCAGGAGACTATAAAGGCCACTGAGCACATTTCCAAAAATGATGTACTAGCAATGTATGCACTCTTTGTGAAATGCACATGCTTTTGTATAAAGTAGATGTATATGGTATTACAGGGATGCTGAAACTCTTGAGAGCATTTTTTCCCTTCATAATTATGACTCTGAGATAGAAGTACCATCTTGAAACTTCCCAAGTAACGAATTTTTTTTCCTGTGAACAAACTTGAAGTTGCAGTTTCTTTGATCTGACAATCAATAAGTTTAACAAAGATCTAAAGTGTTTCAAGGAAAGTTTTCCTATGCAGATGTTGCAATTTCCCCTCATTTGGGGCAGTGAATTAACTCTTGATCCTATATGAAAGAAAATAAACTTGCTACTTGCACTAAATGAAAAAAAAAATGGTTTTTTTTTTTGTAGTTAGCATATTCTGTGGATAAGCTGTAAATAGACTGTGCTATGCAGTCTATCTAAGCATCTATTTTGCTTTATTACGTGCAGTAAATAAATGACTGCTCTTTTACCTTCAGTTAAAAAGCAGTTATGTGGAACCAGTCTGGCAAAGTCCACTGCTTTTTATTTCCTTGTTTCAGTTGCCACCTCCTTTCAGCTCCGAGTTAATAAAGTGAATTAATTAGAACTATGAACCAGGCCCTGTTTATAGACATTGGGGAACAGACTTATCCACAACCTATGCAGGGATAAATTGTTCTCCTATGTATGGCTGAAATAGAAATTGCACCTGGAGGGCAAAATGCGTATTGTCCCGACAACAAATCTTAAAAATGAAGAAAGGTGAAGGACATTTACACATTTTAGCAGACAGGCCCCTAACAGCAAGAAAAGAAGTAAGTAAAATAAAAGAATGCTGATGATCAGTTCTGAACATGACTTTGCAAACACTTCGGCTTTTCAAAAACAAACCTGAAATTCATCCAGATAGTTTGGACATACCAGGTGGCACGTAAACTCTCTGGAAACTTGGGGCCAGGGAGCAGCCACGAGGGAGAAGCAGCCTGGCAAGTAAAGGGAAGTCAAGATGACATAGACCCCCCAAGGGCAGAGAAATGCAGGCAAGTCCTAAACAGAAGCAGACAGCCCCCATCGCACCTGTCTGCTGGAGCGGGTGGACAGCCAGCTAGTGGGAGGGCCAGCATGGGCTGGCCTCCTGCAGGTCAAGGCCCCAGGCTGTCCGCCTCCCTGGCGGGAGTCTGTCCTGAGCAGACTCGAAGAGGGGACTAGGTTTTGTGTTTCCCTATCCACACCTAAAGAAAGAGTGGACAGAGGTAAGAGCCAACCAAGAAACAGCTCATTTTCTGCTGCAGACATTTCATTGATCAATGCTCCTTCAAAGGTATGACTGGGGTTTTTACATTCATAGTATTCCTTTAGCCAAGTGTAGATGAAAACTAGACATCAAGGTACAATTTCGCGTTTCTGAGCAAACAGTTTATTCTTTTGAATTTGCAGAAAAACGTGAAGCCAAAACACAGCTCAGCACCCTTGATAAGGATGTTCCATCCAGGCTAGTGACAAACCCCAAATAGGTTCCCAGCCCCTCTCAGGTCAGCGTAAAGAATTTGGCAAAAACACCCAGATAAGCAAGTACTCAAATACAACTAGTTGTCCAAAAGCAAAGATCTACTGCTACCAAGTTTTCCCAAATATTTGATATTTGCCGTAATTCGAAAGTAAGGAAAGCAATCAAATCACACAGCAGCCCCCCCCCACACACACACCACCACCACCACCACCACCGCCTTATTCTCAGGGGATTCACTCAAAAACATCTCCCCAGGGAGTGCCTGAAATTGCAGATACTACCGAGCCCTATATAGATTATGGTTTTTCCTATACACAAAAAGATCAGTTTCCAAATTAGGCACAGTAAGAGATCAACGGCAATACTAATACTAAAATAGAAAATTGTAACACTACCCTATAATAAAAGGCTATATGAATGTAGCCTCTATCAGAATATCTTAACGTACGATACTCCTGCTTTTGGTTATGATGTGAGATGATAAAATGCCTCCGTGATGAAATGAGGTAAGGTGAGTGTTGCAGGCATAGTTTTAGGTGACTATTAACTTTCTGACAGTACGTAAGACTGAGGATTATCTGCCTCCAGACTATGATTGAGCACAGGTAACATTAACCATGGAAAGTTAAACCAGAAATGGAAGCAGGGAGGGTACCACTCTATATGCTTGTATGTCCTTTGTTAACATTTACATATTTAAACAAAATATGTCAACACTTATATGAGGAAGAATGACGTTTCAATAGTTTATATCAAAATTTTTCTAGTAAGTCTAGAAAAATACAATTATTTATACCAAGTTGCTCCAAAACTCTAGTTGTTACCATACTATTTACTCAAAAAGAGGAGTTAGTTTGTAATGACTTTAAAATGTTAGTTTAGCCACAAATGATTATTGCCTGGGTTGATCCCATTCTGATTTTAAAATATCACAATCCAGGGGCACCTGGGTGGCTCAGTGGGTTAAAGCATCCAACTTCACCTCAGGTCATAATCTCACAGTTCGTAAGTTTGAGCCCCACATCGGGCTCTGTGTTGACAGCTCAGACCCTGGAGCCCACTTCAGATTCTGTGTCTCCCTCTCTCTGCCCCTTCCCTGCTCATACTGTGTCTTTCTCTCTCAAAAATAAACAAACATTAACATTTTTTTTAAAAAAATATCACAATCCAATGTGGATCTGAGCTTCCTAATTAAAAATGAAACTCTCCTTTATGGGTAAGCACAGGTGGGCCAGGAGCACATTTCATGGTTACTTTTGTGCCAACTTTTTATACAGACTATGTAACTTTTGGAAAGTAATAAGTCCTAATAGATAAACTGCTAATTTGATTGAACCTCAAAAAGTGGCATTCATATTTTTTCTTCATATGAATTATTAAAATTTTTGAAATCCAGGAACTGTAAGCTGGCCGTGGAACAATATTCAGTTTTGTCTAGTCAGTTGTTAAAAGTAGCTCTTCCATGTCCTTGCCAGGCATGAGTGTTCTTAAAATATGTCCTGGGGCCAAACTGTTAAGTCATTTTGCTCTAAGAGCTACTCTTTAGCAAAACACATGAAGTTGCCAAAGAACCACAAGGTCTGGATGGTATTTCAAAAATGAATCCAAATCTCCCCGTAAAACGAAAATAATGGAACCTAAACCATAAAAGTTCATTATTCCTAAACAGACCTTTGCCTTTGAAAATGGGCATAAGGAGACTGGATCTTGGGATTTGGAAAGATGGCAGCGTCGGAGGATCCTGAATTCACCTCCTTCCATCAAGGCTTCACCTGCATACAGTGCAACGTGCTCTGACAACAACCTAAGCCTAGTGGAATAGCTGTTCTATAGCCAAAGGTAGAGTCGCACTGAGAAGGGTAAGTGAGGCAGAGACACGGTTGTGAACCAAACCCCCAGCACATCAACCCGCGACAGAGGTCCTTCCTGAGGAGGAAAGGGATCAAGCCCCACATCAGAAACATCTACCTCCTACCCTACACCCTCCTCCCACCTCCCCTGGGGTTCTGAACTTGGAAAAGGATCCCTGATAATCAACAAGAATTGACTTCACAGGGGAATTCTACCAAACTCATCACTTAAAGATGAGTTGACGCCTGCCCTTCTTGAACTATGAGAAGAGGAAGAAGTGATTCCAAATTCTTTCTATAAGGCCATCAGTGCCCTGATCTCCAAACCAAACAAAGAATTACATAAAAAGAGCACTATAGGTCAATAACCCTGATGAACATAGATACATAAATCCTCAACAAAATTTTAGCAAATCAAATTCAACATACATTAACCTTTACCACAATCAAGTGGGATTTATTCCAGAGATGCTAGAATGGTTCAATATTTGCAAATCCACATGAATCATCACATTAACAAGAAGAAAGATAACCATATAATCACCTCAATAGATGCAGAAAAAGCTGTTAACAAACTACAACATCCATTCATAATAAAAATTCTCAACAAAAGTGGTTTTAGTGGGAACACAATAAAGGCCCTATATGACAAACCCACAGCTAACATCATATTCAATGGGAAAGAGCTGAATATTTTTCCCTAAGATCAGATTAAGACAAAGAGGTCCACTTTCACCACTTTCGTTCAACATAGTACTGGAAGTCCTAGCCCAGCAATCAAAGAAAAATTAAAGCACCCCAATTGGTAAGGAAATAATTAAACTCTTACTTTTTGCAAATGACATGATACTATACATAGAAAACCCTAAAGGCTACAAAAAAAAAAAAAAAACCCCTATTAGAACTAATAAATGAATTCAGTAGAGTTATAGGGTACAAAGTCAATATACAGAAATATTTTGCATTTCTATTCACTAATAGCAAGAGAATTTTTTAAAATCTCATTTACAATTGCACAAAATAGAATAAAATACCTAAGAGTAAATTTGATGGAGAACAGACATACTTTGAAAACTGTAAGGCACTCATGAAAGAAACTGAAGACAATACAAATGGAAAGATACATCTTATAAAATGGAAGAATAAATATTGTTAAAATGTCCATAGTACCCCCAGCAACTTACAGTTTCAACCCAATCCCTATCAAAATATGAACAATATTTTTCACAGAACCAAAACAGATAATCCTAAAATTTGTGTGGAACCAAAAAAGACCCCAAATAGCCAACACAATCTTTTTTTTTTTCTTTTTTGAGAGATAGACATAGTGTGAGTGGGGGAGGGGCAGAGAGAGAGAGAGAGACACAGGCTCCAGGCTCTGAGCTGTCAGCACAGAGCCCGACATGGGGCTGGAACAGAATAGAGTATCCTTAAATAAATCTACACCACTTATGTGGTCAATTAATCTATGACAAAGGATGCAAAAATATACATGGGAAGAGACAATCTTCAATAAACGGTGCTGCTGGGAAAACAGGACAGTTACATGCAAAAGAATGAAACTAGACCACTTATACCTTATATAAAAATAAACTCAAAATGGATTAGCGACCTAAGTGTGAGACCTAAAACCATAAAACTCTTAAAAGAAACCAGGCAGTAATTTCTTGAATATCAGCCTCAGCAAAAGGGAAGGCAAAGAAAACAAAAATATGAAATATGGCCTATATCAGACTAAAAAGCTTCTGCAGTGAAAGACGCAAAGCAACAAAACAAAATGGTGACCTTCTGAATGGGAGAAGATATTTGCAAATGTTATATCTGATAAGGAGCTAAAATCCAAAATCTATAAAGAACTCCTATAACTCGACGCCAAAAGGACAAACCAACTTAAAAAATAGGCAGAAGACCGGAATAGATTTTTTTTAATACATACATACAGATGGCCAACAGACACATGAAAAGATGCTCAACATCACTCATCAGGGAAATGCAAATCAAAACCACAATGAGGTATGACCTCACTTATGTTAAAACAGCTAATATCAAAGAGACAAGAAATAACAAGTGTTGGTGAGGATGTAGAGAAAAGGCAACCATCACGCACTGTTGGTGGGAATGTAAACTGGTGCAGCCACTTTGTGGCTTTAGTGGAAAACACATAGTGGAAAACACTATGGAGATTTCTCAAGAAATTAAAAATAGAAATACTATACAATCCAGTAGTTCCGCTTCTGGATATTTACCTGAAGAAAATAAAAACACTAATTCGAAAAGATCTATTCATCCCTACACTTATTGTAGCATTACTTACAATAGCAAAGATATGGAAGTGTCCATCCATAGATGAATGGACAAAGAAGATGTGGAATATTATTCAGCCATAATAAAAAGGAATGAGATCTCACCAACAGCAACAACATGGAGAGACCTAGAGAGTATTATGCCAAATGTGAGAGAAAGAAAAATACCACATGATTTCACTTTTATGTGGAATCTTAAAAACAAATGAATGAACAAACAAAAAAGCTGAATCGGTCCTATAAATACAGAGAACAAACTGATGGTTGCCAGACGCAAGAGTGGGAGGGATCAGCAAAATGGGTGAAGGGGAGTGGGAGGTACAGACTTCTAGATATAAATTAAGAAATCACAAGAATAAAAAGTACAACATAGGAAATACAGTCAATATTATAATACTTCTGTATAGTGACAGTAACTACACTTATGATGTGCATTTCATAATTATGTAAATATATAATTGCTATGTTGTACACCTAAAACTAATAGAATATTGTATGCCAATTATACTTCTATTACATTTTAAAAAATAAAATGGGTGTAAGAATGTTACAACTGGTATGGGGGATGGGGGATGAGGTAGAATGAAATTTAGCTGGGTCTTCTAAGTAGGGTTTGACTGTAGATGCCTCTTTGTCTCCTATTCACCTAATTAGATTTGAGTGTCATGTTTGACACTTCAACAGGACCCTCCCTTTATTTTTTTTTTTCATTATCTTTAAAGTCTTCATTTTTTAAAGCAATTTTAGTTTTACAACAAAATTGAGAGGAAAGTACATATTTCTTACATTTCCCCTGTTCCTATTCTCCACCGTTACCATCATTATTCACCAGTCTGAGTTACCCTCCTTGTAGGCATCTTCAAGATGCAAGAGCTTCAAAAGAAATCTTGGATTCTTTCAGCAAACCCTAAAATGATAGATTTTGTTCTCCTTCACTATCCACTTTGAACTCCCAGCCATTAGACAAAAAGATGTTTTGAAGTTCCAGATATTTCTTCCTTATAATTAATATCACCAACATTCTCCATGTTCTCATAAATCTACATCATTATTAATATATATTTTTAATTGTATCTAAAGTTTTTGAATATCCATTTTTCTTCTGGCATTTTTATTCCTTGTTATATTTGGATTAAAAGCCTATTTTTAAAAATTCTTCTTTCTTCCTTGCTTTTTAACTATGGGTTACTAAAAATTTATTTTAAACATGAATCTCTAATTGTTATCAATCTCATCTTAATATTTTATGTATAATCTGACTAGATCTGACTGGTGGTCAACTATGAAGCTATAAAAAAAATAATTAAACAGATTGAGGGCACCTGGTTGGCCCAGTCCATAGAGCATGAGACTCTTGATCTCAGTGTTGTGAGTTCAAAGCCCTATGCTGGGCATAGAGCTTATAAAAATAAATAAATTCATAAATAAAAATAAAAATAAAATAATAAAACAAGTGTTCTGGTGAATTACTTCTCAAGAGCAGGACCAATCCTCAAATCGGTAGATTGTAGGTAATCTCTCCCCAGAATGTCTGTTTTCAGGTATGGCTGGGTTCTGGTGGAACAGGCATATCTTTGCATTAAAACAAAAACAAACCCAGTAGATTAAATATAACTGTTAAATAATATATATTTTTAATTTGAAACACTTAACATGTATAAGGGCAAAGCTGCTGGGCATGAATATACATCAGTAATGTGAAAATATCTATTTGTAACCTGTATAATAATTTCAAGGCTCAATATGTGTAAAGCATCCCCTATTAAAATACACACACGAAAGTTAGGCAACAAAAGTTTAGACTTCATAACTACAAGTGCTCAACTTCTGAGGGAAGCTTGATTTGAAACTGAGAGACTTCTTTCCTTCCCTTGAATCAAGTACAAATACTTGTCCCTTATGTTGCAAACCCGACTAGTTAAAAGCAAACAGGTGCCTCTCCACAGGGGGACTGGAGGAGGGCGGGAGGGAGGCATTTTCTTTGGAGGGTCTTCTTTCTAGTCTGTTCCTTTCCTTAATGACCTAAGGAGAGACATTCTGTTGATTGTAAGCCATGACTGACAGTCCACACCTGTGGCCTACCCAGAGCATAAGAGTCCAATTTGACTGGGATAATAAATAAAAACCTTGTCGTACTATTATAGGATGTTTGGCAAGGACAAGAATTAAGGTACCTTTATGACTCCCGAGGGAATCTGGTGATATTTCTAACGTGATCTCACACATCATTCTGTCCTGCCTGACCTTCCTCATATCACCCTCCTGAATTATAGCTTGTATCTGTTACCCTCTTCTCCTTCCATAGCCTCTCCCCAAAATAAAGAATTACTGACCTGAAGAAAACAAATCTGATTTTTTTAAATCTTTGTAAGAAAGTCAGTTATAATGTCCTGGAAGTCACTCCATATGTTTTCTGCAGAACATTTACTGCATCCATTAGATTAAATGTCTCACTTTATGAAATGAATACTGAAGGTCTCTTAGGGATTAAAAGACCTCTTTAAGAAGGGTCCAGCTTCATCCCTTAATAATTTCTGGGGTCCTGGGATGTTACAAGACACGTTACATATTCATCAAGTTCGCCAGTTTACCACCCACTTTTTCAATGATTAGTTCCTTTATCCTGGCAGTCACTAAAGAGAGTTGCCTCTCAGGCACTTCTCATGAATCCACCTAAAAAGGGAGTTTTTGATATGTAGTAATAGCTTTTCTCACACTCTCCAGAGAAGCTTAACAGCTTCTGTCTGATGAGCCAAAGGAGTGTACACTTATATAAGAACAGACACACTTCAAGGACACCGTTAGGCATGAAGATAGTAGCGGCACATGGCAATGGCGGGCATGCCTATGGAGGCCAGATGCCCCATTCCAGCAGGACAACCTCATTTAGGATGGCTGTTTGTCCAGGCAGGTCCCAGCAACCGCATGATCGGGCCCCAATGTTCCTAAGAAGCTAGTCTTTTGTTATCCTTATAGCCTCTCTTTCTTTATATCTGAGCCTCCTTTGAGTTCCTTAAACGGATGGTAACAGCAAAGTGGCACCCTTTCCTGTGAGTCTTTGCATTTTCACTTATCTCTAATCTAAAAGGATTCAAAGTTTGCTAATGGAGAACTGAGAAGCCACAAACTGAGGGAATTTACATTCCTTTATTAAACTGAACCCTGAGCTGAAATTCCCCCGTGTTCTTTCTGAATACCCTTGTTGCTACTACCCTGACTTCAAGGGAAGCTATCTACTTGAATGACAAAAATCCTTTTCTTCCACACTCTTTTGCAGCATTGAGACAAGATGGGACTTTTTAAAAGACTGAGTAGAAACCCAAAGGGATAGATAAAAGCCACAAGAAACATACCATGCTAATAAACAACAGTCCTCATCCCCACAGTGAACACACCCCTCCCATGTTGAGAAGCTGGTAAGGGTGGTCCTCTCATAAGACAGCAGGGGATGAAGGAGTGTAGTGCATTCCCAAGCAACAATTCCGAGCTTTTACAGCTTTAGGTGTCCTACAGAATGACAACCGTGGATTCAGTCTCAGAACGATATCCCACCTATGCCTAAGAATTGTCTGGGCACGCTGGCCTTTCCTGAACCTCAGAAATGAGACAACTGCCTTGCCTAAACCATACAGCATTGTCAGCCATACCAGAGTCGGTTGAGTTTGTGTATCTCTAGAGACCAAGGCCTATAGTATATATGAGATAGTGCGTTAACCACAGAGCTGTCCAATGATGAGAGCCCCAGCTTCAATACTATGAAGTCACTGGGTCCTGGAACAGAAGCAAATCCTCAAGAGGTATGCCAGAGGCTATCTCCAGACTGGTGGTTCTCCTGAAGGCTGAAGGTGTTGTGCCCGCATCATGAGTCCCCTGAGACCCCTAAGGAGCCGTCACCGATGCAAGTACATAAGGGTCTTTATTACAAGCTCGAGCAGGGGCTCACTCGTCTACCGGCACAGCGGCAGCAAGGAGAAGCCTCGAACAATGGCGAGCAAGGTTTTTATGAGGTAAGGGATGGGGGTGTTACAGTGCACACGTTGTACGTATTGCATCATCACATAAGCACCAATCATAATTGTACAGCACCCATGGCTACAGTTTTGACCATTCAGTGTCTGTGAGGCGTCCGTTACTTTTGGTGGGACCCAATCACGACCTTTGAGACTCCTTTGAAAATGACCAATTAAGACGTGAGCTCAAAGGGCCTACATGGGGTTTAGGCAAGCGGTGAGTGATCCGCTAGTTTGTGCAGAGTAACTACCTGCAGTTCCCAGCCCTGACTCAGACCACAGGAATGTTACACATTTCTTTTGATTGGCTGATCCGAGGGCGGTCCTGAGGGTGGCTTCAGCTGAGGCTTTTCCTGGAACTTGGGCTACGTGCAGCCCGAGGCTGCTCTTAATGGAGGACGTAATTTCAGGCTCTTCAAAGGGACTTGCACACCACTGGAGACCATGCCTTCTTGCTCTCTGCACTCCCTCCCTCCAAGTTACCTCAACAAGCAGAGGCCAGGTTCTGCTTGATTGGGAGATAATAAAGGAATCAATTACTAAGGTAGCATGTTGGCATATATGAGCAATGAAGGACTGTATCTCCCTTAGAATCTCTGTGATGTTTATAGAATCATAAGTGGGCACACTTGCCTTGGGGCTTATCACCTTGCACACGCCATCCCATATTCTGTTTGCTTATCTCTTTGAGGGACATAATAACTGTCTTAGCTTATTCATGTTCTGGTACCAGGTCTTACAACTGAAATAAATCAACCCTAACCTAGAAAGAAGTGTTCTGAAAAGGCAAAAATCCCTGTGGGAAAGAATCCCTGCTAAAGATCTGGGTGGGTGCACTGCCTCAGTCTGAGTGTTAAAGGGACTCTTTTCCAACATGGAGAAGTGTAGCAAGTAATGAAAACATTAACCAATGCAGATTCCACACATTTGCACCAGGCATTGTTGTAAGCATGTGGTATTGTGTCTTATCTCACTTTATGTGTGTAACAACCTCATGAAGAGAAAATGCTGTTGGAGCCCATTTTATCAGTGAAGAAACCGAGTCAAGAAGTCATTTACCCGTGGTCCCAGAGCTAGTAAGGAATGAGCTCAAGATTAAATTCTAGGTATTCTCAAACGCTACACCTCATGATCTTAAGCTGTGCTGTCTGCCTGCACAATTCTAAGCTACTGCCTGGGAGAACACCAGGGATAAGAATCATGTTGTCTCCCTTGCAAAACTGGCTGGCAGTTTTTGTACTTCCCCCTTATAGAAGACTCATCATCACTTGGCTTCATTATTTTGTACCAAATGCTAAGATCTCCCAGAATCTCCACTACCTATATACCAACGATGAAAATGGATAAATTTTATCAAGTATTTTCTCATTTAAATTTCCTGTCATCGCTGCTTCTCTTTGAGTATGATATTGTCAACTAATCGCTCATATAAATTTTACATGACCAAGTTTAAACAGGAACATTTGCTGCCAGAGTTGGTCAGAATGACCAGCAGCTGTCAGGAATTTAGCGTCCTCTGAGATTAGTCAACTTCCCATGCATTGCTCCCACTAGAAATGCTTTTCCTGCACAGATGAGCAGCTTGTCAAACCCTCTGTGTCTGGAAGACTCAGGAGATTTCTGTAAGTATGGTACGTACAAGAGATGAGTTCTTCCCAAACCGTTAGCCTCTCTGCAAAATAACAATGTTCATCATTTTTGTTTCTCCCTTGGCTTCCTTATTTCTTTCCTTCCTTTCATTCTGAATTTAGTGGGAAACAGAAGCACAATACATAAGCAGTAACTTTGACAAGACTTATTTTCTTTTGCTAAAATAATTACTTTGTTTAAAACAGACCTTTTAATGTCCAGAATTTTGAGTGCATCAGAGTTTTGTTTCTTTAAAAAAATAAACTCAGCTGTGTCAAGTTTTTAATTTAGTCCACCTGTCAAGGTATTTCTCTGATTAGCAGTAAGCCATACTTTTTGCAGGAACATATTTTAAGAGATTTCAGAATCCAATCGTTTGGATAGGAGGCAATTTATGTTCCAATCATGTTGAAGATTGTGGATGAACGGAACTTGGTATTGACCGCCCATAGGTATGCCTTTTCCATTCCATAGCCAGTAATACTGACAAATAAATAATTGAATTTGTTAAGATACCCTAAATGAAATACAAATGTGCCTGTTATTACTAAAGCATTCCAGGGTAAGTTTCCTCTTAGTCCTTCCTTTTTCCTTCCACAATTTAATTCTTCCTTTTTTTATATATATATATTTTTTATTTATTTCTAGGAGAGAGAGAGAGAGAGAGAGACAGCGTGAGCAGGGGAGGGTCAGAGAGAGAGGGAGATACAGACTCTCAAATTGGCTCCAGGCTCTGAGCTGGCAGTCAGCACAGAGCCCGATGCGGGGCTCGAACCCACGGACCGTGAGATCATGACCTAAGCGAAAGTCGGATGCTTAACCGACTAAGCCACCCAGGCGCCCCCACAATTTAATTCTTCTAAAGTTAGAAGTTATTGACATTATCTTTAGCACACAGATCTAGCAGCATATGTATCCATTAACTGACTTGCTTACAGGGAATAAGGACAATGTTTTGTTAATCACCGTATCATCAGTGTCCTATAGGATACCTGCCATAAAGTTCAATAAAATTTACTTCAGCTGTGTTGAAAATAATTAATGAACAATCTGTTTAGTGAAAGAAGACCAAAGGATCCATTAGAGAATGATCATGGTTTTATTTTGAGACGAGTCTTATTCTTTGGCTAAAATGTCCAAGTACAAAAGCAAAATAGTAATTACATATGAGTCCGTCATAAACTGTTCAGATGTCAATCCTTAACATAAGCCCATTAGTTCAATAATACCAAGGACTATGCACAATCCTGGAGATACGAAGCCCGACAAATAAATACAGTGCCTGCTCTAGATGGGTGTATAATACATCAGGGAAGATAAACACAGAATGAGTGTGCTTGCTATAGGAAAATGATGCTCAGCATCCCTCATCAGGGAAATACGAATCAAAACCACACTGCGATACCACCTCACACCGGTCAGAGTGGCTAAAATGAGCAAATCAGAGGGCTCTAGATGCTGGTGAGGATGTGGAGAAATGGGCACCTTCCTACACTGTTGGTGGGAATGCAAACTTGTGCAGCCCCTCTGGAAAACAGTGTGGAGGTTCCTCAAAAAATTAACAATAGAACTCCCCTAGGATCCAGCAATAGCACTGCTAGGAATTTACTGAAGGTATATAAGAGTGCTGATGCATAAGGGCACATGTACCCCAATGTTCATAGCAGCACTCTCAACAATAACCAAAATATGGAAAGAGCCTAAGTGTTCATCAACGGACGAATGGATCAAGAAGATGTGGTTTATCTATATAATGGAATACTACATGGCAATGAGAAAGAATGAAATCTGACCATGTGTAGCAACATGGATGGAACTTGAGGGTATTATGCTGAGCGAAGTCAGTCAGGCAGAGAAGGGCAGCTACCATATGTTTGTACACATAGGAGGATTAGGAGGAACTTAACGGAGGACTGTGGGGGAGAAGAAGGGGGAAATGGCGGGGGAGAGGGAGGGAGGCAAACCATGAGAGACTCTTGAATGTTGAGAACAAACTGAGGACTGATGGGTATGGGGAGGAGGGGAAGGAGGGTGATGGGCATGGAGGAGGGCATGGGGGGGATGAGCACTGGGTTTGTTATATGGAAACCAACTTGACAATAAACTATTTTTTAAAAAAAGGAATACAGGCTGTAAGAGGAGAATATAATGGAAGGCTGAGTTGATAGGGTGGGAGGGAGGGATCAGGAAAGCTCTCCTAGGTAGTGACTCAAGTTGGAGCGGTGATGATGGGCAACACGAGGCAAGCGGAGAGAGTGCCAGGTAGAGGGAACTGCACGTATGGAAACTTTAAAGAGGGAAACAGCATTAAATGTTCATTTGGGCGTACAAATCAAGGGGGAAGGTAATCAAGCTAGAATACTTCTTCCTCTATAACACACAGACTCCTATTATTTTTCCTAAACCATTGGAAAAAAAATTTTAATATGAGAAGATTGTATAAATTTTGCTAAGTCACCTGCAAAAGGAAAATAACTAACAATTACTTGTGCTATCAACATCCTTCAGTTTTGTTTCATAAAAGCCAAATATGATTAAGTTAGGAGGCTTCAAGTTTTCATTAATATCATCAAGATTTCTATATTTAAGTTATTCCAAGGTGAACATCTGTTATATTAATTATTGCAAAAGTTATTCTGCACTGGATAACTTGGTATTTAAGGAGAATATATCACTTTCCTATTTGATACATTTTCACTATATGCTTTCATGTGTTTATTTTAGAAAATAACTACAGAGTTTGAGATTAAGTATGTCACTCTAATTTTTAACACAACTGGTACAAAATGACATTAGATCACCTACATCACTGTGGGATACACATTCTTTAGAAATGATTTTTCAGAGAACTCTTTTATTTTCTTTCTCTATAGATGCATACTTTTCTCACAAATACCAACAGCGGTATTTTGTCTAGGATCCATGCAGGCAAGGTTGTATCCGCTAGGGATTTTCCTGGAGACAGTAATTTTCAAACAATAGAGCAAAAATGCATAGATCAGCCAACTAATTTATGCTACATCAATTTTACACACCCAGAAAGCACGAAACTTTAAAATGATCTCACCAAAGTCAAATAAGCCAAACAGAAGCTACCAAAGCAGGCCTGGCCCTTTCATCTAAACAAGCTTATGTCATGCCGCCTTTCAGAACACAATGTTTTCTGAAAGGGCAGGAAGGCCATGCTTCTAAATGCATGTTCTATTAGACAGCAAAGAACTACAAAAGACGCTCAAAGCAAAGTGTCTGGGAACCCAAGTTGATTAATGTGCAGCTTTATTTCACTTCAGGGGTAAAGGACTGGAGGGATAAAAGACCATAAGCTCGCTTGACAACTGTAAAGGTCGCAAAGAAAATGATGGTAGGTAACATGAAGTTGTCAGGGAGACCTGAGACCCCAGTACTCAGAAATGTGTGGCAGAGGCTCCAGCAGTGAGGTGACAGGTGAGCTGCCAATCATCCGAGGGTTCAGCCCAAATGAAAAGAGCAAAGGAAATACGAGCTCCTGGAACCCCAAGTTGTAGTTCAGGGCCCTCTTCCCCAAGAAGTGAAATGAAGCAGATCAGGGAATAGGATTCTCTGCGACTAGCTCAGAGGACTTGGGTTCTCTCTATGGTCAGAGAGTTCACATTCTACTCTCACTGGCTCATGGCAGTCACTCTGGCAAAGGCTTCCAGGTCCACTGAGACATGGAAATAGCCATGCCAGGTAATCACCATTACTCCTTACTATAGAGCGAGGATGTGGACAGAACCACAGACATCCTAGGGCCAGAGCAGGTGCTCCCACTGGTATGCTTTAGGGAAAGCTCTAGACAACTGACCTGAAGGAGTGCCTATCCTCAAAGACCATGCAAAGAAGGACAAGTATTCCTAACAGAACTGCTCTTTTATGAACTCCATAGAATTAGAGTCCTGGGTGATATGGACATAAACTGAACAGTTCTCAACTGTTCATGTCAATGGATTGGAGCATTAGCCTCCATCCTTGCCCCCCAAAAAACCTGATAAGAATTATAATAGACATTGGAAGGGACCAAAGCCTCACTCTTCCCTAAAACATTCCCAATTCACTTAGGTAAAGGCTACAGAACTTCTTTTCAAAACGTTGAAACAGCAGGGCCACCTTGGTGGTTCAGTCAGTAAAGCATCCAAGTTCGGCTCAGGTCATGATCTCCCAGCATGTGGGTTTGAGCCCCATGTCAGGCTCTGTGCGGACAGCTCAGAGCCTGGAGCCTGTTTCGGATCCTGTGTCCCCTTCTCTCTCTGCTCCTCCCCTGCTCATGCTCGGTCTCTCCTTCTCTCTCAAAAAAAAATAAACATTAAAAAAATTGAAAAAGCATAAAAAAGGAAATCATATGATCAGTAAAATTTCATCAAGTGCACCTAACGTTACGATAGGGACAAAGAAAATTATGTAAGAATTTCCATCCGGTTTCCAAGCCTGTGTCCCTTTCACTGGATCTCTCCATGGAGGTGAGGCTGTGAGTGAAGAGTGGGGTATGAGACGGCACTGGAAAATAGGGTAGCTGGATTTACAATGAAAAGAACAGACAGGGACTAGCAAAAGGAGTGAGAGGAAAGGGGAGAAAAGCATCACATGGTTACCACGGGGAGAAATGTTTTTTTGCAGCCACTGTAGGGATTTGCTGGAGAAGGGTGAGTGAAGAGGAATCTGAAGACATTTTTCCATGTGGCTCATGTGTGAAGGCATGTGGTACTTCTTCCACAAAACCTTTAAAAATTATTTTATTTCTTAAGGCTTCCAGAGTCAGATTTGTGGGATATGTATAAACAGCTCTTCTACACTTGGGTAACATCTGAGACAGGCTCAAGGAAAGTGATGAAAACAGGGAGCTTATTCTAGAAGGAGAAGCTCTCCTGAAATTTCTGCAGAGCATCTCAGGAACAGCACATGTTTTTGTTATAGCTGTTGTTTCAAACCCTTTGTTTCCTCTAAATATAAGACTTGTTGCTGCTATTTTTGCACTTTGAAAACTGCAGTTTCAGCTTCCAGATCACATTCCCATCCGTAATTGTAACAAACCAAATGGCTCTAGCAGAAAATGCTGCTCTGCTTAACTTTTGGCATCTGAGATGTACCCCACAGAGTGTGCCTCTGTTTCACACTGAGCGAAAAGACGAACAGTTTCGCACCCAGGAGATCAAATTAACTAATGAGGTAAATCTGACATTCATGGGTGAAACAACACACAGTGGTTACGGATGCATCTGAAAAGAACTTTACAAAAAGTCATTAAAGAAATTTCATTCTCAGGCCATTATGAGCCGCTTTTGAGGATTTGCCACTATTTCAGTTAGTTAGGGTAGACAAGACAGTGGAATCCAATAGACCCAAAGACTCATGACTCAATAGGATGGCAGTCACTTCTTGCTCCCTCAACAATCCAGAGAGGTTTGAGGTTGATGTGATCCATCCACATAGCCATGCAGAACCCAGGTCAATTGTAGCATTGTCATTTCAGCCTGTGGCTTTTTTTTTTTTTTTTTTTTTTTTTGAGAGAGGGTGAACAGAGGAGTGGAGCAGAGGGAGAGAGAGAGCAGGCTTCACACTCACTGCAGAGCCTGACATAGGGCTCGATCCCACCACTCTGGGATTAAGACCTGAGGCAAAATTAAGAGTCAGGGGTTTAACTAACTGAGCCTGTGGCTTTATATTACTATGGGTGTGAAGAAGGGGAGGGGAAGGGACAGTGAGCTTGAAGGAAAATTAGCATGAATAAGGGGACATTTTCCCAGGGAGGTTTTCCTGGTCATACCTGGGGGTGGCAGATACTATTTGTGATCATGTTCTGTTGGTGACAACAGGGCCCTCACTGTAAGAAAGGCTGAGAAATGTACTCTAGCTTTGTGTCCAAAGAGGAGAGAACAGTGGAAAAACTGATAATCTCTAGCACAGACATTTCTCTGATCCTATTTTCTACCTTAAGAATACAATTTACATCTCCCAACAAACAAGAGTCTGGGGCCAGATGGCTTTCCAGGGAATTCTACCAAACATTTAAAGAAGAGTTAATACCTATTCTTTTGAAGCTGTTCCTAAAAATAGAATTGGAAGGAAAGCTTTCAAACTCATTCTATGAGGCCAGTATTACCTTGATTCTGAATCCAAAGACCCCACTAAAAAGGAGAACTATAGACCAATTTCCCTGGATACAAAAATTCTCAACAAGACGCTAGCAAACCAGATCCAACAATACATTAAAAGAATCATTCACCATAATCAAGTGGGATTTATTCCTTAGATGCAGGGCTGGTTCAATATCCACAAATCAATCAATGTGATACATCACATTAATAAAAGAAAGGATAATGGAGCATCTGGGTGGCTCAATCGTTTAGGCATCCGACTTCAGCTCAGGTCATGATCTCACGGTTCGTGGGTTCGAGCCCTGCGTTGGGCTCTGTGCTGACAGCTGGCTCAGATCCTGGAGCTTGCTTCAGATTCTGTATCCACTCTCTCTCTGACCCTCCCCTGCTCATGCTGTCTCTCTCTCTCTCTCAGAAATAAATAAAACATTAAAAGAAATAAAAAGAAAGGATAAGAACCACATGAACCTCTCAATAGATGCTAAAAAAGCATTTGACAAAATACAGCATCTCTCTTGATAAAAGCGCTAAAGAAAGTAGGGATAGAAGGATCACACCTCAAGGTCATTAATGCCATATATGAGAGACACACCACTAATATCTTTAATGGGAAAAAACTGAGAGCTTTCTCCCTAAGGTCAGGAACATAACAAGGATGTCCTCCCTCAGCACTGTTATTCAACATAGTGTTGTAAGTCCTAGCCTCACCAATCAGACAACACAAAGAAATAAAAGGCATCCAAATTGGCAAGGAGGAAGTCACACTTCCACTCTTCGTAGCTGACATGATACTCTATGTGGAAAACCCAAAAGACTCTACCAAATAACTGCTAGAACTGATCCATGAAATCAGCAAAGTTGTAGGATATAAAATCAATGTACAGAAATCAGTTGCATTTCTATACACCAATAATGAAACAGCAGAAAGAGTAGTCAAGGAATCAATCCTGTTTACAATTGCACCAAAAACCATAAAATATCAAGAATAAACCTAACCAAAGAGGTGAAAAATCTATACGCTTAAAACTATAGAAAGCTTATAAAAGAAACTGAAGAAGACACAAAAAAATGTAGAAACATGCTCATGGGTAGAAAGAACAAATATTGTTAAAATGACGATACCATCAAAGCAATCTACGTATTCAATGCAATCCCTATTTAAATAACACCAGCATTCTTCACAGAGCTAGAACAAATAATCCTAAAATTTGTATGGAACCAGAAAAGACCCCAAATACCCAAAGCAGTCCTGAGAAAGAAAAACAAAAACAACAACAAAACAAACAAAAAACAAATCTGGAGGCATCACAATTCAAGTCTTTAAGATGTATTACAAAGCTGTAATCATCAAGACAGTATAGTACTGGCACAAAAACAGACAATGGGACAGAATAGAGAATCCAGAAATAGACCCACAAATATATGGCCAACTAATCTTGGACAAAGCAGGAAAGAATATCCAATGGAATAAAGACAGTCTCCTCAGCAAGTGGTGTTGGAAAAACTGGACAGCAACATGCAGCAGAATAAACCTGGAGCACTTTCTTATACCACACACGGAAATAAACTAAAATGGATTAAAGACTTAAACGTAAGACAGGAAGCCATCAAAATCCTAGAGGAAGCCATCAAAATCCTAGAGGAGAAAGCAGGCAAAAACTCTTTTACCTCAGCCATTGCAACTTCTTACTCAACATGTCTCCAGAGGCAAGGGAAACAAAAGCAAAAATGGACTATTGGGACCTCATTGAGATAAAAAATAAATTAAAAAAACTTCTGTACAGCGAAGGAAATAATCAGCAAAACTAAAAGGCAACTGACAGAATGGGAGAAGATATTTGCGAACGACATATCAGATAAAGGGTTAGTCTCCAAAATCTATAAAGCACCCATCAAAATCAACACCCAAAAAATAAAGAATACAGTGACGAAGTGGGCAAAACATCCAGATGGCTAACAGACACATGAAAAGATACTCAACATCACTCGTCATCAGGGAAATACAGATCAAAACCACACTGAGATACCACCTCACACCTGTCAGAATGGCTAAAATTAACAACCCAGGAAAAAACAGATGCTGCCGAGAATGTGGAGAAATGGGAACCTTTTTGCACTGTTGGTGGGAATGCAAACTGGTGCAGTCACTCTGGAAAACAGTATGGAGGTGCCTCAAAAAATTAAAAATAGAACTACCCTATGACCTGGCAATTGCACTACTCCAAAGGATACAAAAATACTGATTTGAAGGAGCACATGCACCCCAATGATTATAAAGCACTATCAACAACAGCCAAGTTATGGAAAGAGCCCAATTGTCCATCAACTGACAAATGGATAAAAAAGATGTAGTATATATATACAATGGAATATTACTCAGTGATCAAAGAATGAAATCTTGGGGTGTCTGTGTGGCTCAGTCAGTTAAGCATCTGACTTTGGCTCAGGTCATGATCTCACAGTTTGTGGGTTCGAGCCCCGCATGGCTTAGTGCCTTGAGCCTGCTTTAGATTCTGTCTGTCTCTCTCTCTCTCTCTGCCCCTCCCTGCTTGCACTCTATCTCTCTTTCAAGAATAAATAAACATTTTTTAAAAAGAATGAAATCTTGCCATTTGCAACAATGTGGATGGAACTAGAGTGTATTATGCTAAGCGAAGCAAGTCCATCAGAGAAAGATAAATATCATATGACTTCACTCATATATAAATTTAAGATACAAAAAAATGAACATAAGGGAAGGGAAACAAAAAATAATATCAAAACAGAGAAGGAGACAAACCATAAGAGACTCTTTAATACAGAGAACAAACTGAGGGTGGCTGGCAGAGTGCTGGGTGGGGGAAGGGCTAAAAGGGTGAGAGGCATTAAGGAGGACGTTTGTGATGAGCACTGAGTGTTATATGTAAGTGATGAATTGCCAAATTCTACTCCTGAAATTATGACTACACTATATGTTAACTAACTTGGATTTAAATTAAAAAAAAAAAAAAGAATACAATTTATGTGTACTGTCAATGGCCATACCATTCTGTGCCAGTCTTGTCCCATCTTGGAAGCTAAACAGGGTTGGGTCTGGTTAGAACTTGGATGGAAAAATATTATTTACACATACTAATAGTTATAGAAGGCTCACAATTTGTGGGTTCTCTGTTATAAGGTGACACAGCATTATGTGACAACATGACTTAACAGATGTGTTTTATTAAAACGATCTCTTGAGGGAAGAATGATTGCTAAATACTATCAAAACAGTATGGTACTGGGGCGCCTGGGTGGCTTAGTCGGTTAAGCGTCCGACTTTCACTTGGGTCATGATCTCGCGGTTCGTGGGTTCGAGCCCCGCGTCGGGCTCTGTGCTGACTGCCAGCTCAGAGCCTGGAGCTTGTTTCGGTCTGTGACTCCCTCTCTCTCTGACCCTCCCTTGCTCACGCTGTCTCTCTCTCTCTCTCCTAG